>NC_142465.1:31220000-31525000 GCF_049115385.1 Moschus berezovskii | reverse complement strand
AATTGACTCCTTTCCGCATGTCAGTGTCATGATTCAGACCCATAGTGTCTCAGCAAAACTGTTCAATACAGACTGCTGGCATGGGCCTTGAGCTCATTCCCTAAGGGCTGAAAGCAAGTGTTCACACTCAGAAGGCAGTGCAGTGTGTGAGTGCCCTCCCCCTACATGGCCTTGACTTCCCCTCTCCCGCACTGGCCTTCCCTCCTTGGGAACCTGCCACAGAGATACCCTGGAAAACCTTCTCTCATCACATCCCAGTCTAGCCACTCCTCTCTGGCCCGCTTTCCCAAACTGTACCGATTGTCTATGCTAACTCCCTGTCTCTACCTGTCTTCCAGGTGTGTGCCAATCCTGCCAAACAGCCAGAAAGTTTCCTGAGGACAAGATCCAAATCCCATCCTCCCCCTCCTCCTGTTTAGTAATGCGCAGAACTGGGGTGGAGGAAGGGTTCCCAGGAAGTCATGGAGGAGACCAAGAGATGCTTCAGTGGCCCTTGAAATCATTCCTCCTAAGGACAGGATCCTCAGCACCTACTTTTAAATCTCTCCTAAGTGGCTTTTCAAATAGTGGGTCCCTTGCATTTCATATCCTGGCCCTGCCCTCACCTGGGGAATCAATGTCCGCTGAACCCTTATCTAATTTTCACGCAGTTACTGAGTCAGCCCCATTTCCCACAGAGGGACAGTGCTGCCATGAGCCTTTGCTCAAGCCTCTGGGGCAGGCATCTCTGAGGAATCAGCCCAAGGAAGCAGAAAGCCAAACCCCATCACCCTCATGAGCACAAAAATCACGTTGCAAAAGAATATTTAGTATGTCTCATCCAGAAAGATGCAGCAGACAGACTTTCTTCTGACACTGTTCTAGCAGGAGAAATGGTGTGAACTCACTCCACTTACCACAACAAGAAACCTGGACATCACATATATAATAAATATAGGAAGATCTTAAAGGTGGAGAGAAGAAAGTACAGCAACTAGGAGCTTCAGGAGCCAAGGATGGTGGGATTAATGTATAAACACTACTATATATAAAACAGATAACCAACAAAGACCTACTATATAGCACAAGAAACTATACCCAATATTCTGTAACAACCTACAGGGTCAAAGAATCTGAAGAGAATATATATATGCGTGTGTAACTGAATCTCTGTGCTATACACCTGAGACTAACCCAACATGCAAATTAACTATACTTCAGTTTAAAAAAGAAAACAAACTGAGAACTGAAAGAAGAAATCCAAACCATATGGAGTGCATTCTCTGATCACAAGGAATAAAACTGGAAAAAAACATTTTTTTAATTTTTAAAAAACAAGATCTCAGGAATTCCCTGGCAGTCCAGTGGTTAAGACTGTGTACTCTCACAACCGAGAGCCCAGGTTCAATACCTGGTCGGGGAACTAGGATCTTACAAGCTGCACACTGTGGCAAAAAAAAAAAAAAAAAAAATTGTAAAAAAACAAAATTTTTTCCAAACACTTGGAAACTAAACAATTTACATCTAACTAACTCATGAGTCAATAAAGAAGTCTCAAGGGAAATCTTTTAAAAACTTATTTCCAAATGAGGTCACATTCAGAAGTACTGAGTGTTAAGACTTCAATATATCTTTTTTTGAGGACACAATTCAACCCATAACAGAGATCAAAAGTGCAATCTATCAAACAAAACCCTCAAGTTAAGTTTCACACTTTAGACAAAAATTGACTCATAATAGACAATAGACTTAAAAGGTAAACCTAAAAACCTTTTGGAGAAAATCTTCAGTATGCAGGACAAGGTATTATCTGGAGAAAACTATAATTTGAAAAGATACATGCACCCCAGTGTTCATTGCAGCACTATTTACAATAGCCAGGACATGGAAGCAACCTAAATGTCCATCAACAGAGGAATGGTTAAAGAAGATGTAGTACATAAGTGCAGTGGAATATTACTCAGCCACAAAAAGGAATGAAATAATGCCATTTGCAGCAACATGGATGGACCTAAAGATTGTCATACTGAGTGAAGTGAGTCAGACAAAGAAAGACATATATATATGATATCACTATATGTGGAATCTTAAAAAGTGATACAAATGAGCTTATCTACAAAACAGAAATAGTCACAGATGTAGAAAACAAACTTACAGTTAGCTGGGGGAGAAGTGGGGAGGGATAAATTGGGAGACTGGGCTTGACATATACGGACTACTATATGTAAAACAGATAACTAACAAGGACCTATTGTCTGGCACAGGAAACTCTGCTCAGTACTCTGGGATGACCTATATGAGAAAAGAATCTTGAAAAGAGTGGATATATATATACGTATAACTGATTCATTTTGTTGTACACCTAAAGTTAACACAAAATTGTAAATCAACAATATACTAATTTAAAAAAAAAATTTTAAGACTTTTGAGAAGAGAATAAGCAATGCAAAAGGAAAAATATGCATATGAAAAGGTTTCTTCAATAATAAGAAATAAATGCTAATTAAAACAAGGGGATATTGCTTCACCACCAAATTAGAAAATATTACTTGGTACTGGCCAGGATAAAGTGACAAGGACTTTCTTGTAGAATGTCACTACTTTTTGGAAGACAGTTGAGCATTATAAATTAGGAACTTTAGAAAGACGTTGTGTTTGAACAAGTATTCTTTTCCTACTTTGAGAAATTTATTATTCATTTTTGGAAAAAAAGGAAATATGGCAAAAGATGTTTGGTGGTGGTTTAGTTGCTAAGCCGTGTTGAACTCTTTGCAACCCCATGGACTGCAGCCCGTGGACAGAGGAGCCTGGTGGGCTACAGTCCATGGGGTCACAAAGACTCGGACAGGACACAGTGAGTGAGCATGGACACCACAGTCATGATTCAACTGTACTCGATAAACCTCACAATACTTCCAGAACTGGAAATTCCTAAAACTCGCCTGTGTCCCGGTTCTTTATTTTCCTATCAGAAAAGAACTCTCCTAAGTACAAATTCCTTCCATCATTGGCTTTTCCTAGCTAAGGAAAAGAACATCTAATCCTTGCCCTAATTCTCATTCTTTTTCCAGTCGAGGCTCATCCTACTCAGTGTGTGTGTGTATGTTCAGTTGCTAAGTTTTGTCTGACCCTTTGCAACTCCATGGACTATAGCCCACCAGGCTCCTCTGTCCATGGGATTCTCCAAGCAAGAATACTGGAATGGGTTGCCATTTCCTTCTCCAGGGGATCTTCCTGACCAGATAGCAATGAGTAATAGCTCCTGGCTACTCACTTCTGCCAAGGCTTGACATTAAACACACATCACATGCTATGAGTTGCAAATGAAGTTTATTGTGCAGACACCAAGACCACAGCACTTTAGATGCAGAGCCAACAAGAGGGTTATATACACAGAAGCATGTTTCCCTGGGGCACCACCAGGGGAAAGGCACAGGCTTTGAGATGGGGTGATCAACAGAATACCCTTTGGGAGAAGGACCACCAAAACGGCAATTGCAAGAAGGGGCAGGGAATGGGGGCAGGGCTGGAAGCACAAACCTAAACAATGCAGACTCTTCCCCTTGGGACAGAGGGTGTTACTGGCTCCAGTTGATTGGTTAGTTGGTTAATTGATTGAAATATTTTCAAAAACCATATATGGGCATCCCTTTGCCCCACAATGCCGTGAGAGGTGGATAACAAGATCTGACTTGCTGTCAGTTAGATGTATAGAGACAGGCATTCTGGAGGGGGAGGGTCAAGGGCAGACTCCATCCTTATCTGAATGAGAAGATCACGCTGGAACTGCCACCTTCACATGAGCCAGAACCACCCCTCTCAGAGCCATAACCGCCACCTCCAGAGCTGGACCCTCCTCTGGAGCCGCCTCCAGAGCTGTGTTTTCCTCCAGAACTGTATCCTCCTCCAGAACTAGAGACTCCTCGAGAGCCACCTCCAGAGCCATAGCTCCCTCCACCGCCACTTCTGGAACCAGATCCTCTGCCTCCAGAGCTGTAACTGCTGCTTCCAGAGCTGAATCCTCCTCCAGAACTGGACCCTCTACCTCCAGAACCATAACCTCCAAAGCCACCCCTGGAGGCCACGTTTGAAGAAATGCTGCTGCTCGTCACAGCTGCAGAGAGACAGACAGCATTACACCCCAGTTCCAACTGCCTCTGCCCCACCCCACCCCCAGGACAGGACCACCACCCCCCATCCACCGCCCGCACTTACACACAGTCACGTTGCTGCTGAGGTCTCCAGACATCCTGCCAGAGAGAGAGGGAAAATAACTCTGGGCAGAGCACTTAGGGACTCTACATACGCGTTTTTACAGCTTCCACCTACGACCACCCACATCAACCTCAAAACTCAGCCACCACGTCCTCACTCAGCCCACTTTCTCTGGTGCTGCCAGATCACAGAGATGGGGACGGGCCCCATGTTTCCACACAGTCTGGCATCCCAAGTCATCTCAATTTCTTGCTCTGATAAAACTGATCGAAAGCAAATTCACTTCTGAACTGGCAACCCATTGTTTTATTTAAATCCATCTTAAGGAGTCTGATATGCAGAATCCAAGCCACACCAGAAATTCTCAAATGAAGACTGTTCTGTGAACATTCAATTCAGAGAGAACTGCCACTCTGTACAGCCTCCCCCGTCCTGCACCCCCACCCCACCCTCCCCTGCTTCATCTGAATTCTTTCCCACTTCATTGCAAGCTGGGGAGAGGAGGCCCGGCCTCCAGACAGGTACCCCGCAGCAGCCCAAGCAAAGCCAAAGCCACTCCCTCTCTGTAATACTGGCTCTCTGGTGGACCGAGGAGCTTTTCCCGTCTAATCGCTTCAGCCAGACTGAATCACCAGGGGTACTGAGGACACTAACAAAGGTCTTAGACCACAGAGGAAGGAAAGGCTCCCTTCAGGAGGTAAACACGTGGTTCCGTAATTCACTCAAGAAACCTGCAAAGAGCTAGATCTGGGGCCTGCTCTGTGGGCATGCCCCAGCCAGGCAGCGCCTTCCGACCCACGACATCCCGTGCTGGGTCACAAGGTGGAAGGAGAAGATGCCACACACCCTGCAGACCCAGAGACGATGTTTCAGATCATCAAGAACTAACCTGTGTTCACACCATCACTTTTCCCTTTCAGAAAAGAGAAAGATTATTTACTGCTTCATTTAATTTAAAATTTAATCTGCCCTGTCAGTCGTTCCTCTCTGACTTACAGCTCTACGGCGCTGCTCTGTGTCCTGAATCTCTCCTGTGATGTCAGCTCTCAGCAGTCAGGAGGCCCTGCCCCTCCCCCTGCCTTCTCTGCCTCCACCTCCAGCCCTGGCTCCAGGAGAGGAGAAGGTGGACCAGGGTCCTCCCTGCCCCCCTGGGGCCCCTCACCGGTACTCCTCGCCCTCCAGCAGCTTGCGGTAGGTGGCAATCTCCACGTCCAGGGAGAGCTTGGTGTTCATCAGGTCCTGGTAGTCACGCAGCAGCCGGGCCAGGTCCTCGCGGGCTTTTTGCAGAGCCTCTTCCAGCTCACTCAGCTTGCTCTGGGCGTCTTTGAGGGCATTCTCTCCCCGCTGCTCAGCATCTGCAATGGAGTCTTGTACATTCTTACACTAGGAGAGAAGGAGAAAAGGTTTCTGTTGGGGCAGGAAGTGCAATCTGTCTTGGCAGAGGAGGAGAGGGAGGGAGCAAGGATGTGCAGGGTGTGAGAAGCCAGGATCACTGGCCCTGGAAGTGTGTCGCCAGAGAGTTAATGCAAGTTACAAACAACTTGCGAAGACTTGCTGCTGTCTCTGAGCCTCTGTCTTCCCAAGTCCCCTTTGACTGGACCCTTAACCCTTTCCCCCTCATGACCTTTGATGCTTACAATCTAGGACCAGCGTCGTTACCCCATTTTACAAGTTGCAGCTGCAAACACTGATGTGAATGGCTTCATAGAACTTCTGTTGCTTGTGGAGTCAGTTCTCTGCCCCACATTACCTCTTCCAGAGCTAATGTCCAAACCTGGCCAAGTCCCTGCAGCACTCCCTGCCCCTGCATCACACAGCCAGCTGTGCAAAGAGGTACAAATGGGAGGTGACGCCTGTGATCTTTGGTGAGCCATGACCTCTAGCTTCGTAAGACACTGTTCCATTTCACCCGTGAAAGCGATCAAAAAGTTAACACAATTCTTTCCTTGCACTTAATCCCTACTTGAGAATGAGCCTTGAAATGAAAGCAAAAGTCGCTCAGTACTGTCCGACTCTTTGTGACCCCATGGACTACAGTCCATAGAATTCTCCAGCAGATCTTCCCAACCCATGGATTGTACCCAGGTCTCCCACATTGCAGGCAGATTCTTTACCTGCTGAGCCACAAGGGAAGCCCAAGAATACTGGAGTGGGTAGTCTATCCCTTCTCCAGCAGATCTTCCCGACCCAGAAATCAAACCAGGGTCTCCTGCATTGCAGGCGGATTCTTTACCTACTGAGCTATCAGGGAAGCCCCAAGAATGTCTCTTGATCACTCTAAAATTGTTGTAAGTCTTAGTTATGTCAAGTCCAAAGTTTTTGTGATCAACATATGCTATATTAGAATTTCTCTCTCTCTCTCTCTCTCTCTCACACACACACACACCTGCATACAACCTCCGACCCCACCCTGAGCTGCACTCAGCCAGAACTGCAGCCATCCTAGGGCGCACACCCCACCTGCTTCTTCACTTGAGCGATTTCCCCTTGCAGCCTCTGGATCATGCGGTTCAGCTCGCTGATCTCCATCTTGACCTCCTTCAGGCTATCTCCATGCTTTCCTGCAGTTATCCTGAGCTCCTCATACTGTACGGGAAGAGGAGGAGAGTTGCAGTTTGGAGAAAGCTCAGCTTGAGCCAAGATAGTCTGATCTGACCAGGGAGGGTCAACCAAGCTGAATGTCATGTCTGCACTTGTGGGAGATGGGGGACCACTGCCATACTTGACTGAGGGCATTTGGGGTACTATAGACACCCTTTCTTGAGAATGATGCCCAATTTCCACTGGACAAAACAACCAGTACACTTACTGGCTGGGCTGGAACGCAGCTCATTATAAAGAGCTGTGGCTCTCCCTGCCCACCCAGAACTTGCCTTGCTGTGGTACGCCGCCTCGGCCTCGACCTTGCTCCTCTGGGCAATCTCCTCATACTGGGCCCGGACCTCAGTGATGATGCTGTCCAGATCCAGGCTGCGGTTGTTGTCCATGGACAGGATGACGGTGGTGTCGGTGATACTCTGCTGCATCTGGGACAGCTCCTGCAACACAGGGAAGGATGGCCACGACGGCTCTGCCCACAGCCACGGGCAGTGAGGAGGGATCCCCCTCCCCCGGTGTCAGGGAAATGCAGAATCTCAGACTAACCACGCAGTGGGTGGCATGTAAAGTGATATAGCCACATTCCCAGTCAGGGAGTACTGGGAATTATGGGGAGGGGTCTGCAGTTCTGAGCCTCCTGGTTAACAGCCTTCCGCATTTATGCAGCTTAATAAGTACCCCCAGAAAGAAGCCAGTTGATGGCAAATGCCTTCAATTGTACTTCCCGTTGCAGAAGTCATGTGTGTGCACTTGGACAGGGAGGCGGGAGTATATTATATTTTGACCTCTGAAATATACTGGATATAAGAAAAGAAACAGGGCGAGTCTCTTCCTAAGGGGAGCTGGGGTGAGGGAATCTGTCCTAATGGAGCATTACTTCCTGTGACATCAGAGGAGAAAGTTCTTCTCCTCCAAGGCCTACACCAAAGAAGCTCCCGGTGGCCTAGACATTGGTCAGTTGAAGTCAGCCACCCATAAACACCCCCCCACAGCCCCTTTTCCCCAGTGGGAGAGGACTTCCTTTGAAGGGAAGGGTAGGTAGCAAGGGTCCATTTAAGAGCAGCCTACTTACTGCGTCAAAGAGCATTTTTGTGAACTCCACGTCCTGTCTCAGCAAGTCCACCTTGGCCTGCAGCTCCACCTTGTTCATGTAGGCATGGTCCACGTCCTACAGGGAAGGTCAGGGTCTCTGGTGAAGCTCACAGCCCCCCACCCCCACCTTGCAGTGCCTTCTGTATGGGCCCTGCCCTGCCGTCTCTCTGCCATTCCTCCACCTAGTCCCTGTCAGCTGCTCTCCAAAATCCCAGGCACCGCAGATAATCCACAACCCCACAGGACCTCATTGGGCATGAAGTCCACAGTGCACCTCTGCAGGGGGCTACCTGCCCATGTCACTGCTCACACTCCCCCAAGACCACCAGAGCTCCGATGGGACCAAGCTTTGTCAACCATTCTCTCCTTCCTGCTTGAGATGCTCTGTGTTTCCACCAAAGAGCACAACGGCCTCTGTGGCTTTTAACAGTCCCCAACTCTCCCATCCTATCTATCCATCCCACCTCTCCTGGATTTCACACCAAAGCCTCTGCAGAAACTAGGCTGAGAACCCACGCTTCTGCCTTGAGGCTCAAACCTTTGTCAGCCCGACTGAGTACATCTTTAAGCAGGCAATCTAAAGAAGTCCCATGCCTTCCTTGGCCCTTTAGAAAAAAAATCAAGTGCTTTCTATGGTCATAGCTTTCAAGAGCCAACAGTCTTTGAGTAGGTAATTGATGGGAAATGTCCTAGCAAAAGTGCAGAAATTGCCTGAAGCTTGAACTACAGAGACTCCTTTATTTCCAAGAGAACCAGCCGTGGATGTGCTTCACCCTTTTTCTGGCTACTGCTTTTTCCACTCAGAGGTGTGCTCCAGCCTGTTCACCTGGGCACAATGTGCTCTGATGCATCCTCACTCCCACCCCGACCATGACATCCTCTCACTCACCTTTTTAAGTGTCACAAACTCATTCTCAGCAGCTGTGCGCTTGTTGACTTCATCCTCATACCTGTTGGTACCCAAGGACATTGCAGTTAAATTAGTACTATTTTGTTTCCCTTTTTCTTCTCCTTTTCTTACTGGATTCACCCAAAATACTCCATTTCCTGGGACTATTAAAAAACACTTTTGTCTAAATTGAAATGATGATAACCCAGATGAGGATGCGAAATTAACCATCAGACTTGTCAAAAACATGATTTCCAAAGCCCTAAATGTCTTCCTCCTAAACAATCAGCAAAGATACAGAAGGCTCTCCCCTTTATCCCCACAAATGCAACTGGGAGATGAGTGGTTTTCTGGGGCAATGATTGGATGGGCTCATATCAACGTTTATCTCCACTTAGGTTTTACTCTGCCACTTACTTCTTCTTAAAATCCTCAACAAGATCCTGCATGTTGTTCAGCTCTGACTCTTGTGATGTTCTTTCTGAAGAAAGTCTGTCCAAATAACTCTGCAGTTGGCTGATGTACCCCTGGAAGAGGGGTTCCAGGTTGGTGGTACGGGTGCCCACATCGATCTGTTGTAGCAGTTCCCATTTGGTCTGCAGCACCTGGTTCTGCTGCTCCAGGAATCGCACCTGCAGGGACCAGAAGGAAAGCACATGAGCTCTGGGGTGTCCTTTCCACCAGCAGGACAGGGTCAGCTCTGATTCTCCTTCGGGAGATGGGGCAAACCACATTGCTTCATCCTCACCAGCTGCATGCTGGATCATGCCAGGCAGAGCTTCTGAGCTCTCTGTCTCCACACTTGAAAAGTTCTGTAGGCTCCTAAATGTTACATCTGGCACTCTCTGTGCAGAGAATTCTTTTTCCTACTTTCCCACCCACTATTTCATTTGCAGCTGCTTTCAAAACTCCAGGCCATCTCCCTCCCTGATCCTACTTGAATTTCCAGCAAAGGTCCCTTAATTCAGGGGAAAACCAACCGCAAGCTTTCACTGGCACTGCTCCTAAGGGCTATGAGTATAAGGGCAGGGTTCCTCCATCTGATTTTTAAAAGCCTTGTAAATTTCTTAGACAGGTTCCTCTGCCTTGAAATGGGAGAGAACCCTATCACATTCCAAAGTGACGTCAATTAAAAACTTTGTGGTTTATAAAACTAAGAAAACTTCTCTTGAAGGCAGAAATTTCATTCATTCCCAAATAGATATTTCAGGCTTAGTTTCCGAGAATTTAACAGAACAATAACTTCTAGGGAAGGAAGAACAGTCTCAAAAGACGTTTTACCAATCCCCTCTAAAACACTTGGCTTGAGTTTTTTAATGATTTTCAGAATTTTCCATTAATATGTTTCTTTAGGCTGAGACAATAAAGCCAAAGTCACAATTAATTCCCAACTGCAGACTATTACTGAAGATGGTGCCCATGAAGCCTGCGTCTTTCCCCTGTGGATACTGCCGATTACCCAGGACAGTGTGACTGCACTTGCTGCTGCTTCTGCTAAGTCACTTCAGTCGTGTCCGATTCTGTGCAACCCCATAGACGGCAGCCCACCAGGCTCCCTCGTCCCTGGGATTCTCCTGGCAAGAACACTGGAGTCGGTTGCCATTTCCTTCCCCAATGCATGAAAGCGAAAGTGAAGTCGCTCAGTCAAGTCCAACTCTTAGCAACCCCATAGACTACAGCCCACAAGGCTCCTCCGTCCATGGGATTTTCCAGGCAAGAGTACTGGAGTGGGATGCCATTGCCTTCTCCCGACTGCACCTATGGCTCCTTAAAAAATGAATCTTTATCATTTGCTTTTCAGTTAGCACTAGAAGCAGGACATCCTGAGCCTCAGAGGAAGCCAGCTTCTCATGACTCACCTTGTCGATGAAGGTGGCAAATTTATTGTTGAGAGCTTTGATCTGCTCCCGCTCCTGAGACTTCACGTTCTGTATCTCCGGGTCAACTTTCACATTGAGAGGCTGCAGGAGGCTCTGGTTGATAGACACTTCGTGGATACCTCCACCAGGGAATCCTCCAGGGCCGAAGCCACCAGGACCCCCAAAGCCACCAGGACCCCCAAAACCTCCAAAACCACCACCACCTCCAAAGCGGCCTCCACCAAAGCTGCCGCCACCAAAACTGCCTCCTCCAAAGCCGCTGCCGCCTCCAAAGCCACTGCCTCCTCCAACGCCGAGGCCGCCTCCAAAGCCACCTCCTCTGCCACCAAATCCTCCATAGGAGCCAAAGCTTCCACCTCCTCCAGCCACGCTAATGGAGGTGCTTCTGGACCCTCCAAGGTTAACGAGACTCCGACTGCTGAAGCCACCTCCGCCAAAGCCGCCTCCGCCAAAGCCCCCGCCGCCACCGCCATGGCGGCTCAAGCAGGAGAAGCTGGTTCCTGATCGCCGGCTTCCACCGGAGACCACGGCCGAGCCGCTACTGAAGCCCCGGAGTCCTCCTCCACCTCCTCCGCCTCTTCCTCGAGACTTGTAGGAGATCTGACAGCTCATGATGCCTTTGCCCGGAGAGGGAAGTTGCAGGTTCCTGTGAGGAGTTCCGATGGGAGACTCAGTGCTGCTGTTGGAAGACTGTCCTGGTCCCCTTTTATACCCGCCAACTAGGTGTTGTATGCATGGGTGTGGGCCCACGTATGCAAGGGTTTGGTCTGCCTGGAAGCTACTCCTGGTGAGTGAGTATCAAGCTAATAGCCATTTAAAAATCTATTAATCAGCTCCATCCCAGAACTTGCTTTGATTGCAAACTTCTGTTTATCTGAGCATCTGTCACGCCATTTGATTTTTGTAAAATCATCAAAAGAGGAGGTCAGGATGAGAGTTTCTCAATCTGGGGGGAAAAAAAAGGCATTCTGCAGAATGCTGCTCCCTCCTCTGGACCAATCCAAGGAAGGCCAGCTGCCCCTAGGGCCTCTGGAGGCTCGCCACCCAGTTCTGCTGATGGAAGAGACGACAGGCTTAGAGACTTCGGAGCCTCCTCAATACTAGCCTCAGTGTTCCCCCTTGCTTTTTCTTCTGTGCCAGGAAGAGTCTCAACAAGGGATTTTTCAGAGCATGAATGCAATGTGGGGAAACACACAACCTGTCACAGAAAGAAGTTGACCAAGGATGCTTCGAAAGAGTTGTCAGTTTTCGGGCTTCCCTGGTGGTCCAGTGGTTGAGAGTCCACCTTCTAATGCAGGGGGCGAGGCTTCGATCCCCTCTTGAGGAGCTGAGATACCACATGCCTCGTGGCCAAAAAGCCAGAACATAAACAACAGAAGCAATACTGTAACAAATTCAATAAAGACTTTGAAATTTTAAAAAAGAAGAGAATAAAGAAAAAAAAGTTGTCAGTTTGCAAAATATCTTAACTGTTCCCTTCCCATGCCACACCAGGACTCCACAGTAGCCAGTCACTGAGAAGAGAATTTTCCTCCCTGTAACCAGGTCTTTATAACTATCAACTCCATGATTTTTCTACATGAAAACCCAGAGAATGAGGGGCTTCAGGGAAGCTCCTCTGTCCCTGAGTCTGTCTAACTTTAGGTACCCAACCAAAGATTGCAATCATAGGCTTTATGCAGCTCCAAGATCCAAGTGAACATTAATTCAGCCATTTAGTAATTATGTATTACTTGGTGATCATGCTAAGCAGTTTGGAAGCTGGGCTCTTCATTGATGCCCAGAGGTGAATGAACATCAGAAGACCCATCAAGTCACCAAGTGCACAGAGTCTCCATGCTTAAACTCAACCAAGGTCCTTCCTTGGTCTATGTGGCCATATACATGGGAGATGCAGTTACTAGAATTGAACTTAATGTCAAACATTCTGGATTTGAGTCCCCAGTTTTCCCATTTACTGGCTCTGTGACTTTGAATTAAATGCTAAGGTTCTGTATTCTTACCTATAAAATGGGAAGTTCATTCAAACTGTTTTGAAAACCATGACACACGATACAAGTCTCATTACTATTTTGGGTGAAGCATAGATACCTTCTTTTCCTTTCACCCATAGCATCTTATTCTCCTTTCTGATGGCTATGACTGTGCACCTCCACAACCATGCCACCAGTTACAGATTTCCTAGGATTTCTCAGATCCTAGGGCAGAGTTAGCATAAAAGAACACAAAAAACATGCATTTTGAGTCTAAGTCCCAGTTTCATTGTATTTGAGTTAAATAACCTTGGATAATTCATAATACTCTTGAAGTCTTGATTTCATTATCTATAAAAGTGAGTAAGAAGAAGAACATGGCTATTGTAAAAGCAGAACCAGATAAGCTCATGTGCTATGCATCAGTTCAGTTCAGTTCAGTTCAGTTGCTCAGTCGTGTCCAACTCTTTGCAACTTCATGAATCACAGCACGCCAGGCCTCCCTGTCCATCACCAACTCCTGAAGTTCACTCAAACTCACCTCCATCGAGTCGGTGATGCCATCCAGCCATCTCATTCTCTGTCGTCCCCTTCTCCTCCTGCCCCCAATCCCTCCCTAGTTAATAGCAGAAACTCAATAAGTATTATTTACCTTCTCACACCCCCTCCCCCAAGTCTCCAATCCTGTGTCTCAACTAAGTGGCCAGAGTAGGGAAGAGATGGATGACACTGAGCTATTCAGGATATTTGGTTTGCAGTAAGACAACACTGAAATGAGTAAATGAAAGTATCTGCTTGACTTTTTTCCCCAGTCTGGCTTATATAATCATGCATATAAACCATAGGCTAAAAGCTTTAGAGTGAACCCCAATCCAATGTCAAATGTTATCTGCAGGTATCTGAGCAATGCCCTAGTGGTCCATTACACCACTGTGACTGTGCCAAGGCCATGCCAGATTTGGTGGGGTTGGGGGAGGGGAGGTCAGAATCCTCCAAGCAGGAAAGGAACAAACACCTGTGGCGCCTCTACCGTGCTCCAGGCTTGTGCCAAGCACACAGCCTCGCCTCCGTGCTGCACTGCTCTGCAGCTCTCCCCGACCGACTCTCCCTCCCATGCTCACTGCAGGGTGCCTTCCCTTTCTGCATCTATTTGCCAGGGTTTGAAAGTCAGGTTTAAGAAGGAAGCACCCTCCTCTTCTCTTGAAACATGACAGGTAGACGGGTAGACTTAATGCAGACTGTATGTTTTCGAACATATTTTATTTCCATTTTAAATGTTACCTTTTATATAATCTAATATGCTTTCCTAGGTAACCTGTTTTGCATCCTTTAAGGCAGCGAAATCCAAGTTGAGACTATTGGTTCTGGTTCTGGTTTTGTGGCTGACTTCCATACAGCCCTCAATTTCTTCATCTATAAAATGAGAACATTTATCCTAGATGCCTAATGGGCCAGAACAACACTAACCTGTTGGTATAAAGGGTTTTAAGCTTTGTTATCTCTGAGAATAGAACAGAGATCCTGGTGGATAAAGTCCTTCGTCCGGCTCCTCAATTCTTCTTTCAGCGAGTTGCCGGCAAGCCCAGGCCTCTAAGTGTTTAGTTTTTCAAAAGCACATCCTTTGGCCAGTGGAGCAGAAAAGCAAACCTCAGCGTTAAGCAAAAAAGGGGTGAGCTGTTTAGCCAGTGGGAAATTGGTATGGATGCTAACCTCAGATTCTCCCACTGGAACTTAATCTCCCCCTCCTTAAACTCCCGTCCCTGCCTGTGTATCTCTCTTACAGTCACATCGCCGTCTTCCTTGGGTTACCTTGAGCTACATCCTTGAGCTTCCACAGGAAAGAAGATCACTTCCTTTCCTGCTGTAGTGGCCTCAGATGTCCCATGCAGTTCTAGTATTCTAACTGAGAATTTTCTCTTTTTTTTAAATTTTTTTATTTTTTAGTTTATTTATTTTAACTGGAGGCTAATTACTTTACATTATTGTATTGGTTTTGCCATACATTGACATAAATCTTCCCTGGATATACATGTGTTCCCCATCTTGAACCCCCCTCCCACCTTCCTTCCCATCCCATCCCTCTGGTTCATCCCAGTGCACCAGCCCCAAGCATCCTGTATCATGCATCGAACCTGGATTGGTGATTTGTTTCACATATGATAATATACATGTTTCAACGCCATTCTCCCAAATCATCCCACCCTCACCCTCTCCCACAGAGTCCAAAAGACTGTTCTATACATCTGTGTCTCTTTTGCTGTCTCGTATACAGGGTTATCGTTACCATCTTTCTAAATTCCATATATATGCGTTAGTATATTGTATTGGTATTTTTCTTTCTGGCTTACTTCACTCTGTATAATAGGCTCCAGTTTCATCCACCTCATTAGCACTGATTCAAATGTATTCTTTTTAATTGCTGAGTAATACTCCATTGTGTGTATGTACCACAGCTTTCTTATCCATTCATCTGCAGATGGACATCTAGGTTGCTTCCATGTCCTGACTATTATAAACAGTGCTGCGATGAACATTGGAGTACATGTGTCTCTTTCAATTCTGGTTTGATTTCTAGCAGATCTGACCAGACAATGCAAGTTTACACATTCCAGCTTTGTTTTCCATAGCCTCAACCAATAGTTGAATGAACTCAGCTCCTGTTCATTCATGCTACCTGCAAGTCACTGGACGTGTGCCTTGTGGGTTAAAATGCTATCTAGTTAATACTATCACTCCAAAGTGTGTGCCTGTGTGTTTTCACCCATAATATGTCTTCATTCACACAGAAAGAGCCAAAAAGGGTCTTCATGAAAAATTCATGTTGTCCCCACCCCTTGTCCCAGCTAAGCTATTTTCTAAACTAAGTTCTCCCCCTTCTCTGGCATCAATATTCTTGCTTACCCATTATCCATATAATCGCCCTGATATGGAAGGGTAAGACAGCCATCAAACTCCCCCTCCCATCCTGGTTAAGATTTCAGAAAAATAGAGTCAGAGTCATCATCATTATATTCACTGCTGCTGCTG
The DNA here is from genome assembly GCF_049115385.1 of Moschus berezovskii. Classification (NCBI taxonomy): domain Eukaryota; kingdom Metazoa; phylum Chordata; class Mammalia; order Artiodactyla; family Moschidae; genus Moschus; species Moschus berezovskii. Next base: position 31,509,347 of record NC_142465.1, on the reverse strand, counting down.
CTAAGTCACTTCAGTCGTGTCCGACTCTGTGTGACCCCCTAAACGGAAGCCCACCAGGCTCCCCCGTCCCGGGATTCTCCAGGCAAGAACACTGGAGTGGGTTGCTTTATATTCACTGCTTCCCCACAATTCAGAGATTTCCCCAGGTTTCCCCAGATTAAATCTGCCCCCCTTCTTACTCAACCCCTCACTTTTGGGTAGCCTTCCTACTAATCCTAGTTTGCGCTGCTGCCATTCACAGCTACAGCACACCTGCTGTGCCTCTACCTGGGAACCTGCCATTTCTTCAGCAGTTCCCTATGCCATGTGCCCACTGGAAGATGCTTCCATTCGGATGCTTTCAGCCCACTCTTTTCCTCCTACCCCCAGCTTCCATCTCAATCCTTCCCCATCATTTTAAGCTGCCCCCGTCTTTTATCTCTTTCAAGGCTTCTGTGTTGGGTTGGCTCAGAATAATACTAGGAGGAAGCAAGTGAAGAAATACCGTCCTTCTTTTAAAAAGTGAGAAAGAGAAAGAGAAAAGAATAGTGGGGAAAAAGTGAAATTGTAGAAGACCAAATTCAAGAGACTCTTGCTCTTCAGTCTAGCAACAAAGTTCTTCGAGATGCCTTCAGAACTGTAAGCACTGGGATGCCTTGTTTTGGAAGAAATGGCCAAAGGTCTTGATTCTAGTTGATACCTTTGCTACAGGGATTTTTATCAAGGGGGGAAAAAAGAGGATAACTGTTCAAAGCTCTCTGGACAGCTTTTTACTTTCCTCATCAAAAACCATGGGTCTTCCAAACTCTTCTTTTTTCTTTTTCCAACACTTTATTTGGAAAACCTATCAAGCTTACCTAACATCCACTAGAAGAGCAAATTAACATCCATATTCCATTGTCACATTTGTCATAGCTTTTTATTAATTTTTTTTAATCTTAAAACTTTTGAGAGTAACTTACTCTCAGATTATGAAATTTTACCTTCCAATATTTCCTCATGCAACCTGAAGAATACAGTTTTGCTATATAAGCATGACACATGATTGAATTCAGGAAATTCAACAGTGGTATGTCATTTTCTGATATATGGTCCATATTCAAAAATTCTCCCCTTATTCCAATTCAGTGCTTAATAGCTTTTTTCCTTTTTAAATCAGGATCCAGTCCAAGATCTCACATTCTATCAATTTGTCTAGAGACAAACTCTTCTTTAAAAGCATTTTAAACTCTGAAAATGCAAATCATTGCTAAAGAAGCAGTGACTGTTTACTGGAACTAGGCCAGTCACTCATGTGAGATGTGTTAAATTCATGACACGAATTATATTTTTATGAGCCTTAGACACACTTAAATTCATGAAGCAAATTATATTTTTATGGGCCACAGCTCACATATTGAACCCATCAGGCATTCAAAGCAGCCTATTTGTCCCTATTTAGCAGTACTTTTATAAGGGAAGCAGTTTAATGAACTGGGAAGACTGTGTTTAGTTGTAAAGGTCAGGTCTCTCTGCCAGAAACTAGCCATGTGACTTTGGCATGTCGCCTCTCTCACCAGACTTCCCTCTTCTCACCTATGGACTGAGGGGTCTAGAAACCAACAGGAATGGGAAGAACATCATGAGTGCAGTCAGAGAAGCTGCAGCCAACTGACTCCAGAACTTCGGGGCAGCCCTTCGCCTTTCTGAGTCTTGGTTTTCTTGTCTGTAAAATCAGTGGTCCCCAACATTTTTGGCACCAAAGAGCAGTTTTGTGGAAGACAGTTGTTGCGTGGATTTGATTCAAGCACATTACATTTATTGTGCATTTATTTCTATTGTTATTTATTTATATTATTATTACATCAGCTCCACCTCAAATCATCAGGCATTAGATCCAAGGGTTGGTGATCCCTGTTTAAAATGGAGTCACTGGATTACAGACCCCTAAGTGTCCATCCCATTCAGAAGTCAGTTTGTGCTTCAAACCAACATTCAGTTCAGTTCAGTCACTCAGTCATGTCCGACTCTTTGCGACCCCATGAATCACAGCACGCCAGGCCTCCCTGTCCATCACCAACCCCCGGAGTTCACTCAAACTCATGTCCATCAAGTCGGTGATGCCATCCAGCCATCTTATTCTCTGTCGTCCCCGTTTCCTCCCACCCCCAATCCCTCCCAGCATCAGACTCTTTTCCAGTGAGTCAACTCATCGCATGAGGTGGCCAAAGTATTGGAGTTTCAGCTTTAGCATCAGTCCTTCCAATGAACACCCAGTATTGATCTCCTCTAGAATGGACTGGTTGGATCTCCTTGCAGTCCAAGGGACTCTCAAGAGTCTTCTCCAGCACCACAGTTCAAAAGCATCAATTCTTCGGCAAACCAACATTAACAGGAGGTAAAGCCCTGACTGCTGAAGCCAACTCTGGGGGAACCTGGAAATCAAAATCCACACTCTGCTTTCAATAATTTTTCTCACAGAGGAACAGGGAGGCAATAGCAGCAGCAAAGCAGATAAAAGGCAGCCAGAGAGGAGAAAGAAGGGCAAATAGCTATGACTTCAGCTAACAAAGGGGAGTTTTAGCATCAGGAACACCTGCCAGGTTGACCAACTAGGATCTGAATGGCACAATTTTCTTATGCCTTGATTCTCCACTGTGAGTTCCTTCAGAGTTTATATTCTGTTTTTCAAAGGTACCTAGAAACAAAGTTGACTGATAAAGTAATTATCTCTTTGGGCTTCCCCAGCAGCTCAGCGGTAAAGAATCCGCCGCGATGCAGGAGCCACAGGAGACCTGAGTTTGATTCCTGGGTTGGGAAGATCCCCTGGAGAAGGGCATGGCAACCCACTCCAGTAATCCTTTTGGGAAAATCCCATGGATGGAGGAGTCTGGGGGGCTATAGTCCATGAGGACATCAATAGTCGACACAACTAAAGTGACAGAACAAGTCTATCTCTTTGAAATAATACTTCCCTAAGACATAATCTATTAGGCATAAAATAAGCCACAGTGATGTGGGGAACGTAGCCAATTTTTTTTTCATAACTATAAATTCAATATAACCTTTAAAAGTTGAGAATCACTGTATTATACACCTATAACATATAATATTGCACAGCAACTATACTTCAATAAGAAATAAAAACACTACTGATAGTTCATTTTAAAGAAGGAAGCAAACAGCATTTCACTACCTCCAAATTCTGACTCTAGCAGCTAAAATTCAAGTCTACTGCTTCTCCTTTTATTCTTTCTCTCTCCTTGGTGTCAGAGCTCACCAGCAGACCCGGGAGCAGGTGGAGAACTTGACCTCTTCTTCTAGGACTCCACATTAGCCATAAAACTTCTTCTTGAAGATTTTGAGAAAAATATAATTAATTAATTTTAAAATGTTTTAGATTCTGAGAAGAGTCTGTCTGAGATTTGAAGTCCCTGAGATGTAAAATCTCCAGAATCTTTCTCTTTGAGGGGAGGTAAGAATATCTTTGCTCTTTTTGGCACTTCCCTGACACTCTGATTGTTTAGGTTTGCATCTTTGGAGTGAGGGCGGACTGGGGAAGAGTCTGTATGGAGGCCACTTTCCCCACCAGCCCTCCACATCAGGACCTCAACTGACTCTTAAACACTAAAGTGTAAGATGCTAAGGGTTTCCTGGGTTCCATTTTCCAGGGTGGGCCCCACACAGCCATACCCTCAGTTCGGGGCCCATCCTCTGAGACCTGTTACTATAGCCATAGCATGTGTTGACTGTCCATACGTTGGGTGCCCCAGAGGGCCAGGGCAGTGTCTGTACTGCGCTCTGCAGGTTTAACTCGATGCCATTCACTCTGAAACAGAAATACACTTCTCTGGTAAGAAAAAGAGATGATGTGCGGATACTAAGTTGCTTTAGTCGTGTCCAACTCAGTGCGACCCCACGGACTGTAGCCCACAGGCTCCTCTGTCCATGGGATTCTCCAGGCAAGAGTACCGCAGTGAGTTGCCATGCCCTCCTCCAAGGGATCTTCCCAACTCAGAGACAGAATCCACACCATTCACTCTGAAACAGAAATAACGTTTCTCTGGTAAGAAAAAGAGATAACAGTGTCAGACTTTTGTGCTGGGATATTGAGGAACTGTTGTCTAGGCAAGTCCCTGGAGGCACATCATTGCCAACATTTTCCCTTGCCCTGTTCTGTGCCGATACTGAGCAATCACAAGTCCTCTTGTCCATGGGCAGCAGAGAGGAGTGTCAGGTGTGGCCAAGCGAGTCTCCCTGGAGTCCCCCTCCCTCTTGGGCAGTAGATGCAGCATCCAGAGTTACTGGCCCTTGGAGGGGACAGGAGTAATTTGTCACTTCATTTGGCTTTCTTGGCAGAATCTTAAATATCTCCCATCCCACAGCACTTTGTCCTTCATGGGATGCTGTTTACTTTCCTGGTCTCCAATCTGCTAACAGTTCTATGTGATGAGAATTATTACAAATGGGAAAACAGGCATAGGCGGGTCTGCTGTAATGACACAGGGCTTGTGCCCAGGACACGTTTTGCTTTGCTCATCACTGGGATCCCAGCATCTCTCCAGATACCAGAGGATCCGGGTCAGTGCCCCTCTTGCTGCTCACATCAGATTCCCCTTCACTGGAAAGCTTTGCTGATCCACCCCAGGGGTGCTACTCCCCCTAACGCTGTGCTCCTTCACTCTGCCTCACCTGTGCCCATCTGATTCCTTAGATCCCTGTCTCTAGTGCTCAAGCCATGTTTGCGGGTGTTCAGCCCACAAACTCCCGAGCTGGGATAATAAACCAGAGCCCACGGAGCTGTCCATGACTGGGCTCCCGGCAGTTCTGGCAAAACTGGCTGCTTGCCTGGGACTGTGAAGTTTCGCTGAGGAGACAGAACACAGACACAGAGAACTCTCCCAGATTCTCATCAGGGCCCGTGACCCAAACATCTCACGCATCGCTATCCTGAACTGATCTCGCCTCCTTGTATCATGAACCAGCCCCAGGCCTGACTCCCAGAACCGGCTTCGGCACACTATCACCTCAAATGTGCCAGCTGACTCATCTCTCAGGCCACTGCTTCCCAACTGTGCATGGAGGCCACGAGAAGAGGACTTTGCTGCGTCGGGATGCTCAGGGTTTCTGCTCACACCCAAGAGGGTGGAGATGCTGGGCAGGGAGCACAGAAGAGGGGAGGGCTGCTATGGGTGTAGGCATTCAGGGGGAGAGGGAGTATGATAGATTGTCAGACAGAGAGCGAGAAAGAGGGGTGGTCCCCTGCCCCCTCTCATGTTCCAGGAAGTCTATATGTCACCAGCTAGAAAGGACAGAATAGCTTGGCATCCTTCCCCTCTATACAAAGTGTGGATTCAGCTCACAGCCCCCTTCACACATCATTGCAGGAGACAGCAGGAAGCTGCCAAGGTCTCTGTAAGAACGAGCTGCAGGGGCCCTCCTGTTTCTCTCTTTGAGTGCAGAGGCTCAGGGGGGCTCAGCATTGGGCCCAGATGTGCTTTGACAAAAGGGGCTAGTGAGAGGGGCGTTCACTCCTGCCTGGTCCCTGGGAACCCTGCTCCGGGGGCCATGAAAGTGAGGAGTGAATCAAAGCTGCCATTTGGGAAGTTGTCGCTAGCCCTGTACTGGAGTCACCAAACTCACTAGGGCTGCTCTTAGCAGTGGTGGGGAAGCTGGGAGCTAGAGAGTGTCCTAGAGGCTGGAGGGTCATCCAGGAGCGACACGGGGGTGGGCCTGAAGCCCCTGGGAGGAGCAGCACAGAGCAGGAAAGAAGGCGGGGGTGAGTAGCCTGCCCTGCTTTTGATCTCAGTGTTGTTGAAGCAGCGCCAGGCTGTCTGCAAAGTATTTTCACAGTTCCCACACCCTTGGGGATTGATCCCTTCCTCACCAGTCATCCTCCTCCTGTATTTCCCACCTCCACTTCCCTTCTGCCCAGATCAGCAGCTGGGAGATGGAGCTTAGCTGAATCCCAGGATTATTCTGTACCTTCCTGATCCTTGTTCCTGCAGGAGGTTCCTCCAGTCCCTCCTCTCCACAAGACCCTCGTTCATCTCTGGTACCCTAACCTCTGTGGGGCAATGGCTTCCCCAGCAACAAGCTGAAGACCATCGTATTCCAATAGGCTGGCTGCTTAGATGATCCTGGAAAAGGAAACTCTGCCTTTGCCCTAAAGCTCAAACAACCATCTGCCCAGGGACTGAGCAAGTCTCCACCGGTTTCCCCTGAGAGCCAGAGGAAGGAATAACACCAGGGAGTGGAAGGGGGAAGGTCCAGGTTATCCTGATGATGAGGCTGGTGGGAGATGCCAGGTGAGGCTCCTCACCGGTGTTTTAGCAACAGCACTCAGCTCTCTACCTGGCATTGAGAGGAGCACTTCCCCAGTGCCGCGCAGACCAGGGCCCTCAAAGGAGAGAGGAGGGCTCCTCACTATCTTCTGTGTGGATCATGGTGGGAAAGTGTGAAAAGGGAGCTCCTGAGGCTGGGCCACGCCTGAGCCGCCTTGTTCTCACCAGGTGGTCATAACACAGGCTTCCAGACCCTGGGTCTGCGGGGTCCCTTCCTGTCTCTCAGATATTCTCCTTGACTTCTGTCTCAGCATAAAAGTGAGCACATTATCCCAAGAGAAAAGAATCCCCCTCCGTTGAGGGGGAGGAAAGCTCGAATGCTGAAGCACCCTTGAAGGTGACTGTGTGCTGGGTGAGGAAACGGATTTGTGTCCCACACCTGGGTTGAATCCCAACCCCGACGACTATTAGCTTCTTGACCTTAGAAGGACTCCCTGTCTGTTCATGGCCTCTAGTTCCTCATCTGTACAGTGGGCATAATAGTACTATTTACTTCAGAGAGTTGATATAGAAGTAAATAAAATAATTGGGATGAAATATTAAAATAAATAACACATGTAACCCTTAGCACAATTTCCAGCAGAAAGCAAATGTTTCTACTTTCTTACTGTCTATAGGAATGGCTAAAAATGGCTAGAAATTCCAACACCGTGGTAATAAAATAGAAATGTTACTTTGTAGGCTGCATCTTGCCACCTGACCATGCAGGCCTACCTGAGTCTCACAAGCCCACCTTCCAAGCCATACTCCCTGGAGGTCCCAGTTGGTGGTCAGTTCAGTCCTGCCCGGGTATTAACCTGCCACTCACTGCAGAGCTAGTGGTGATGGTGCTAAGACATAATCCTTCCCTCCAATAGATGAGTGTTTCTATTATATAATCTTGTTGGGGTTTTTTTTTGTTTTGGGGGGGTATTTGGGCTTCACCATGTGATATGTAGAACTTCCCTGACCAGGGGTCAAACCCCTGCCCCCTGCAGTGGAAATGCAGAATCTTGACCACTAGGGCAGTCTGAATGAGTATTTCTTTTTAAAGGAGGACTCTTGAATGCATCAAGACCCAAAGAATGAAGCTATAGAGAAGAAGGAGAGTCAGGACTCCACTTGTCCCCAAGGAAACTGCCCCTCCCAGGTCTCCCAGCTGCACCTCTGCTTATGCCCCACCCCCACTCCAGCTCCTTCTCCAGAAAGAGCAACAGTGGAAGGAATATCAGAGCACCCTCGCAGAGTCACTTCATCTCGATCATTTCCAGCCACCCATTTCACACACGAGCAAACTGAGCCTCTGAGATATTGCTGAGATCTGCCTATGGTCACCAGACGAGTCACATGGCTGACCTGGGACTTGCACCAGCATCTTCAGGTCCCACAGCCTTCTGTGAGCCCCACTTCTGCCCACTCCACCCTCTTCTGCCTGATCTCCGTTCCCAGTACAGAGCTTTCATGATGCTGCTCTGCCCCATTCTAGTGTCTACATTACTAACAGCTCAGAAGTATGTTAAAGACCACCTGATGGTAACTTCTTTCCTTTTTAAGATGAAGAAACAGTTCAGTGACTTGTCAAGGCCACATGACTAAGGAGTGCCAGAGCCATCTCTGCCACCCAGCCACCCCACCCCTGACAGCATGGGAGTTCAGAGCCAGAAATGTCCCCAGAAAGACCAACAGCAGGGGCTTAATAAATAGCCCCACCCCAAAAGCTCAGTTACCCACAATGACGAAAAATCAGAAATAAATAGGAGCAGTATCCTTCCCAAGGTGTTAAATCTTCCACTGCAAAGATTCCCCCAGGCTGTTAAGGCCTCAAACTAACTGCTCCTTCTACTCATTTGTCTGTGGGTGGTCAGGAAAGGGGCTAATGGTTTGCGTCCAGAGTCAAGATAATCCAACCCTTGCTCCATCAGACCCTCAATAACCACAGGCTGGTGATTGTCCCACCATGGTGTGGACTGGCTTCTTCCCCTGGTCCTGCCAGGAGCACACCTCTCCATGGAGGCACGTGGCAAGTCACAAGCGACAATGAGGTAGCTCCTGCCACACCACCTTGTCTCAAAGCCTCACCATGGCAACGTGTTTATGCACCGTAAGGCCAAGAGAGATCACTGAAGAGACGGCAGCCAAAAGCAGGGCACTCCCCTGGAGCCCACAGGGGTTTCTCTAATCCCAAACACACCTTTGCAGTTAGCAGAGTGTGAGTGGAGACCCTCAAATGTTAACCTGTTAATTGGAGTGGTTTCAACTGCAGGACCATCTCCTGCTTCCTTCAGGGACATAGAGGTGGTGCACTATGTGTCCTTTCCACTTGCCCAGAGCGTTCTTCCAGCTCCACTAGGTGTAGAACAAAAGGAAATCAACTGTGCTGACAACAGGAGAAATTAAAGCTGACACCAAAGGGACTGAGCAACAGCCTCATTGCACACAGAGCAGAAAGGAGGAGAGTAGGCATGTATAGGCTGTTGGATCCAGAAAGCTAAACCAGGGAACTGCCCCCACCCTTGACACACCCCTCTCACCTTCCAAATAGTTGAGGTTAATTAGGGACCTATAACTTCGAGGATGGGGCAAGAGCAGCCTCACCTCAATCCTTGTCTCATGCACACCCTGCCATGAACAATCCAGGGTCAGGGACTAAACTTCAGTGTCTTCTTAACTGAACAAAGATGTTCTCCAGATCACCTGTTAGATCAGCTCAGACCAAGACCAGACTTTCATACTTTTTAAACAGTTGGTCAAAATATTTTGGAAGTTGACTCCGAAACTTAGGGAAGGAAAAGAAAGGAAAATGAATATGGAGTCTTTGGGAAGGTGATGGGGAAACAAGGAATGAGTCTCAAGGTTGGAAGTGGTTCCAAACAGGGTTTGACTCTTCTGAAGCACGCCTGCCTGGAGAAAGGCCAGTCTACTCAAGTATGTCCAGTGGAGATTAACTCATCATCACAGGACAGCCCCTACCACCATCAGACAACTGGACTCAGTGAATGTCCTTCAGAGTGACTTTTATCACTTCCAAGCAAGGACAGCCCTGACCTTCTACTTTGCAACAATGGTGTGGTCCATCTTCAGTGAGAGTGACCTTCACACACACACCTTCAGTCACCTTTAATTAAGTCTCTTCTCTGCCCCTGTTCTTGCCCCTGAGCTCGCACTAGCTCTTCGGTGGGTCATTTGGACTTTCAAATGCTCATGACTGAACTCAACACCCAAGTTCAGTCACTCAGAAGTGTCCGACTCTTTGTGACCCCGTGAACTGCGGCATTCCAGGCTTCCCTGTCCGTCATCAACACCCAGAGCTTGCTCAAACTCATACCCGTCTAGTTGGTGATGCCATCCAGCCATCTCACCATCTGTCGTCCCCTTCTCCTCCTGCCTTCAATCTTTCCCAGCATCAGGGTCTTTTCTAAAGGGAGAGAACTTCCTCCCACCAGAGATCTCTGTACCAAAAAGGATTTAGCTACTTCTTTATGTCTTTACAACCAACAGAATAGAAGGAAGAAAAAAATCTTTCTACTATTTTTATTCTGTTATTATTCCCAAGAAGCTTTCTGAAACACTCAAATTACATACTCTTCACTCCCACTGCCCCTGGGAGCTGCTGCTTTGGGGTAACCAGCACAAGTTCCAGCACTGTGTGTAAAGGAGCCTTCGTACCAGCAGAGGACACTCCAGACTGTCAGGACAGAACTAACAGAGTCTATTGACAAATTGGAAACAGGGTGTGGGCACCAGGGAGGGGTGGGATAACCCTAGGTGAACCTGGGAAGGTCACAAGTTAACTGAGATGGCGCCATTTCTCTGATAATGGGCCGGCAGGGAGTGCCACGTTCCCTGCAGCAGATATGGGAGGGGCAAACACAGTGACACATAGCATCCCAGGGCAGCTTCTGCATCCGTCCTTCCAAGGAACAACCAAAACTTGCTAGCACCACCCAAATGTCTCTCGGGCATCTTTACTCTCCCTCAAGGAAGCAACTTTATAGACCTCTTCTCTGACCTCCAGCTGTAGTCAGCCTGCCAGCCAAGCCCTCTTCACAAGGAGAGGGGCTGGGAGTGTCCCCTTCATCGTTTGGTGATGGTGGTGTAATCACTAAGTCATGTCCAACTCTTGTGACCCGATAGAGTGTAGCCTGCCAGGCTCCTCTGTCCATGGGATTCTCCAGGCAAGAATACTAGAGTAGGTTGCCATTTCCTTCTCCTGGAGATCTTCTTGACCCAGGAATCGGACCCAGGTCTCCTGCATTGCAAGCAGATTCTTTACCAACTGAGCTACACGGGAAAGTGAAAGTCGCTCAGTCGTGTCCGACTCTTTGCGACCCCATAGACTATACAGTCCATGGAATTCTCCTGGCCAGAATACTGGAGTGGGTAGCCTTTCCCTTCTCCAGGGGATCTTCCCAATCCAGGGATTGAACCCAGGTCTCCCACATTGCGGGCAGATTCTTTACCAGCTGAGCCACAAGGAAAACCCGAGCTACAAGGGAAGCCCTGCCCAAATCCCATCCATATTTCTAAGGTCCTCTCAACTTGTAGCTTCCTCAGGAATCTTCCATTCACACTTGACTCTTCTTCCTAAAATGTGCTTGTCATGGTTTCCATGACACTGTGCTCTCTTGCTTCTCCCATACACAATGACTGCTCCTTAACGCTCTTTGATTTCTCTTTCTTACTCTGGTCCTTGGTGGCTCAGAGGTTAAAGTGTCTGCCTCCAATGCGGGAGACCCGGGTTCGATCCCTGGGTCGGGAAGATCCCCTGGAGAAGGAAACGGTAACCCACTCCAGTATTCTTGCCTGGAGAATCCCATGGACGGAGAAGCCTGGTAGGCTACAGTCCACGGGGTCGCAAAGAGTCGGACACGACTGAGCGAAGGAACGGACGGAACGGACGGACTCTGGTCCTTAAGCAGAGTGGTCTTGGGATTCTGTTCTTGAATCTTCTCTCTCACTCTCAAGAGAATAAATTTCTTTAATGTCAAATGAAATAGAAATTAATAAAAAAAAAAAACAGTCACACAATTCACGGGTCCATATAAGATATTCTGAGATGGAGACAAGGCCTTCCCACCATCCCTCCTCCTCAACACACAGAGAGAGAAAGAGGAGGAGAGAGAGAGTACAGTTGAAAATGTGTGCCTCATATTCTCCCCTGGAGGCTCTAAAAACATTCCCATTCCCAAAATGCCCTAAAGCAGCAGTTTCAGCATACGGATCTTTTGGAAATCTGTGGAGACAGTTTTTTGCTTGTCACTGTGATAAGGCGGGGGGGGGTCATTTAGTGATTTAGTGAGTGTGACCCAGCATGATCCTATGCTGGACCTCCTGAATAGCTTTCGAATGCTCCACCTTTTATAATGGCTCAGTTCAGAACCCAACCCATGTCACATATACAGACACAGTAGCTATGCTCAGTTTGCAGACACACTGAGTTGTTGAGGAATGCTGCTACTGTGTAAATCAAGAGAACTCTGTATTTTCCCCTCATTAGGAAATTTGTGGGAGTTTTCGCCTTTTTTGGAATATTGTGTCACCAATGGTATTTAGATTGTACGCAGCACTCCTGTATTTGTAGCTGTTTGAACACATGGTAATTCTACCTGTCAGTGCAAACGTCTTATGCTTCCTTACATTTCATAACAGAGCCCTGCCTGAGAATATACAAAGTGAAATATGTAGGGTGTTACTACCAGGTTTTTTCAATTTATATATCCTTTATATTGTGGTTAAAACATTGTGTTGATTTGTTTTAATTGTGTACAATTGTAATATATACCATCTAAGTTTTTCTTAGCACAGTAAAAGGGTGGTATTTTATTTTTGTTATAAAAAACAGAGGGCAATGAGACTGATACCCTTAGAATAGCTAGTCTAAACAAAGAATATTCTTTTTCAAAATAAACTTTCAGCAATGTCACAAAGTTCCTGTTAAGATTTCCATGCATGTTTTTGATAGAACAGGGCATAGAACTATGAGACTTCCCCTTAGTTCCTCCAAGGGACCAACAGAAGATCCCCATTTCAGTTAAGACTGTTCTGGAAAGTTAAGATTTCTAAAATTTAATGCAAAACCATAGGCTCCGGCTCAAGTTCACCTTTTGGAATTCTCTCTTCCAAGGCATAGTGAACAGTCCCTTGTGAAGGCTAGTGGAGACCCTCCCCCATGGAAGGAGTAGGGTGGAAGAATTGAGCTAAGCTGAACTAGGATCTGAGAGGCAAAGCCTGTAGGAATTGTTGCTGGATTCTATTGTTTTCCCAGGGGTGTTAGACAGTTGTCTTAAGCCTAGGAGTGTGGGAAAGGAGGGAGTTACTGTGTGAGAAGGAAAGGAGGAAAGTCCTTTCTTCTCTAGAGTTAGATACTCTCAGAACTCTATTGGAGAGGTGGCTATGTAACAGCCACACAGTTATGGAAAGAAACTTGGACCAGTTATGGAAGGAAGTCTCCATCCACTGGCCTAAAACCTGCAACGTTGTGACCATTCAAGGAAGAATAATAGCCCAAGGGAAGCCCCAAGGCTCCATCAGCCAATGGGCAGAGGGAAGGACTCTGTTCTTCCAACTGAAAGAGTAGAAGCCAAGAGACATTTATCCAGACCCAGGGAGAGGAGGTGTGTGCAGATATCTCTAGGTAAGGGCAAAATGCTGAAACTGGGTCATAGGATGTGGCAAGTGAACAGATTCCACAGGACGTATGAGAAAGGAGGATAAATGCATATGTACATTTTTGCTTGTGTGCATGGATACCCAAGGAACTATGGCTGCCACATGGAAAAAGATCTTGGTGATGGAAGATAGAGGACTTTTTATCACACAGTTGTATTAGTGGGTTTCCCATCACTTCATGGGAAATAGATGGGGAAACAGTGGAAACAGTGTCAGACTTTATTTTGGGGGGGCTCCAAAATCACTGCAGATGCTGATTGCAGCCAGGAAATTAAAAGACCCTTACTCCTTGGAAGGAAAGTTATGACCAACCTAGATAGCATGTTAAAAAGCAGAGACATTACTTTGCCAACACAGGTCCGTCTAGTCAAGGCTATGGTTTTTCCCGTGGTCATGTATGGATGTGAGAGTTGGACCGTGAAGAAAGCTGATCGCCAAAGAATTGATGCTTTTGAACTGTGGTGCTGGAGAAGACTCTTGAGAATCCCTTGGACTGCAAGGAGATCCAACCAGTCCATTCTAAAGGAGGTCAATCCTGGGTGTTTATTGGAAGGACTGATGCTAAAGCTGAAACTCCAATACTTTGGCCACCTCATGCGATGAGTTGACTCACTGGAAAAGAGTCTGATGCTGGGAGGGATTGGGGGTGGGAGGAAATGGGGACGACAGAGAATGAGATGGCTGGATGGCATCACCGACTTGATGGACATGAGTTTGAGTGAACTCCGGGGGTTGTTGATGGACAGGGAGACCTGGCGTGCTGTGATTCATGGGGTCACAAAGAGTCGGACACGACTGAGCGACTGAACTGAACTGAACTGAACTGCTGAATATTATTACTTGAATTAGCTGCAAGCATCAAATCTACACCGGACCTACCCAGGGATGAAATAAGGAGTCTAAGATTTTGAGACGTTATCACTAAGAGCAGGGGACCTCAGTATCTTGGCTGGATAACTCCTGAGGAATTATGACTGGTTTTTTGGTCTTTAAGTTTTCTCCATTTTAGTCCATTTCTCCCATGTATTTTTTTTATTTTATTTTTTATTGGAGGCTAATTACTTTACAATATTATATTGGTTGGTTTTGCCACACATTGACATGAATCCACCCCGGGTGTACATGTGTTCCCCATCTTGAACCCCCCCTCCCACCTCCCTCCCCATGTCTTCCCTCTGGGTCATCCCCATGCACCAGCCCAAAGCATCCTGTATCATGCGTCGAACCTGGACTGGCAATTCATTTCACATATGATAATATACATGTTTCAATGCCATTCTCCCATACCATCCCACCCTCACCCTCTCCCACAGAGTCCAAAAGACTGTTCAATACATCTGTGTCTCTTTTGCTGCCTCGTATACAGGGTTATCATTACCATCTTTCTAAATTCCATATATATGCGTTAGTATACTGTATTGGTGTTTTTCTTTCTGGCTTACTTCACTCTGTATAATAGGCTCCAGTTTCATCCACCTCATTAGAACTGATTCAAATGTATTCTTTTTAATGGCTGAGATACCATTTCACACCAGTCAGAATGGCTGCTATCCAAAAGATGCAATAAATGCTGGAGAGGGTGTGGAGAAAAGGGAACCCTCTTACACTGTTGGTGGGAATGCAAACTAGTACAGCCACTATGGAGAACAGTGTGGAGATTCCTTAAAAAACTGGAAATAGAACTGCCATATGATCCAGCAATCGCACTCCTGGGCATACACACAGAGGAAACCAGAATTGAAAGAGACACATGTACTCCAATGTTCATTGCAGCACTGTTTATAATAGCCAGGACATGGAAGCAACCTAGATGTCCATCTGCAGACGAATGGATAAGAAAGCTTTGGTACATATACACAGTGGAGTATTACTCTCCCATGTATTTTTGACTTTCCTACTGGAAGTTCTCTGCATTTCTCACTCAGAATGGGCTATTCCTTCTTCTGAGTTATCTGATGGTTTACTCTTTCAATTTTTTATGACTTCAGTTTGTACCCCTAGTCCCAATAATTACATGGATAGAGTGGAGACACCTCAAAAGAAATAACTCAGCATTTCTCCCCACCTGCCCTCTTGTGGTATTCTGTTATTATCCAAACCAGGAACATGGAACCACCCTCCACTCCTCCCTTGGCCTCACCCACCACCCCAACCCATATCCAATCCATCACCAAACCCTGATGATTCAATTCCTAACTACCTCTGGAATGCAGATCCTCATCCTCATTTGTGGCCACTCTGCCACCTCTAAGGACTTGAGCTGAGATGCAAGCCTTGATCGTCTTTTGCCTTAACCTTTGGAATAATCCATTAACAAGTCTTCCTACCTTCAATAGGCCCCTCCAATTGGTCTGTGGGGAAGGAAATGGCAACCCACTCCAGTATTCTTGCAGAGAATTCCATGGATAGAAGAGTCTTCAGGCTATAATTGATGGGTTTGCAAAGAATTGGACACAACTGAGCAACTATTATTCACACTCATTCAATCTGGTCTGAGTGATCCCTCTAAAATACCAATCTAACCATGTCACTCAATCATTAAATCCCTTTATTGTCTCTTCCTTATCCATCACAGCTTCTCGGCCAAAAAAATATGTTTAAAAAATGACACTTCCACAAGTAGATCATCCATTGGCAGACCAAATTTCTTAGTGTAAACTCATGAAATCAACCCTGAATATTCATTGGAAGGACTGATGCTGAACCTGAAGCTCCAATACTTTGACCACCTGATGTGAAGAGACCAATCGTTGGAAAAGACCCTGATGCTCAGAAAGATTGAAGACAGAAGGAGAAGGGGACGACAGAGGACGAGTTGGGTGGCTGGCATCACTGACTCAATGGACATATCTGAGCAAACTCCAGGAGATAGTGAATGTTTCAGGAAGCCTGGCGTGCTGCAGCTCATGGGGTCACAAAGAGTCGGACACTATTTAGCAACTGAACAACAAAAATACTCAAGTACATGACAAACTGTGGTTCATGCTCGATTCTTATTCAAGTAGCATAATGTAACCCCTTTTCCTCCCTTAGTAGGTTGTAATAAGCCAGTAGATCCCCAAATCCCATCTGAGAACTTCTGACCCCACCATCTAGAGTCTGGACTCTATTGAATGAGTACAAGGCCTTTCTTGATTGAATCTAACTCTTCACCTTCATTCATCGTCAGTAACCTTATGATCCTTCAGATGTTCAATTATTTCATGCAATTTCACTCTTCCTTATCTTTGTCTTTGCTTGTACTCTTTCTGCCTGGAGTGTCCTCTACCTTAAATGTCATTGTCTGTCTTGACCTTCCTTGTCTGCCTGAAAAACTCCTATTCATCCTCTAAAACCCTGCCAGGCATCACTTGTTATCACTGTCACTTCTGTATGTACCATTTCCATACCTCGTGTGTGTTTCTGTCATTGCGTGGGTTGTGTGCATCCTAATGACACGTTGGCATACTTCTGATCAACCAAGCCTTTGAGGGCAAGAACCATGTCTCACTCATCAGAGTATTTCCAATGTTTGACTTGTCCCTGACATGCAGTATGTGTGCAGGAACTGTTTGTTGAACTGATCAAAATCTAGATTTTTCCTTTGCTGTCCTTCTAGTACTAATGCATTTGAGTGCTTGATCATACTCATTTTAGTTCTTTCAGTTCAGTTCAGTTCATTTGCTCAGTCATGTTCAACTCTTTGCAACCCCATGGACTACATCATGCCTTTCTTTCCTGTCCATCACCAACTCCTGGAGCTTGCTCAGACTCAGGTCCATCGAGTCGGTGATGCCATCAAATCATCTCATCTAGGACAGGGGAGCCTGGTGGGCTGCCGTCTATGGGGTCGCACAGAGTTGGACACGACTGAGCGACTTAGCAGCAGCAACAGCAGCAGTTCTTTATTATATACTAACACAGAGATTTCATGTAGTCCTGTGACCTTACAAGTTTTGGTAAGTTTCACTATGAATTGTAGTGGTTTCTGTTTCATGTCTGACCTTACCAAGAAAACCTAGGTTCAAAAGAAACAAGCAAGGGTATTCCCAATACTGATGTATGACTAAAGAAACTTGTAACTTAGAAAGAGATTAGGAAGTGTGTGCCAGAGTGCCAGAATACATCACTATTCATTCAACAGTGTCCCCAGAGCTGTATCTGGTAATTTCAGAGGTCTGTTCTCCCATGGAGGAGAGGAAGCCATCTCCCTCAAGGCCTTCCAACTCCCATTGTTCTAAATCCACAAGTACCAAGCCACCCCTTGTGACTAATTTAGTTTCCCAGGCATCTTGATAACAGGGTGGGGTGGCTCTGGTATTTCAGCCACTGAAAATACAGGTTTCCCACAAGCTAATACACAGATATCCTGGTTCGTGTTTCTATCTCTTATATGTTTGGCCTATAAATACTAGGCCTCAGAAGTAGATTCAACTTGGGTTCACTAACAAAATCAATGTTTTGTCCCTACAAGCTATCAGTGTGTCACAGTGACCTTGTCAAGATACTTCTCCCCTTGGTGGCCCTGACAACCAACCATGTTCTTCTACTCATTCATCACTCCCTTTTAATTTCATTTAAATACTGTTTGACAAGCTCACAGTTCACAAAGCATTTCTACATTGCATATCTTATCTTCTTGATGTCTAGAGGCAAATGTCCTCACCCCCACTTCATCTGCAAGGCTCCTGAGGCTCAGAATGATCAAGTGACTTGTCCAAGGATCCACCTGTCCAGGAAGCTGTGGATTATCTTCCTTTGTCTGCCCCATAAATACCACAGTGGATTAAACCCAGGTTCTCTGAATCAAAGTTCTTTGTTCTTTCTATCCATCATAAAGCCTTCCTGACTCTCACATCAGTCAGACAGAAAGCAGCTCTGATAGAGAGGTGATCAGAAAGAAGGGATAGAGTTCACTGATAGATACTTAAATGATACCCATGTTGATCTATGCCCTCTTTATTCCCTTCAGCCCTGGCTAACACTGGAGCTAGAAACATTTTTCCTAATAGGAACCTAAGAAAGTTGATCCTCAGAAAATTGACAGACTTTTTCATGGTTTCTTTTTTTTTTCAGCTTTTGCTAGGAAGCTGATGTTCCTTAGAACAAACATCTACTGAGTTATGTGGAGGCCAATAAGCAAGGTTACAACAACCAGATAATCACCACCATCGCCATCACCACCATTATCATTAAAACACACTGAGGGCTTATTATACGCTAAGCCATGTTCGTTCATCATCTCCTTCAGTTCTCACAGTAATTTCCACAAGGAAGGCATTATTACCTCCATTTTAGAGATAAAACTGAGGTGCAGAGAGGTCTATAAGTTACACATTATGACAGAGTTCATTCATGGTGGTGGTTCAAACCCAAGAGTACCTGATTCCAAATATTCGTGCTTCTGGCCACTATGCTATCCCATTGTATTACTTTAGCAGTATGGGCTGTATATCCACAAATGATCTTCTTACATTAAGCAGAACTTTGAATGGTGGCCTGAAAGAGAGAGGAAATGAATGTCTAGCTCTCCATTGCCACTCTTGGTTCTTGAACTCCCCATACCTAAGTCTGTGTTCTGACTACAGTAGCTGTGGACCCCATGTTACTCACACCCCTCTCTTTGTAGCCAACCAGGACTCTGGTGGGGGGGGGCTTCCCATGACAGAACCCTCCCCTAGGTCCTCAGACTGCCTCTTGCTTGCAGAAAAACTTTAGCTTCCTCCTAGGCTAGCCTCCTAGCCCTTCCCCAGGTTCTAAAGATCAGTTTAATTAGAGCAGTCAGAAAATGCAGAAACAAAACAGTCCAGCAAGAGCAAATAGGACTAGTTCATCCATTAAACAAAGTCAAGGACCTTTAGTTCCTCCTCAAGGATTGTAGATAATACTCCGAGTCATATACTTTGAGCTGTTCTACAAATACTGAAATCCCCACCAAGTGGAAGTTTAACTGTGTACTGACCACAAGCATGGAGATCCAACATCAGTTGGAACCAGAAGGTTAATGATGTTGTCTCCAGATTACCTCACCACCAACCAGTCAGAAGAATGTCCACAAGCTGATCACATGCCCTGCAACCCTCTTCCTCAACCTGTCTTTAAGAACCTTTCCCTGAGAACTCAAACCAGGGCTCTATAACAACCTAGAGGGGTGGGAAGAGGTAGGAGGGAGGTTTAAGAGGGAGAGGACATACGTATACCTGTGGTTAATACATGTTGATGTATGGCAGAAACCAAAACAACATTGCAAAGCAGTTATCCTTCAATTAAAAATAAATTAAGAAACTCCAAAACATTCCCAATTTTGCTGTTGAGGGAGACAGTGCTTTGGGAAACATCTCTGATAATCTCCTTATTTGCTGCAAGTAATAAATCCTTCCTTTTCCTGAAAGAAAAAAAAAAAAAGACCTTTCCCAGAAAGCCATCAGAGAGTCTGGGCCTTTTGAGCATTAGTTGCCCAGACTCCTTGTTTGGCACCTACCATAAACACTGTACTTTCCTTCATCATAGCCTGGTGTCAGTACATGGGCTTTACTGCACAAGGGCAAGTGAACCTAAGTTTTCTTTGATAACATCATCACTAGCTATTTCATATAAACAACTGCTTTTCCGATAATACTTTCCCCCTCTTTTCAATGCCAGATTCCTCTTTCCCAATCTGCTTGGTTCACTGCCCTTTTCAAAAAAGCCCTCTCAAATGACTGAAACCTGCTACCCTAGTCTCTCTATTTCTCATGACACCTTCACCCTCTGGGCAAGCGTTCATTCTAGTTAAATGTTGGATGTTTAAAGTTAAATATTGTCTGATCAGCGTCCCCACCTTGCTCATGTTCATGTGCCCCAACCCCCCCCACACACACACATGCACACACGCCATAGGGCTCCAGGGTCTTCTTCTCCCCACAGAACACCCATCCAGGATGGACAGTGCTGTGAACAAAGGAGATGGAGACACAGAGAGAATTTCAATGCAGTTTATTGCGGCAACACAGGAAATGGGGAGTTTAAGACCTCTCCACAAAAGACAACTGGCTTACACCTTATGTACAAAACCAAAGCAGCACAGAGCTTGTTGTGCAAGTTATGATACCAGGGAGCTGTCCAGAGCTTGTGCTCTGTCCATGGCAAAAAAGCCGTGGGTCTGACCAGCTCTCCTCTGGCTGATTTAAGTAGGTGCTTTGAAATGTAATGTGTGTAGCAGTGATTGTTGAAGTGTTTCTTGGGCAGAGTACAGAGCAGGGTCCTAGCTGAGGGACTGAGATTGCCGCTGATTTAAAATTTTTCTCTGGAAATCAGAGCAGAAAGGACAGAGCTAGGGAATTGGATGAGCCAGTGTAACCATAGATTTTTTTTCCTCCAGTAAGGCTGGGGCACTCGGAAGCGTATTTGGTAGTGATGGAGAGAGAAAGCTAATGGAGGAGAGAGGACCTCTTTATCTGGTCCCTCTGGAATAGCTGGTGGAAACAAACTTCACGCTGGAACTGCCACCGGAGGTCTTGGTGCTAGATGCCCGACCTCCAGAGGAGCTGAAGCTGCCTCCAGAGCCGCCGCCACCTCCTCCAGAGCCACCTCTACGGCTCCCACTGCTGGCTCCTCCAGAGCCATAGCTGCCGCCACCTCTGGAGCCATAGCTGCTGCCACCTCCAGAGCCATAGCCACCACCACCTCCAGAGCCGTAGCCAGCGCCACCTCCAGAGTTGTAGCCGCTTCCACCGGAGCTAAAACCACCGCCTCCTCGGCTACCACCGCCGCTGATGCTGGTGTGACTGGTGCTCACAGCTGGAAGAGAACACTTCGTTATCATCAACCCCAACTCTCTTTCCAACCCAGCAAGACCAGCAAGCCCTGCACCCAGAAGATGCTCTGAGAAATCAGCTTGTACTTACACACACTCACGTTCGGGACACACTCTCCAGACATCCTGAAGGAGAAAGAAAAGCATAATATTCATGATGCCAGCTTCAGAGACTGCCTCCCCAGGCCCTCTCAGCCATCTTTAAAGAGTCTCCCCACCTGCGAGTCCCCAAGTCTGCTTCATCTGAAACCTAATCCCATTTCCTCTCGCCTCCCAAACTCGGTCATTTCTCTCAGCATCAGTACTAACAGGGCAAAATCGCCAAGTAAATTAGACAAGGTAAATACACCCACCACATCCATTGGCTTTAGGTCAGATGACATTTGAGCCAGCCCAGGTGTGGCTCAGACAGTAAAGAGTCTGCCTGAAAGGTGGGAAACCCAGGTTCGATTCCTGGGTCAGGAAGATCCCCGGGAGAAGGAAATGGCAACCCGCTTCAATACTCTTGCCTAGAAAATCCCAAGGACCAAGGAGCCTGGCGGGCCCCAATCCATGGGGTTGCAAAGAGTTGGACACGACTGAGTGACTAACACACACACACTCAGGTGAAGAATAAATTGCTCTATCTCAAAGAGTTCAGAGAGATGCAACAGCCTTCAAAAAAAAAGCTTAGGACTCTGGCTCCCAAAATGAAACCAAGCCTGTCCTCCTGTGCTGTGTACATTTCCTTTCCCCATACCCAGGACAAGCTGCAGTCACGCAACTGCATCTTCAACAGCAACCAGTGTCCAAGGGAGGAAGCACATAGGAAGTGACCAGCTGCCCAGGGTCCCTTTCTCACCTGCTTTCCTCTCCTTCCAGGAGGGTCCTATAGGTGGCAATCTCCACATCCAGGGCCAGCTTGGTGTTCATTAGTTCCTGGTAGTCACGCAGCAGGCGGGCCATGTCCTCCTTGGCCTTCTGCAGGGCATCCTCCAGCTCATTCAGCTTGTTCTGGGCATCCTTAATGGCGTTCTCACCACGTTGCTCAGCATCACTAATGGCCTGTTGCAGCGAAGAGATCTGGAAAAGGAGAATCCAGCATATCATACACTCTCTGATTACCTAATTCCATCTTGGCCTTTCTGTCTCAGATTGATCTCTCCACCCTTGTGAGGCCAGTACTCTGGCTCCCAGAGAGTTACAGGACCTGCATTCACCTGTCTTGAGATAATACATCACTGTGTCAACTTCCTTAAATAAAGGTGATACAGCAGCCTCTCTGGGCCCTAAATTGAGACTCTTTCACTGCCTACAGACTTGACGTTCTTCCAGATGCCTGCTCTCCTAGTTGCCTTTCCTCTCACTCACCATCTTTTAAGTCTCACTTTGGGCCATGGGCTAGACCTCTCATGACCACTATATCTATTTCTTTACTAGGTCATTTTCATAAATTTCCCCAAGGAGAACCTAGCATCATGGCCAAACTCTAGAAATCATAGTCACCAAAGAACTAGGGATAACAATACAGCCTTCATATGGATTGTAAGCCTCAAAATTAGGAACACATCCTCCAATAACCTGGTCACCCCAACCCATTCCATATAACTAAGCAGTTGAAGGAGGAAGCAAGTACCTGCTTCTTGACACTGTCAATCTCAGATCTAAGTCTTTGGATCACCCGATTCAACTCAGAAATCTCCATCTTTGTGTTTTTCAAGCTGTCTCCATGTTGCCCAGCAGTGATCTGGAGCTCTTCATACTAAATGTGGTAGATCAAGTCATTCAGAGGTGGCAAAATGCACCACGACTCATGCACACAAGTGTAAGAGAAATACCAGGATAGCAAGAAAAGACATTTTAGGAAAACTGGACAGGCATCAGCCCATTCACCTTGGTCTGGTACAGGGCCTCAGCCTCAGCCTTGCTCCTCTGGGCAATCTCTTCATATTGGTTTTTGACTTCATCAATGATGCTATTCAGGTCCAGATTGCGGTTGTTGTCCATGGAAAGGATAACATTGGTATCGCTGATATGAGTCTGCATCTGAGAGAGCTCCTGCGAGGCATAACAGTTCAATGACTTACCATGTTAAAACTAAAGAACAATTTGGGACAGGGAGGGGGTTTCAGGAGAAGAAAGGTGTATCTCTGTTCTTCTGAATAGGAGTGGGTTTGGGCTTAAAGGCTCTCCATTTCGGTAAACCTGGCTGAAACTAGAGAACTTACTGCTTGATAGAGTGTTTTGAAGAAATCAATTTCCTGAAGCAAGTTGTCAAGTTTGGCTTGAAGGTCCACCTTGGTGATGTAAGCAGCATCCACATCCTGGAAGAACCATGAACATCATGAAGTCAGTCTTTTCAGGGCAAGTCCCTCTCACCTGCTAGGAGGGGATTTTCCAAGAGGTCTTCTTCACTTCTTTATCCCTAGACTGTCCCACCCCTTGGTATCACAAGTGATCTTGTCTGACTTGCTGAGAAGTGCCTCCTCACTCCAGGAAGTCCTGAGGGATCTGGAGAAGCAGAGTGTCTGGACAAGTCCAGAGTGCCTGGATAATATCGGGCAGGGGGAATCTCTGCCTCGGCTTTTCCTCATGCCCACTACCTGATTCTCCATGTTATGACCTCTTTCTGCTTAGGTATTGGACATCTTCCACTCTTACTTATTTCAAATGTGATAGGCATCCTACAGAATTGTCTCACCTTCTTGATGCCTACAAACTCATTCTCTGCATTTGTCCGCTTGTTGATCTCATCCTCGTACCTGCAAGGAAATCAGAAGTGAGGAGGGGATTCGGGGAGGCGAGGCCCAACATTTAGCTTTCTAGACTAAAAGTGACATTGCCTGTCATTGTCCTTGCCTGTCATAACCAGCCTAAGACATCTTACCTTCTAAGCAATAAAACCACTGAACTATTACCAGCGTCTGAGAAAACTAAGATTTCTGAAAATGCCAAATTGACTTTCCTCTAACCTATGAAAAGGTATTGCTACATGCTGTTTGTAGTCTTAGCTTGCTACCTTCTGGAAATATTTTAGAACAAAAGCCAAGAGTAGCCCAGCCAGCAATCCTTACTTGCTCCTGTAATCTTCCACCAGGTCTTGCATGCTCTTCAATTCTGAATCCAGCCGAGACTGGTCGCTCTTCAGTTGGTCCACAGTCCTTCTGAGGCTGCTGATGTACGCCTCAAAGAGGGGCTCTAAGCTGTAGGTCCTAGTGGAGGTGTTTATCTGCTGCAGCAGTTCCCATTTTGTTTGCAGCACCTGGTTCTGCTGCTCCAGGAATCTCACCTAAGAACACAAGACCCCATTACCCACTGGTACAGAAATGAGTCCTATGGCCACTGAGTACCAAGGCCTACCACATAGCCAGGCCCAGCCACCTGGGAAAGAACTTCAATGTCTATTTTCCGTGGAAGAGGAAAAAAGTAGGAGGAAGATGATCAAGTTAGGATCATCTTCATAACAAAACCCAACTCACTGTGAACTCAGAGAAGCCTCAGTTTCTATGAGATTGGAAATGGCAATTAAAAGTTTCCATTGGAACTTTGGAAGGGAGTAGCTATCCAAATAGCAAAGCACATATAAAATTACTACAATTATATTTTGAAACAGATACTTGAAACTTAAGAGATTTACCTTCCTTTTTTCTTTTTTTTTTTTTAAGTAGAGTACCATAAAAATTTTTTTGCCTTCCCTGAGCAAACATAGTTCAAAAGTATGTTGGGAAAATCCAAAAAGTGAATTCTAAATCTATTGTGTTGACATTATTGATGATCAAGTAAAAAATAATTTACATTCTTTTCTAGAGCAGATACTTGGAAATACAAGCACAAAAAATTCTCCACCCTGGTCCAGTATCAGTGGGAAATTCCCAGGGTGCAGTTCTCTTCTGACAGCAAGAGATGCTTGACCCTGACTTACTGCACACTTTTGGCTACAATATCACCAGGTGCTCTGTTTATACTCAAGCAAGTCCCTTTTTATGGTTAGGAAGGCCTTTCCAGAGTTCTGGTTCGCATCCTAGAAGGTTGAATTAACCTCATTTCTATTATCTTTATTCAACATCTATGAGGCCAAATTCAGCTCAGGAGCTGAATATTTAAAATAATTTTTTAAAAAAAGCACTTTGTGGTGAGGTCAAATTGACCTTCCTTTATGTGGACCACAGACCTTTTTGCCTAAGAGAGAAGTTAGTCATCAGCATCACTGCAAACATACTTCTAATGGATCTTCTGAAGACAACTCCACAAAGTATCCTTTTAACCATCCAACCACAGAAACCTGAGGTTCAAACTCAAACACGCCTGGGCAGGGCCAATCCCACGTGGAACAGGAGTGGCTCTCCCAGTGCACTGAGCGGATAGACTCACCTTGTCGATGAAGGAGGCAAACTGGTTGTTGAGGGACTTGATCTGCTCCCTTTCTCGAGTCTTTATTTTTTGGATCTCAGGATCAATTTCCACATTGAGGGGTTGCAGAAGGCTCTGGTTGATGGTGACTTCCTGTATGCCACCAGGGCAGACAGGAAAACCGCCCCCACCAAAACCACCTCCGCCAAAACCACCACCCCCGAAGCCACCCCCAATGCCACCACCTCCAAAACCGCCGCCCCCAAAGCCACCACCACCGAAACCACCGCCCCCAAAGCCGCCACCACCACCGTAACCGCCACCATAACCACCGCCGAAACCGCCACGTCCACCTCCTCCGGCCACACTAATGGAGATGCTTTTGCTGCCACCGAGGTTAACGAGACTCCGACTTCCAAAACCACCACCAGCACCACCGCCACACACTCCACCAGAAAATCTCCCACCGCCTCCCCCGCTGCGGCGCACAGAGCTGCTGGTGGACCTGCGCTGGAAGCTGACTACCCCTGCAGAGCCGGAGCTGAAGCCCCCTCCTCCACCGCCACAACGGTACCCGGACCTGGAGCTAAAGTGTCTACTCATGTTGACGTGGAGAGAGAAGGAGCCACGTCGAGAGAAAGGAAAGAAGCTAACACTCCTCTACTTGGAGCACAGAGACTTCCCCTTTTATACAGGCAGCCAGCTGGGCTTGGCCCTAGAGTCAGCGAGATGCAGCACCTCTCCAAGGTTTGGCTTGCCTGCAGCCATACAAGATATTTACGAGCCTCAACAGTATGATAAACACTACACACCTAGCTCCCAGGATGGCTCTCAAAGTTGCAGCACACGCAAGATCACTCGTGTGGTAATCTTGTTATCAGGCAAAATCTCTCTTTGAGAGTTTGTGACTTAGGAAAATGGGACCCCACATCTGCCACCTGCTGCTCCTTGGTAGGGTTTCATAACCTCCTGTCACAGAGATAGGGAAGTTCCCATTCCTGCCTTGCCCATGTAAGCTGCTCAGCACATTCTCCTGGAGCCTGGCAGGTGCAGCTCCCCACACTTGAGTCACAGAAGGAGCTCTTCAGCCCATTTCTGAGATCTGCCCTCCAAACCTCAGAGCTCAGCAAGTGCTGTCTTTAATAAGTGGAAAATGAAAAGAAACTCCTTTATTAAATGTAAACTTTGTATGTGGGCTGCGTTAATGTCAGAGAAGTAGGAACTATCATGGAACAGGATGGGTGGGTGGGTTTGTGCTCTGAAAGGACCAGAAAGGAGATGCTTGTTCTTTTCTAGCTTTCTGGTTTTTCCTTCTCCTCAGAGGTTGACCAGAGCAGGAACAGAACAAGGGCAGAATCAGCAAGAGAAAACAGGTGCAAATGGATGGCATGCAAATACCAGTCGAAAAACTATATGGCAGGAATTCCCTGGCGGTCCAGTGCTAAAAGCACAGGTTTAATCCCTGATCGAAAACTAATATCCTACAAGCCACAGGGTATGGCCAAACACACACACACACACACACACAAAAGCATATGGAGAATGAGATAAACAAACAGATGCTATTTCATACATTCTGTAAAACAAAGGAGTGGCAGTGAGGCTTGATGAGTGGTTCAGGACTCACACTAGACTGTATGAAAAGATGCAAGTAGATTTGGAAGAGAGAACAATGATGGAAGTCAGGAAAGCTGCCCTGAGAGGTTAAAATTGCTTCTGGACAACTGTAATGTCAATAGTAATAACATCAATAATAATAATGATAGTAATTATAATGGCAAGCTAGAATAAGAATAGCTAATTAATAATAATGTATCAATAACTGACCAGGCACCAGGACTGGTCTACATGTTGTTTAGTTGCGAAGTTGTGTCCAATTCTTTTGCACCCCCGTGTAGCCCACCAGGCTCCTCTGTCCATGAGATTTCGCAGGCAAGAAGACGAGTAGGTCGCCATTTCCTTCTCCAGGGGCTTTTCCTGACCCAGGGATCAAACCCATGTCTCCTGCATTGGCAGGTGGATTCTTTACCACTGAGTCACAGGGAAGAGCTTTGTATATATCAGCTTTCAAGAAATGCTTTGAGATAGACTCTACCATGCTACCCATTTTTAAAATGAGGAAACTGAGACACAGAGGTTGGACAGCCTGCCGAGTTTACATAGACGGCAGACAGTATGGCTGGGATTTGAACAGGGGATGCCAAGCTGCAGTGCACAAGATCCTAACACACGTGTTACGTGACAGCATAGAAGCTGAATTCGGGGTGTGCTGCCCACTGTGTGTAAAATCAGATAGTATGGGAAGCCATTCCCTTGCAGAGAACTCCAAGGGCAGAAGGCCTATTTTATCCCTTTGAGTCCATGGCTCCAGACACATGCACGTGCTTGGAAAATGTTTCTCCAGTTTACTCTGAAAAGGGGAGATTCAGAATTCAGTAGGGATTTTGCTGCCAGTTCAGTTCTGTCGCTCAATCGTGTCTGACTTTGCGACCCCATGGACTGCAGCATGCCAGACTTCCCTGTCCATCACCAACTCTCGGGGCTTGCTCAAACTCATGTCTATAGAGCCAGTGATCTGGATTTTGCTGCCATTCAGATGCAAAAGGACCCAGCATGCATTGCAGTGGATCAGGAAACAAACCCCAGGGGCCTTCCTGGAGAGCAGCACTTGGTTAGTCTTAATGGGCAGTAGTGGCACTGGGATCTGGGAAGACCTGGACCCTACACAGACTTTCATTCTGACACTTCTTAGAAGCCAGGCATGCTCCTCACCCAGGTATATAAATACAGAATTGAAGACTCTGTGAGCAGTGGATTCTGCAGCTGGCTTTAAGCTACCCTGAGTGGTATTGATCAGTCATAGACTCAAGTGTGAGGGCTCCACGGGGGAATACAAGCTATGCAGGAGGGAGGTTGTCAGTGAAGCCCATCTGGTCCCATCACCCTATGCTTATGAACCAGGACACCCTCTCCAGCCTGCTCCTCACCACTGTGCCTTGTCCATCCTCTTTTCCCACAGTTTTTGCCCTACACTCTCCTCCAGAAAGTGCCCCTCACCTCCCCAGTGCTCCCCTTTCCCCATCTCCATGGCACTGTTGCCTCAAACTCTGTCCCAAAGCTACCATTCTTGAGCTGCTACACCAATCATCTCTTAAGGGAATGAGTAATCTGAATCTTAGTCCCTCACTGGAAACAATGGGACTTGGGATGGTCTTGGCAGGTTGATGCCTGTTGCCTAATAATCTTTTAACAGGCAATCAAAATCCTTTTAGTTCAGCACACTCCCTCATGAGACATATCACTGCACAATCGGTTCCTTCTAGCAGTTTGGAGGGGTGTGCATATGTGTATGTGTGTGTGAGTGTGTGTGTTTATTCTTACTTCTGCCAGCCCACAACCGATCTTTGCAGTGATCCATGCTTCCAACCTCAAACTAAGAAACTGACTTAGAGAAGAATCAAAGAGGTAGATAGTCAAACAGTCCATAGACAGTTTACAGGACTGCAAAACTTACTCTAGCTGCTACTAGAAGCAACAAGAAGGCATAAAATAGCCATCAGCTTATATCTGCACCCTACACCTCACCAAAAACAGACACAGACATGATTCCCACAAGAGTCCTGAGAACTAAGCAGTCATGCTGTTTTCAAGCCATTTTATGAAACACAAAAATGAGACTCAGAGAAATTCAGCATTTTAATACTCCAGCTTGGAAAAGACACATCTGGGACTAGAAATTGAGTTTTCTGGTTCTGATTCAAGTGTTCTTCCTCTGAAACTGGAGAAGAGCTCAAGGATGGGCTGGGGGAATTGGTTCCTATAAATGAGCGGGAAGAGAATCACTCCCAGATGCCACCATCTAACCTGCCTATCAAAAAAGTGAGAAGGCAGACCCAGAGATGTCAAAAAATTTTCCCAAGTCATACGGTCAGTTCCTGGGAATCCTCTAATTCCTGAATCAAACTTCCATTCCCTTTTCACTGCTTATTTTTCAGATCACCTCAAACGACCGGAAACTGAAATGCTGCCTGCTAACCAAGTTCGTGTCCTGCCGAATCCCCAGGATGGTGATGTGTGTGGTGGTATTAAAAAGCAAAGGTGGAGAAAGATGATAACCACAAGACCTCATTTCTGGCTTATTTGTGTTCCCTGCATTTATAAAAGTAAAGGCAAAATGCAACCAGAAAGAAACACTAACCCTGACAGGCACCTGACAGTCATGTGGTAGGAGCTACGATTCATTCAAAAATCACAAAAAGTCCATGTGGCAGAAGTTATTAGCCCCATTTTAAAGAAAGGACATCATAGAAATCTGTTGTATAGCACAGGGAGCTCAGCTTGGTGCTCTGTGATGACCTAGAGGGGTGGGATGGGGTAGGAGGACAGAGGCTCAAGAGGGAGGAGATACGTGTGTACATACAGCAGACTCACTTTGTTGTACAATAGAAATTAACATAAAGTTGTAATATTATTATCTTCCAATTAAAAAAAAGACATTTTACGTTCATAAATATGTAACCAGGTGATAAGTGACAAGGCCATCTCATTAGACTCAAGTACATGCCTGCCTTCATCCATCCCATGGGTCTCATCTTGCCACTGGCCTGCCTCCAACACCTTCATCACTTTCAGCTTTATCACCCTCTTACCAGGGCAGCATCCGCTGGATCATGCAAAAAGCAAGAGAGTTCCAGAAAAACATCCATTTCTGCTTCATTGACTATGCCAAAGCCTTTGACTGTGTGGATCACAATAAACTGTGGAAAATTCTGAAAGACATGGGAATACCAGAACACCTGACCTGCCTCTTGAGAAACCTGTATGCAGGTCAGGAAGCAACAGTTAGAACTGGACATGGGACAACAGACTGGTTCCAAATAGGAAAAGGAGTACGTCTAGGTTGTATATTGTCACCCTGCCTATTTAACTTATATGCAGAGTACATCATGAGGAACGCTGGACTGGAAGATGCACAAGCTGGAATCAAGATTGCCAGGAGAAATATCAATAACCTCAGATATGCAGATGACACCACCCTTATGGCAGAAAGTGAAGGGGAACTCAAAGGCCTCTTGATGAAAGTGAAAGAGGAGAGTGAAAAGTTTGGCTTGAAGCTCAACATTCAGAAAACGAAGATCATGGCATCTGGTCCCATCACTTCATGGGAAATAGATGGGGAAACAGTGGAAACAGTGTCAGACTTTATTTTTTTGGGCTCCAAAATCACTGCGGATGCTGATTGCAGCCAGGAAATTAAAAGACATTTACTCCTTGGAAGGAAAGTTATGACCAACCTAGATAGAATATTAAAAAGCAGAGACATTACTTTGCCAACCAAGGTCTGTCTAGTCAAGGTTATGGTTTTTCAAGTGGTCATGTATGGATGTGAGAGTTGGACTGTGAAGAAAGCTGATCGCCGAAGAATTGATGCTTTTGAACTGTGGTGCTGGAGAAGACTCTTGAGAGTCCCTTGGACTGCAAGGAGATCCAACCAGTCCATTCTAGAGGAGATCAATCCTGGGTGTTCATTGGAAGGACTGATGCTGAAGCTGAAACTCCAATACTTTGGCCACCTCATGCGATGAGTTGACTCACTGGAAAAGAGTCTGATGCTGGGAAGGATTGGGGGCAGGAGCAGACGGGGACGACAGAGAATGAGATGGCTGGATGGCATCACCGACTCGATGGACATGAGTTTGAGTGAACTCCGGGATTTGGTGATGGACAGGGAGGCCTGGCGTGCTGTGATTCATGGGGTCACAAAGAGTCAGACACGACTGAGCGACTGAACTGACTGAACTGAACTACCAGGGCTCACATGTTGACCTTGCCATTCACTTGTTTTGCCCAAGCCAAATTCTCTTCTTCCCTCTTTCTCTGTACCACTCCATCTTCCAAGCCTACTTCTACTCTTCTTTGAAAGACCTTCAAGTTGCCTTGGCAACTGTCTTCAAACTCCTGCCCATAGTTAAGATCTCAATTCTTCAGCATCTGGGTCTGAATATCTGTTTTTGGTCTAGCAAGCCTTGAAGACAGATGCCTATATCACGTCTATTCCACTGAGCAGTGGACAGGCCCACTCCTCCAAGGAGTGTTCCTTGATTAACATCACTCAGCTGCTCCACTGGTTTCTTTTCCTAAGCTCAGTTGCTGTCAGATTCAAATGCATATTGATGTATCAGTTGGCTCATTTTCACTTGTGTGCATATGCATTTGCTGTCTCCCAGTTGCTTTGTAAGCCTTCTGAAAGCAAGACTAAGTCCTCTGTGTCTTCGGGTGCCTTCTCAGCCCCGTTCTTTCCCCAGATTCCCACAGGATTTCCTGTCCCTGAGGGGTACCCCCAACAGTGCCAGACAGAGTGCCGGAGCACCTCCAATCTCCAGGATCTTCACACACACTCCCCAGAACTGATCATCAAGCTGAGGCTGTCACGGGCAGGCTGAGGAGAGAGGGAGGGGCAGTGTGGTGTTATTTTGAGAGCTTTTCGAGGGATGGGACTGAGAAAAGCGTCAAAGAGAGACATGCAATGACAAGCCACCCAGCCCTGCGGGACTCCACCAGGGACGTGGGAGAAGAAAATTTCAGGGCAGTGGGGAAAGATAAAGCCTGGAAGGCCTAAAGGAGAATCACAGACAATGGCAAGGCAGGGTGAGATGTTGAAAGCCGGCAGTCAGCAGAGCAGGGGCCGAGGCTCCTTACACAGGGGAGACAGGTGAAGAGCAAGGGGCAGCCTGTTCCAGGACTGACAGCAAAGGAGGCCCCCAGCAGTCACCCTCTGGCAATGCTGGAGCAGAGCAGAGGTCAGCAAAGAGCAAGTTCAAGGTGAGCCTGTGGCAGAAGAGAGGTAGAGATCGTCTTACTCTGAGGCACAGAGTCCACCTCCTGACTGCAAATTTCTAGCTGTGTGACCCTAGGCAGGTCACTCACCCTCTCTGATCTTGCTTTCCTCATCTATAAAATAGAGACTATATCTGACTTACAGGGAAACTGAAGTGTAGTAGATGATAGAGAGAGGGAGCAGGGATTCTCTCTCTCGCCTTCGCATTTGGAAGGACCTAGAAGAAGACATAATAATCAGGAAGAGCTTTGGAACAAGCCCCATGTTCCACTGAAAACAGTGAAAAGACCTGGAAAGGAAGTTCAAGTTCTTGAAATGAGGGCATCTTGTGGGAGGAAACCTAAGGGAGTCATGGGGCCCATAAATCTGTAATAGGAAGCTAGGGGCCCATCACTGCAGGAAGGAACGCTGAGTGCCCGTGAGCTGACGGAAGTTAGACCGGGCTGGTAATAACCCTCCCTGTGGGATGCCCGCTTTGTTGGGCGGGGACGACCCCTGGGGCTGGGCATACCGAGACAGGCGTGGAAGCCGGGCCACATCACTGGAACACCCCTAAATCCCTTCAGGCATAGCACTGGGATGTTCAGAACAAGATCCTCCCAGCTGGAGAAGCTCCCAGCATCCCAAGTTCCCAACTCAGCCTTGCAACATAGCATTGATCAATCTGAAGACATACAATTTCCAGGACTGATCAGAAAGCTGATAAAAACCAGGGCAGTGGTTCTAACAAAAGAATGGGAGTTACACTGAGCTTGAAGAGGAACCATCATAACCCCTGGCTTATAATTTGGAGACACATCCTGGGCCAAAGGGCCAGTCACTGAGGGTGAGGCGACATTCTTGAGAGACTTCCTTAGACCAAAGACTTTCCCAACCCAGAAACGTACACCTTGTCAGATGGAGTGAGAATTTTATTGAGCCGTGGTTGCTCCTCCTCTTCACCATGTCTCAAGATCGAAATCTATGTAGATGAGATGCTGGTGGAATTACATTTAGATTCCCAGAGCTCCCCGCCCTGCCCCAGCCTCTCAGAGGGAGGGTCAGCTGGCACACTTTCCCGGGGAGTCTTGCTGCCCTGGGTGCCATGCTCCCACCTGTCTGCCCCTCTGCTGGTGGATGGATGGGTCTGCTCAGCTCTCCCTCTGAGTATCTGCCTTGCAAGAATAGCATGGACTAGCAGCAGGGATGGCGTGCCTTATGGCCCGTGGAAGGGACCACATGTGATCTCCTCAGCACTTTCCCAGTGCCAGTGAGGGTCATCTGAGAGAATGCATGTGAAAGCATTTTGTACATAGTAAAGGGTTGTGGACCCATTCATGTTTTTCACCAGGATGAGCTAAAGATGAGAGGCATTTGCTCCTGATGGGATCTCTCCTTATCTCTAATAGTAATAATGTTTGTACCAGGAAACCTCCTCTGGTCTCTTTTAGTGCCCAGTCCCATTGCTCAGCCCCAGAATATCACGTGAAACTTCTCCTTAGAGTCCAAAATCCTTCCTTCTCCTTGGCCTTCACATCTCACTGCTTTGTGGAATCTCTGTTCCAAGAATCCTTGGATTCAGGTACATAGTTCCCTCCATCTGCCCCCCAGTCTTCCATGATGGGGATGGTCGGGGTTTCTGAAAAGAAAAGGCAGGGCCGTGCTTTCTGAGTCAATCCCAACTCCTGCCCAGAAGGAGCAGTATGGGAAAGATGGCCTCTGGTTGGCCTTGCCCTTGTGTTTTTTTCCAGAGCCAATTTGGATTCCCTAAGAACATCATACACATCACACACATGTGCATGATCCCAGGGATAATCAAATCCACACCCTGAAAGAGGTCTGGTGATGCCAGAAAATAGTCCTGGTTAGAGAGCTCTTGGCCTCTCCATGACTTGATCCTTCCTTGGCATCTGACCTCAATTTTCCCAAATATAAAATAGAGAGTAGAATTCCTTTTTTCTCAGGCTTCATTGCACAAACTCTTAGGGTAACAAAGACATGAAATGCTGCCATACACACAACCCCACCCATCCTTCACTCCCTCCCTCAACCTCCTGCCAGATGGTTAGCCAACCTCTGCTTACAATGTGCTAAGTCCACGTGGCCTCTCTCACATCAGGATTATTTAAAAGATGCTTCTAATATTGAGCCAAATCTGCTGAGTTCCCACCTGTCCACCTTGGTTGTCTCTTCTAGGCTGTTTCTACAGATGAGAAAAAGGAGGCTCTGCACATTACATTCTTCCTGGTCCCATGCCTGTCCTCGAAGCCAGTGCTTCCTGCTCTCTAAGCTGAATACTCTCAATCATGTTTCTACTCACTGCTGTTTACCATGTCTTCCCATCCTGGTCTTTGTGCTCTTTTGACTTTTAAGTGTAGAAATTGTATCTGTCTGCTCCTTTTATCCCTCCCCTTGGGCAGCCCCTCTGCCCACATTTCCCTTTCCCAATTCTTGCCCCACAGGCCCGCTTCCAAGACAGGTGAGATGGGGAAAAACTTCTCCAAGAGAATGTAGGGGTACACATGGGAACACGATGTCTCATCAGAATGAGTTGCAGTTCTATTTGAATGAATCCCATATCCAAATTCCATCTGTATTCCTTCAGAGAATGAGAAAGCAGGTCACATCTTTTACGGGACTCCTTTACACGGACTCAGAAATATCACAGAGGATAAGGTGATGGCTTAACCTGCCCCACCCTTGAATTTCTGCATCTCTGCCTCCCTCGCGGACATCAGTTAAAGACACCCCTGACCATAAACTCTGCTGAGTTATTGGCCTCAGCTTCCTCTCTCTCCAGTTCAGTTTCTCCTACCTGGCTGTCCCCTGTCACACACACACACTTTCACACTTTCTGATCTTCAAGACTCTGAGCAGACCATTCCCCTGTCTGGAGGGCCCCTCCCTGACTCCATGTCCACAGCTGATCTGACTCTGTTCCCCCATTTGTTCTACTTTCCAGCCCTTTAAGAGCCTGTTGGGACCAAACTTCCCTTCCCCAGCATGTGCGCCTCCTGAGGTCCCCACTGCTCCTGTGCAGTGGGTCTGCCTCTGTCTCCAATATGGCCTTGCTTCCACCCTCAGGGGTTCATAGGGGCCCACACTCCAATTTCCTCTCCCAATGAACCTTCCCCGTTTGTGTTGTGCGTGCCTTCAGATTCCGAAATGTGTTCATTCAACACCACATTCCCAGTGCATAGGCCACTGCCTGCCACACAATGGGAGCAAAACAAATTCCTCCTGAACAAATGTGTAACTACTTTTCAAAGATCAGCCACTTTAAGGTTTAGATTAGTATGATTATGTGTGCAAGGTTTTTGAGGATCAACTATTACTCATGCAATAAAAAACTAATAAAAGCTGTAAACTTTACTTTTCAATTATGAATAATTTCAGAACACTGCAGAAAGTTAAAAAAAAGAGTATACTCATGTGATCAAACAGCAGTTTGGAGAGCACAGAAAATTTATTGTGGAGACACCAGAAATGCCAAGCCCTTCAAGGTACAACCTTCAACCAGGAGATGATGAGGTCACAGTACTTCCTAGGGAACCCACACTGAGTCCAGCAGATGCCTCAGGAGTGTCAGTGACATGGACATCGTATTAGGACTCAGAGAACAAGCAGAGGTAAGTCCAGATCTCAGCTGCAAAGCTGGCCCTCTCTCAAGGCCCACAAGGCCCCATTAGTTGGTCATACTTTTCCCATCCTGTCCCTTCCAGCATTTCCCAAGTATCTTATGCAAGACCCAAAATAAACAGTCAAGAGTCTCACAAAGAGAGACTCATAGAGAACAAGAGTCAGGAGGGACTTTGCAGTCTGGGAAGAGCATGAAGCTGTACCTTGCAAACAACGGGCAGCTTGCAGACTAGTTCAGGGTTGAACCTTCCCAAGACCCAAGTGTGATTCTCAAACTCCTCAGGGCTTGGGCACCTGGACAGATCAGTGCTGGGCTGCACATGGCCAGCCTGCAATGCAATTCTCCAGAGGGTCATTATGAAGCAGAGCTCAGGAGGGGCCACGCTTCCAAAGAATGGAGTCTCCAAAGGAAGTCAGGACAGAATAGAACCAGAGTGCTGTCCATTGACTCCTTCACTCACTGCTAGATACAGTCCTCCCTGTGGACAAGCATTTCTGCTCTCTGGATACCCCGTCTTGGGCTGTTAACCCAACGGATGATGTTTCCTGACACAGAGATTCAGAATCAGGACCAGACAGGACTTAGAGGTGTCTGATGGGTGAATCCACATTCTCCAGCAATAGCAATGGATGGGGCTACAGACCAAGAGGCAGGAATCAACCCCTGGCACAGAAGTTCTCCTTACCAAGCTGGCCTGCCTTGTCCTCTGCTACTCACCCAAAGACCTCATTTTCGAGTCCCCTAAGGCAGCGTTCCCCAACCTTTTTGACACCAGGGATTGGTTTCGTGGAAGACAATTTGTCCCTGGACCAGAGGGTAGGGGGAGATGGTTTCTGAATGATTCAATTGCGTTACATTTATTGTGTATCTTATTTCTATTCTTATTATATCAGCTCTACTTCAGGTCATCAGGCCATTAGATCCTGGAGGTTGGGAAACGCAGCCCTAAGGAATGGATTATTATTCACAGAGAAGCCCAGGTGCAAGAAGGGGAGCCTGAAGTGAGAAAAAGAGCCTGGAGTGAGAAAACTTGTATACTTGACATCAACTCTCCATTATCCGCAAGTGTCCCCAAGCTGGGCCAGCTGAGGCATCTGACTTGAGAATGTGCCTGGCTGTGTTTGGACTACCGGTCAGTGCCCTCCAAATAGAGATCTGCCGTTTGGGATTATCCACCTGATTCCCTGTCCAGAGTGGAATTTATTGGCAAAACTGCTGAGACCCATCGGGAAAAGCTAAGAGGATGGGGGTCAGGAAGGGCGTGGCGGGTGGGGGGCAGGAGGTGGTGCTTGTGAGCCGCGAGGCGTTGCAGAAGCCTGGCCTCCCAGAAGCCTGGCACTCTACTCCAGGATTCGCCTGTGGGAGGTGCTGGTAGACGTTTGGATTATCTGCATTCGGGAGGCGCCGCCGCTTCCGCCCCCGTACTTGCTGCTACTTTTGCTACTCCCTCCGTAGCTCCCATAACCGCCTCCACTAGCCCCTCCGTAGCCGCCCGAGCCCCCGCGCGAGCCGCCGCCGCCGTAGCCTCCACTGCTGCTGCCGCCTGCGTAACCTCCGCCGCCTCCGTAACCTCCGCCGCCGCTGTAACCTCCAGAGCCCCGGGCACCTCCGCCGACGGTCAGCTGGCTGCTCTGCACAGCTGTGGGGGCAAGGACAACCCACAAGGGGGTCAGACGACTGGGCAGGGCGGACCTGCCTGCACCTACCCTCGGAGCAGCCCCCTGCATCCTTCATCACTGGCCGCATCTGATTTGCCAAAAGCATGGGTGAAAGTCTCCCCCTTTCAGAAGTATTCTTCCTAATACAAAGGAATGTCAGGGCGCATTTTCATTATTGCTACACCCTGAAGAATTCTAAACCACTACTAATTATTAAGCATCATAAAAATCAAAATAAAGGAAAACTAAGGTCGTATATTATTTCAACCTATTTCTCTGGGCTGTGCAGTTGTCCTTGCTTACTTTGCTTTTCGTTGTGTAGGACTGGACACAAAAATGCCCGCTGCCAGATTTCTGCTGGCCAGTCTTCTCATGGGCCCTCCCTCCCCCAGCCCCAACCAGCCCCACTCCTGGGCTCTATTACTTACAGATGCTCACTTGGCTCTGCAGCTCCCCTGACATCCTGTAAAAACCAAGGTGCACACAGTCAGCATTATCCGCAAAGCCTGAAGGAAGGCAATCATCAGCCAGGAGACATCAGGAGCAGGGGAGGTGTGTTGGGAGCAGGGAGGTCAGGGTGCCGGTGCAGGCAGAGGGAATTTGAAGCATTTTCGTGAAGCCTTTTAGCATTGGGGGTCACCACCTGGCTGCAGTGGCTTAAGCTGTGGTATTAGGGATGTTGCACTGGCGAACAGGACAACGAAGACAATGATGCTGCCTACTCACATGTCCTCTGCTTCTGACTTGAACGTTTCTGCTCACCCTGAGCTACCAGTCTTCCCAGGAAAGCTGGGATTGTATAAATAGGGACTCTCTAAATAATCCCACTGCTCCAGGGCTGCAGCCTGCCTGCGCTCTGGCCTGGAGACATGGCCCACCTGCTCTCCTCGCCCTCCAGCAGCTTGCGGTAGGTGGCAATCTCCACGTCCAGGGACAGCTTAGCTCCCAGCAGCGCCTGGTAGTCACGCAGCAGGCGGGCCAGCTCCTCCTTGGACTGCTGCAGGGCGGCCTCCAGGTCCTGCAGCTTCTGCTGTGCGTCCTGGAGAGCCTGGTGTCCCCTCTCCTCTGCATCAGAAATGATGGTGTGCATCTGCTCGATCTACTCGGGAGAGTCAAGGAGAAGAACCATGTGGGGCATGAGTTTCCAGAGCTTCATGAAGCAGGGCGTCATGGGAGGTAGAAGCTCTGATCAGCCCCCCTGAGCATACATCTCACCTGCTTCTTGACGTTGCCAATCTCTGCCTGCAGCCTCTGGATGGTGAGGTTGAGTTCGGAGATCTCCGTCCTGCTGGTCTTCAGCTCATCTCCATGTCTTCCCGCTGTGATCTGGAGCTCCTGGTACTGAGGGTCAAGGGCCAGGAAGGAGTGAGTCTGCCTTCCCAGACCCTGCCCAAGGCTGCTCTCCCCTAGGGAAGGTCCCAGAGTAAGCCTCCCTCGAGCTGTGATCCCCCATACACACACTCACACTTGTACCAAACCTCCCTCATCTGAACTGTGACACCACACACACAGATATGCACACACACACACACGCCTAAATCTCGAGACAGAGATTCAGAATCAGGACCAAACAAGACAAACCTGCTCCTTGATGCCCCCTTTTACCTCCTTTTCCCCGCATCTAAACGTTGCCCATACTGGGCCCTTGTCACTTTTCCCATCCCACCATATTCCTTCCTCCCCTTTCCAGAATGATTTCTCTAACACTCGGGACCGTGCTCCTTCAGAGGCCCTCAGCACGGTCCCTCTTTATTCGCATTTTCCTCTCTCTCCATTCCCGTATCTATGGGCCCCATCAAGAGGGCCTCCACCTGCAGGCCGTCAACAAAACCAGGCTCTCGGTGACTGTTAGAGAGGAAACAGAGCAGGGCGCCTCTGAAGAAAACAGGGGAGAGCGTGGGCTCAAGTGCGGCTCTGCATTCTGAAGTCTTCACTGTTGACCATCTATCGCCCCCATCTGCTGCCAGACCCCGTGGCACTCAGAGCACCTGCCTGCAGGACAGTGGCACAGAAGCCAGCCACGACTGGGTTTGGTCACAGGTCATCCACAAAACAGCTCTCAAGTGCCAGCTGTTCAGAATTTAGCGACTGGCCTTTGACTCTTATTCCTCATGCAGTATCCTATTATTTTGCCTTTTGATACTGGTAGGTGCCCAGTATGCTACTGGTGATCAGTGGAGAAATAACTCCAGAAGGAATAAAGGGATGGAGCCAAAGCAAAACCAATACCCAGTTGTGGATGTGACCGGTGATAGAAGCAAGGTCCGATGCTGTAAAGAGCAATATTACATAGGAACCTGGAGTGTTAGGTCCATGAATCAAGGCAAATTGGAAGTGGTCAAACAGGAGATGGTAAGAGTGAACGTAGACATTCTAGGAATCAGTGAACTAAAATGGACTGGAATGGGTGAATTTAACTCGGATGACCATTATATCTACTACTGTGGGCAGGAATCCCTTAGAAGAAATGGAGTAGCCATCATGGTCAACAAAAGAATCCGAAATGCAGTACTTGGATGCAGTCTTAAAAATGACAGAATGATTTCTGTTTGTTTCCAAGGCAACCCATTCAGTATTACAGTAATCCAAGCCTATGCCCCAACCAGTAATGCTGAAGAAGCCAAAGTTGAACGGTTCTATGAAGACCTACAAGACCTTTTAGAATTAACACCCAAAAAAGATGTCCTTTTCATTATAGGGGACTGGAATGCAAAAGTAGGAAGTCAAGAAGCACCTGGAGTAACAGGCAAATTTGGCCTTGGAGCACGGAATGAAGCAGGGCAAAGGCTAATAGAGTTTTGTCAAGAGAACGCACTGGTCATAGCAAACACCCTCTTCCAACAACACAAGAGAAGACTCTACACATGGACATCACCAGATGGTCAACACCGAAATCAGATTGATTATATTCTTTGCAGCCAAAGATGGAGAAGCTCTATACAGTTAGCGAAAACAAGACCAGGAGCTGACTGTGGCTCAGATCATGAACTCCTTATTGCCAAATTCAGACTTAAATTGAAGAAAGTGGGGGAAACCACTAGACCATTCAGATATGACCTAAATCAAATCCCTTATGATTATACAGTGGAAGTGAGAAATAGATTTAAGGGACTAGATCTGATAGATAGAGTGCCTGATGAACTCTGGACAGAGGTTCGTGACATTGTACAGGAGACAGGGACCAAGACCATCCCCACGGAAAAGAAATGCAAAAAAGCAAAATGGCTGTCTGAGAAGGCCTTACAAATAGCTGTGAAAAGAAGAGAAGCGAAAAGCAAAGGAGAAAAGGAAAGATATAAGCATCTGAATGCAGAGTTCCAAAGAATAGCAAGGAGAGATAAGAAAGCCTTCCTCAGCGATCAGTGCAAAGAAATAGAGGAAAACAACAGAATAGGAAAGACAAGAGATCTCTTCAAGAAAATTAGAGATTCCAAGGGAACATTTCATGCAAAGATGGGCTCGATAAAGGACAGAAATGGTATGGACCTAACAGAAGCAGAAGATATTAAGAAGAGGTGGCAAGAATACACAGAAGAACTGTACAAAAATATCTTCACGACCAAGATAGTCATGATAACGTGATCACTGACCTAGAGCCAGACATCTTGGAATGTGAAGTCAAGCGGGTCTTAGAGAGCATCACTACAAACAAAGCTAGTGGAGGTGATGGAATTCCAGTTGAGCTATTTCAAATCTTGAAAGATGATGTTGTGAAAGTGCTGCACTCAATATGCCAGCAAACTTGGAAAACTCAGCAGTGGCCACAGGACTGGAAAAGGTCAGTCTTCATTCCAATCCCAAAGAAAAGCAATGCCAAAGAATGCTCAAACTACCGCACAATTGCACTCATCTCACACGCTAGTAAAGTCATGCTCAAAATTCTCCAAGCCAGGCTTCAGAAATATGTGAACTGTGAACTCCCAGATGTTCAAGCAGGTTTTAGAAAAGGCAGAGGCACCAGAGATCAAATTGCCAACATCCGCTGGATCATGGAGAAAGCAAGAGAGTTCCAGAAAAACATCTATTTCTGCTTCATTGACTATGCCAAAGCCTTTAACTGTGTGGATCACAATAAACTATGGAAAATTCTGAAAGAAATGGGAATACCAGACTACCTGACCTGCCTCTTGAGAAACCTGTATGCAGGTCAGGAAGCAACAGTCAGAACTGTACAAGGAACAACAGACTGGTTCCAAATAGGAAAAGGAGTACGTAAAGTTTGTGTATTGTCACCTTGCTTATTTAACTTATATGCAGAGCATCATGAGGAACGCTGGGCTGGAAGAAGCACAAGCTGGAATCAAGATTGCTGGGAGAAATATCAATAACCTCAGATATGCAGATGACACCACCGTTATGGCAGAAAGTGAAGAGGAACTCAAAAGCCTCTTGATGAAAGTGAAAGAGGAGAGTGAAAAGGTTGGCTTGAAGCTCAACATTCAGAAAACAAAGATCATGGCATCTGGTCCCATCACTTCATGGGAAATAGATGGGGTAACAGTGGAAACAGTGTCAGACTTTATTTTTTGTGGCTCCAAAATCACTGTGGATGCTGATTGCAGCCATGAACTTAAAAGACACTTACTCCTTGGAAGGAAAGTTATGACCAACCTAGATAGTGTATTAAAAAGC
Organism: Moschus berezovskii; assembly: GCF_049115385.1. Taxonomy (NCBI): domain Eukaryota; kingdom Metazoa; phylum Chordata; class Mammalia; order Artiodactyla; family Moschidae; genus Moschus; species Moschus berezovskii. Next base: position 31,467,547 of record NC_142465.1, on the reverse strand, counting down.
AGAGACATTACTTTGCCAACACAGGTCCGTCTAGTTAAGGCTATGGTTTTTCCACTGGTCATGTATGGATGTGAGAGTTGGACTGTGAAGAAAGCTGAGTGCCGAAGAAATGATGCTTTTGAACTGTGGTGCTGGAGAGGACTCTTGAGAGTCCCTTGGACTGCAAGGAAATCCAACCAGTCCATTCTAAAGGAGATCAATCCTGGGTGTTCATTGGAAGGACTGATGCTGAAGCTGAAACTCCAATACTTTGGCCACCTCATGCGACGAGCTGACTCACTGGAAAAGACTCTGATGCTGGGAAGGATTGGGGGCAGGAGGAGACGGGGACGACAGAGAATGAGATGGCTGGATGGCATCACCGACTCTGTGGACATGAGTTTGAGTGAACTCCGGGAGTTGGTGATGGACAGGGAGGCCTGGCATGCTGTGATTCATGGGGTCACAAAGAGTCAGACACGACTGAGCGACTGAACTGAACTGAACTGCACTTTGACTCTTAACTGCAGTGTTCGCCCTCCAGAAAGTTCCGAGTCCATTTATGTTAAACAAGTCACCAAGGATGTGCCCCAAAACTTAGCTACAAAGATGTTTATCTGAAAACTGGAGACATATTCTTACCATGAAATACCACGCTGCTCTTTAAAATGATGTCAAATATTTAATGTTAGAGAAACGTATTCACAAGTAATAAATAAAAGAGAAAAATATAAAAAGATATTTTTAAAGATATCATTATGAAAAAATAAGAAAACATCATGGTGGCTGAGAGCATGGGTGTGTAGATGGTGCACCTGAATTTAATTAAATTCTGCCTCTGCTACTTCCCCAACATAAGAGCCAAGGGAAATTGGTAACCTCATGCTTTATTATTGGTAAAACAATCAGTGAATCTTTACCTCATAGCGTTGTTGTAAGGAGTAAATGAAATTCTATAAAAACACTTAGTGTAGTGCCTGATATGTGTGAGTTTTCAATAAAGGTTAGCTACAAAGAACAAGTGGAAAATATGCTGACATATTCATAGTGGTAGTGGGATATGAGTAATCTTTAGCTGCAATCTTGAAATTTTCTATAGCAAACACGTTTTACTTTAGAAATAAGAAAAAGACAGTACAAGTTCTGGGAGGAATGGTTGGTTCGGGTACCAGGCCTGGGCTGGGGACGGTGATGCTCACCTTGGTCTGGTACAGGGCCTCAGCCTCTTCCTTGCTCCTTTGTGCAATCTCCTCGTACTGGATCCTCACGGCATCGATGATGCTGTCCAGATCCAGGGAGCGGTTGTTGTCCATGGACAGGATGACGTTGGTCTCGGTGATGTTGGTCTGCATCTGAGACAGCTCCTACAAGGCATGGAACACAGGCTGACTTCTTCCACTCCCCTCCTGGGGCCTCAGTTTCCCTCTACTCCCCCCCTACAGGGCTTTCTGGGGAAGCCTTGAGAGAGAAAAGCTCTCTGGGTAAAGCTCTTAGACTCACTGTTGTGTGCCCAGAGGGACCTTCACTAAAGGTACAGGCATCCGGATCTAGGTTCAGAGGAGAAGAAGGGAGCCTGAACTCAGAGCTGCCCATCATGCCTTTCCTGGACCCTCCATCCCTCCTTGGCCGCCATCTTGAGCAGGACCCCCAGCCAGGCAGGCTTGTTCGTTGAGATCACATGAGCTCCCAGAGGCAGCAGAAAGGACTCCATGTGTGTAGACACTCAGACTCGCTTTAGCATCTGGGCTCCACCGCTAACCAGCTGGGTGACTGAGCAAGGAACTCAGCTTCTCAGTGCCCCTGTTCTCTCATCTATACACTGGAGATACCCAAGACCAAGTAAAGCTCCCAGCACAGCATCCAGTCCAGAGAAGGTGCCTCCAAGTCAGACCAGGGTTGGGAGGAGTGTGTTATCCCCACCTCTCCAGTCTTCATCTGTGTTCTCTTTACGACCCACTCTGCCCTCTCCCGCAGAGCTCCCTGATGGCCCCATCTATTCCCCAGTGCTGATGAAGCTGTCTGGTTGGTTTTGCCCCATATGTCCTGGGCATTAACCTTCCTTTTCAGACAGAAGCAGAGACTGTCTCACCATCTCCCATCTCCAGGGCACCACCCAGAATCCTGAGCTTTGGGGGTTGAAACGATTCTGACTCCAGGTCCGCAGAATTGAGGTGACTAGGGAGACGCACCCCCAGGGGGTAAGGTTGGGTGTCAGACCTCATCCTCTTCCAGCCCACACCCCCTGACAGATGTAGAAAAGAGAAAGGTTTCTTCTGAGGACTGAGCTCATCCTCTCATAGAAATATTTGAGATATTCACTCACCGATTGAAATAAATATTTCAGGAAATCGACCTCCTCAAGCAGAGTGTCTGCCTTGGACTGCAGGTCCGCTTTGCTCAGATAAGCAGAATCCACATCCTGAACAGCAAGCGAAGACAGTCTGACTCGGTTGCTCTGCCACCAGCTGTCTGGGCAGCCTTGGGCAAGTGGCAAAGCCTCTCGGGGTTTATTTCCTTGCCTGCAAATTTCCTCTCCTCACTCAAATAAGGGGCCAGCAAACCTGGGCTTTCCGGGCCAGAAGGAAGTATTCATCAGCTGCTCATCCTGGCCAGTCATGCAAAACACCCCAGGTCCTAAGGCACCCACACAACACACTCACATGCTGCCCATTAATTTAATTCCACTTTCAGAAAAAATAATAATAATAATAATAATTCCACTTTCAGGACTCCAAAGAGATTGAAAACTCAAAAACTTTTCAAGATTCATATTAGCAACACACTTCTGAGACTTACTGCTTCAGGGTCAGGGCCCCAGAATTTGGGAAACACTCTCAACAAGCTGGCCCCCAAGCTCACCTGTCCACCCCTCAGTTTCACTGCATCCCGAAGGAGTCCCTGCCTCTTCCCAGCCTCCTGAACCCACAGTCCCCCTCTGAACACCCCCATCCCTCACCTTCTTCAAGATAACAAAGTCATTCTCACTGCTGGTCCTCCGGTTGATTTCTTCCTCATACCTGTTGGGGGGATGTCAGAAAAACAGACAGGCTGCAAGGGCTGACCTTGGCTCCTTGAGATTTTTCCTTGCCATGGGAGGCTCAGAATTGCCCAAACTTTTATGGCCCTGGACTCTGGCTGTCCCCTGCCAGGGTCTGCCACTCTCTCTGACAAGCAGCTGGAGCCATCTCCTGGCTCTCCAGGCCAACAGAGGTCACAAACCCCCAATGTGGAAAATCCAGAGCCACATAGAACATCTCCAAAATGTCCTTTCTATTTTAATATCTTACCTTTGTACATTTGTCCAGTTCGATCATTTTTTTTTAATGATAACCTAAATAACAACCACTTTTTACTAAATTTTTTAAAAGAGAAAAAAATTTCACCTGCCATTGTGCCCCCCATCACCTTCAGTGTGCATTTCATTTCCCCCTTGTTGACTCACACACACGTGACTACTCAACGCAGTAAGCACATCAAGGTGATGTTAAGAGAAGCACCCTACACCCCCAGCAAGGGGGGCGGGGCCGGGGGAGGCTGCTCAGTTGCCTGTATGGGACAGGAGCAGCTGACCTAGAATTAAGCAAGTCATGTCACTTCTACCATTATTACTAATAATAGCTAGTGCTTATTGAGTGCTTCATATGTGCAAAAACAGTCTAAGAACTACTAAGAATATTTTATCTAAACCAGTGGTTCCCCATATGTGGCTCCCAGTCCACCAGCATCAGCATCACTTGGAAGCATATTAGAAATAAAAGCCCTCTGGGCCCATCCCAGACTAATCTGATTTCAACAAGCTGATGCACGCTCAGATTTGAGGGCCACAGATCTCCCCCTCATGACAGTTCAACAAGGAGGGTGCTCACTATCCCTACTTTACTAATGTGAAAACCAAAGGCTTAGAAAGATAGACCTTGAAGGCAGTCAGAAAGTGGCGAAGCCCACACTGGAACCCAGGCTTATGTGACTCCAACATCCATGAAGATCCTCTGCTTCCCCTCCCCACCCGATACAATTGAGAGCCGACTGGCAGTACTATCACTCCGGGGCTGTGTACAAAATGGTGCCCGTGCGGTTGTGCAGAGGCGCAGAGCCTGCCTGGCTGCGCCTGGTGTCCAGGGCCCCACCCCCCCTCACCCACTCACAGTAAGCCTTGCCGCATAAGCCGGTGCCCTGCCTTGTTCCTCCCCACCCCTTTGTTCCTCCCGGAGCCTCACTTGTTCTTGTAGTCATCCACAACATCCTGCATGCTCCTGATCTCCGAGCTCTGGCGCATCTGCTCCGCTCTGAGGAAATCCACCTGCCTCTGCAGCTTGCTGATGTAGCTCTCAAAGATGGGCTCCAGGTTGTTGGTCTGAGTCGACGTGTTTACCTGCTGCAGTAGCTCCCATTTTGTCTGGAGCACCTGATTCTGCTGCTCCAGAAATCGCACCTAAGAACAGAAAACCTCCAAGTTCACCCCCCAGCAGTGGGTCCAAGAAGTACCCCCACGGGTAGCAGCAGGTGCAGCCCCACCTCAGAGAATCAGGACGCCCCTCCGGGGGTCAGAGGGCTCTCTTTTTCTAGGACCAGGATGCATGAATACAGTATGGTTTCTGATGGTTGACCAATGACTGTAAGGTCAACCTCCCGAAAAATTACACTAATAGACCTCTGCTGTTGAAGGCAAGTCGCCTCCATCCGAGCCCTGTTTCCTTTGGCTCTATCAGCTCACATGGTAGAGTTGTCCATCCCGCCCTCAGCTCCCCACGCCAACCTCAGGAAATGGTGACCCAGAGCATCTGAAGCGTTGGCACACCCACGGCCCATGTCTCTCTCTGGCTGAAACACTTTATGTGATTGAGGAGAAGAGAAAATAAGAGGAGGGGGGGAATAATTTTGGCTTCGAATATTAAACTGATTCCTGAACACACTCGCCCAGGTGCCCCCATCCTGCCACCCACCACCTCGACTGCTGCCCACTGTGTTTCTCAGGACGGTCACCTCATTTAAATGTTCTCATAACCCAGACAGAATTTTTTTTAAAAAAACATGAAATTTTAGCCGTGTTTTTATATTGAAGTGTAGTTGATTAACAATGTTGTGTTAGTTTCAGGTGGACAGCAAAGTGATGCAGTTAAACACATACATGTATCTATTCTTTTTCAGATTCTTGAATTAGGAGTTTGGGGTTGACATCTACACACTACTATATTTAAAATAGGTGCCAACAAGGACTTATTGTATAGTACAGGGCACTATGCTCAATACTCTGTAATAACCGAAGAGGGAAAAGAATTTTGGACAGAATTTTAAAAGTAAGTATATTTTTTAAGTTATGTGATTCGTTCTAGTACCCCAAAGTAAGGACTTTGACGTTGCCTGTGTGCAAGTTGTGTGTGCACACTCAGTTGTGTCCAACTCTTTGCAACCCCATGGACTATAGCTCGCCAAGCTCCTCTGTCCGTGGAATTTTCCAGGCAAGAATCCTGGAGCGGGTTGCCATTTTCTCCTCCAAGGGATCTTCCCAACCCAGGGATCGAACCCAGGTCTCCTGCATTGCAGGCAGATTCTTTACCATCTGAGCCATAACTAATCTCATTACTGTCCAATAAATGCTTTTATAAGTATTTCCAAACCCAGGGATGAAACTAGTGTTTGGGAAATCCCCATGTTGCAGTTTCCTTCATTAGCACAGAGGATGGAGAGTAGACCTCACCCTGTGTTCTCACTGCTTCTTCCCCCAAAGCTGTGCACACGAGGGTCAAGTACAGGCTCCAGAAAGCTGGCTGACTGTGCACATCCAGCCCTGGACTGTCCTTCCCATGATGACGATCAATTTTCGCCCTACCTCCTCCGGCCACCTGCAGGGGGAGACTCCCCTTCCACGCCTTAAGCAAGGACAGTGGATTTCTCCATGCTTTGCTCAGGTGTGTGTACACACACACACACACACACATACCCACCCACATACACACACACACATACCCACCCATATACACACACACACAGACACACACACACACATGCCCTCCAGGAGCCGCCCAGGAGATGTGGGGAGTTGGGGGGAGGAGGCTAACACACTGTTTTGTGTTGTCAGAACAGGATTGTGAAGATAGTTCTCCACAATGCTTAAGGAGTTGAGGGGGCGCAGAATTCCCAGCCTTGAGACTGTTCATCTGAGCAGCCAGCCCTTGTTAACTTCCTTGGCTCTGACTCTAGGCTGGAATGTGCCCAGAGAATACTCTTTCCCATGGCTCGTTTTTGTTAGCTTTATCAAAGCAAGAGATAAAGCAGCCACCCACACAGCTTGTCCACCCGGTTTGTGACATCCCCATGAGAAATCCCTGCCACCTGGCCAGTTGTCACCCTGGTGTCAATCCCAGGGAGGGGAGAGACCGGGTGCTCGTCGCAGCCCTGTGCTCTGAGTTGTGGGGACCAGAGGAAAGGATCTGATGGTCCCACAGAGAAGCTCCATGTCAGACAATGAGGGGGCAGTGGGACAATTCTGAGTGCTAAGGGGTTAGCCGAGCCCCACCGCAGGTGAAGAAACTATGGCTTTCATTGGTCACCTAAACTGCTGAGTCAGAGGCTAACTTCAGGGAGTGCCAGGTAATTTTCATGAGATTTAACCACTATAAAAATCACAAAAGCCATCATGATCTTTCCCCAGGGGCCCCTAAACACTGCTGGGTTGTGTCCCAGCAGCAGTACTCAGGAGAAGCCCAGGTAACCCAGATCAAACTTAGCATCACGCCTGGTTAAGCTTCTTCCTGGATAAAGCAGACCCCACTCGACCTCCTGTGGCCCTCTCCCCCTGCAAACAACACTCCAATCACCATCTAGTGCCTCCAACAGCCTAGGTCTCCCCAACCCTTTGCCTGGCAAAGTCCTAGTCTCCCTTTAGATCTCAACTAGGGTGGCACCCCCTGGGGCTCCCCTTCGTAACCCCCTGCTCTTTTCCCCTGTGGCATCTATCATGATTTCAGTCTTTTGTGTTTTAGCACATTCCTCCCCACAGTGGGATGTGAGCCCCAGGAAGGCAGGCTTTGTTCTCCAGCGGACACCAGGTTCTGAGACCCGTAGATACATAGCACCCAGCACAGAGAAGACAGTTCATAAACACCGTGAACTGATGAACTGCTAAGACTTTGGCATTGCTGCTAGTGTAGACCATCCACCCTGCTCATTGCCCTAAACAGAGGGTTCAGGCTCAGCTGAACAAAGCCAGGACACTGTCTCTGTGGGAAGAACGGGGTCCCTCATCCTTTTTTCCCGGGATCCCTTTCCTTTGCCATTGATTCTAAAAAAAAAAAAAATAGCCTTTGTCTCCATTCCCACTCTCGGAGAGCCCAAGTTTGACACCTGAAGGGTTGACTCAATTTTTCATTCAACACATATTTATTGAGCAGCTGTCAGATGCCAGACAGTATTCTGGGTGCTGGAGATACAGCTATAAATAAAACAGACAAAACCCCCGCATTCCAGGAGTTCACAATCGGTTTGAAGAGATGACTATAAGGAAACACACGTGAACTACACAGTGTGTTGAATGGCTGTAGGGGCCAGGGAGAAACACACTGATGGGGGGTAGGGATGCTGATATGGGGTACTCCTTCAAATAGAGAGATCAGGGAGGCCTCACTGAGACAACCTGTGTGAGCAAAGACCTGAAGGAGATGAGGGGGTCGGCTGGACCACTCCTTGGAGGGAGGAGTTCCAAGCAGAGGGAATGGCAAGTGCAAAGGCCCTGAGGCAGGACCGTGGTGGGGCACAGGAGGATGAGGGATACAATAGCGTGCCAGTGAGCAAAAGGAAAGCAGGAGTAGCATCAGAGAATGTGTACAGGGTCAGTGTGTTGAGTTGTACCTTGGTGAGCCAAGTTCCTGTCTTCACTCTGCTCACTACACCTTGCAGCTTGAGAGTGGGTCTGCCTAGTAGCAGCAATGTGGCCTCAGTCTCCAAAATGCAAGCCAGGAATTAGCAGCAGCCATGGGTTAGAGGGCCAGATCTTATAGTGCCTTATAAGATCGTGGCTATTATTTCTGATGAGACAGGAAGCCAACAGAGGGTTCAGATGGAGGAGTGATGTGGTATGCTTTTAAAGGATGGCACGGGTGTGGTGCTGAGAATAGGCTGTACAAGATTAAAGGTAAAGGCAGGAAGATCAGGTCAGAAGGTAGGGTCAGAAGCCACTGTGATAGAAACCTTCTCTATTCCAGCCAGGCCAGAGCCTTCCTGAATAAGTACTCTCCTCGTGGTCCTCACAGTCCAGGCCCTTAGGGAAGGGCAGGAAGCCATAGTCACTTGAACCTTGGCCTGTGCCCTCAGCCCCATGCCATAAACCTGAATAGATGTCCTGTTAATGGCGGGAACCATGATCAAATCAGAGTCTCAGAAGACCAGCTGCCCATGGCCATTTCAACAATTCCCAACCCTGTCTTCTTCCTGCCTTTGATCTAGCTTGACCTTCAGTGGTGCCTCCTCCATCTGTCACCTCCTTGTTCCCATCAAGTCCTCTTAGTCCCTGCCTATACCTGAGGTGTGATGATATTCAGCCAAATGGCTCATCCAAGGTGATCAGAAGCAGTCAGAAGCACTTTGCTCTGTTGAATTCCTCTTCGGCTGCCTCTGGACTCAACATTCTTATCCCTCCACCTCCAACTCACCCACTGTGCCCTGGCCCCAGCTTTCACCCAGATACCAGAGGCCAGGTACACAGACCAGTGGTGGACTTTGGCGATGGCTACCCTGCAGTCAGAGATAGGTCAAGCTTTGGCCTCAACGTTGAACTCCTATGAGGCCTGGGGCGATGTCACTGAGCCTGCAGGGGTCTCTGGATCCCAGGGTGCTTCCCACTACATCCCCAAAGGTAAAGAAATTTCTGGGGAGCCTCCAGTGGCTTCCATGCCTCCACCACCTCTGGACAAAAGGAAATGCTGGTGGAAAATCTTTTCCATATCTCTTCTACTAGCCCCTGCTTGGTGGTTTGGGCCTGAACCAATCTAACCTGAGGTTTAAACTAGGGAGAAGGGGTTTTTTGGCTCCATCTGGCCTATTCTTGGCCCTGGATGAGCTAAAGTGAAGAAATCAGACAGAATCCCATATAGCAGGGTATTGGCTTTCACCCCCAGCAGTCCCCATCAGAGTCATCAGCTTGGTTCTGCTGCAGGGGGCCCATGTTGCATCTCTCTCCCTGCTCGGTGTCTCCATCTCCACTTCCCTCTGCCTTCCTCTCTTGTGCCACGTTCTCCAGACATTGTCACCATTTGAAATTTCCTGAAAGCGTCAAACTCTCAGGCCTCCTGGTTCTTCTGCCTGGAGACTCCCTCTGCCCTGAGAACCTGGTTGACTCTTTCTCCACCTCCAGGACCTTTATCAGCCCAGAGCTCATCACACCCTCCTTTGTGCTATGACCCAGAGAGCGATGTCTCTATCAACACACCTCCCACACACTGTCACCATCCTCCTCCCTCTAGATCTGGGGCTCCTTGAGGGCAGGACCTGTGTCCTTGTTACCCTGCAACACCTGGAGTGTCTGGCATAGAGTAGATGCTTAGTAAATGTTTGTGGGCTGGATGATTATGTAGGTGGGCAGGTGGATGGATGGATGGATGGGTGGGTGGGTAAATGGGTAGATGGATGAAGAGGTACATGGATGAATGAGTAAATGGGTGGATGGGTGGGTGGATGGGTGGATGGATGGATGGACGGATGGAAACTGAAAAAGATGAGTGAGGTTACATCGTGTATTTTGTCTGAAGGGTATTTTCATTCCTTGGATCTGCTTTCCTGCCAAAATGAAAAGATAAAGACGAGCCCCTCAAGAAGTCAAATTGAGGCCTAAATGAAGTCAATGCTTTCTTAAGGCCCCAGGACACACTGGAAGTGACTGCCACCACCAGAGACAACGCGGTGAGAGGCGGCGGGCACAAGGTCATTTGCTCGGGGCCCAGAGACTGCCTCCCCTGGGGCACTCACCTTGTCAATGAAGGAGGCAAACTTGTTGTTCAGAACCATGATCTGCTCCCGCTCCTGCATCTTAACCCTCTGAATTTCAGGGTCCACCTCCAGGTGAAGTGGTTGTAAGAGGCTCTGGTTAATGGTCACTTCTTGGATACCCCCTGGGGGACAAGAAGGACCAAAGCCCCCAAGCCCCAAACTGCCACCCCTAAACCCAGCACCCACAAAACCACCTCCTCCATAGCCACCACCTCCAAAGCCACGACCCCCAAAACCACCACCTCCAAAGCTCCTGCCTCCTCCAAAACCCCCTCCTGCTCCCCCACCCTGGCAGAAACCACTGGCACTTCTCCCCACTAGGCTGATGGAGATGCTTTTACTGCCACCCAGATTGTACAGGCTCCTAGAGCCAAACCCCCTTGCAAGGCTCCCATACCCACCACCACCACCACTGCCGCACCTCCCTCGGGCCTGACACACGGACCTCGCAGCCCAGCTCCCACCACCAGAGCCCGCAGAGGAACCAGCACTGTAAACCCGCCTGCTCCTGGAGCTGAACGCTGACTGGGAGCTAAACTGGTGGCTCATGGCTCCTGGAGCATCCAGAGAGGCAGGCAAGAGAAAGGGAATAAAAGGAGGCAGAGAGCAGGGAGGGAAGGAGCTATGACTTCTTTGGCGGGAGATCTGGCTCAGTCCCTATATATACATGCATTTGCTGGGCTGGGCACCTTCTGAAGCCTGGGAGGGGAATATTTATGTTTAGTTTGCCTTGCCAGCAACATCTGTTTAAAATCTCACACCAATGAGTTGCAGAAATCGCACTGCAGACAAACTTCCCCAACTCGATTATTTATCATTCATCTCTTGCCATTCAGAGATCAGAATGCAATAGTCTCTGCAGGTCAAGTAGCTGGAAACTCCTATACAGTTTTCCCCCCAAATCTTGATATCTTCTTAAGAAACTCCACCACTGAGTTGTTGGTTTGGGGTGTGTCCAGGAGATCTGGGGCAAATCTAGGGGGTGTCCAGTTGTCTTGCAACAACAGCTGGGACCAAGGTGGAGACTTCACCAGCATTATCCTGGTGGGGCAGCAGTAACGATCTTCCTACACCCTGGTTCTTCTCCCCACTGTTATCATCACCCACATCTTGATCACGGAAAAACACGGTATTGCGGTCATCGAGGACGAGCAAAAGCAGGGGACTCTGCCCAAGGCTGCCCATGCTTTCTGGGTGCATCATGTGCCACTCACTCAGGCTCCTCAAGTGCAAGACAGATGAGGTCCTATGGCACCAAAGGTCTTGGTTGTAGATTCATTGAGCAGCTCGCAAGACTTAACATGGCCTTCTAGACCAAGAGACAAACTATCCTCAAATCTCTCTTTTTCTTTTCCCATCCCAATCTCTTGTAGACCAATGCTTTTGTAAAATAGGATAAAGATGAATTACCTTTAAAGGGAGATTTCTTTTGCATGCACGCATGCTCAGTCATGTCTGACTGTTTGCCACCCCATGGACAGTAGCCTACCACGGTCCTCTGTCCATGGAGCTTTCCAGACAAGAATACTGGAATGGGTTGTCATTTCCTTAGCTAGGGGATCTTCCAGACCCATGGATCAAACCCACATTGACCTGCATCTTCTGCATTGACAGGTGGATTCTTTACCACCTGGGAAAACCCAAAGGAGATTTTCTTTAAGGTATATGAAATACAAGCCTCATTTTTTTTTTATTTTTAGATTAAACAGACCCAAAACTGCTCCATTGCTAAAAGGAAAAATATTTGCAATTTGTTTCTAAGTGATCATTCTCATATTTTGTATGTATCTCCTCTCAAACCAGTAACAAAGCACCTGTGGACCATATTTTGGAAAGCACTACCCCAGACAGCAAGTGTGGGCAAAACTCATTCAACATGCATCAGTGTCAGCCTATAAAAAAATGTGTGTTTGCCCTCTGGAACTAAATGGATGGTGATTTTCATCCAAAACTTGTAACAATGACAAATGTTATTGAGGGGGAAAAGCCCTAAACATCCATACTCAGAAACATGACTAAATGATGGCTTGCCACTTTGATACCATTATCTAAAATTATCATTACAGAATGATACAATGTTAAATGAGGATATATACAATGGTATCTGTGCCATGAACCCATAAAAACTAAGAATGTCGAGAAGGCAGGTTTAAAAAGTAACATAGGAAGTGAATTGGTTTATTAAATATTGTAGGTGGATTTTTTTTCTATGTCCTTCTTTGTTCTTGCGCAATAAGTAAACACTTTTGTGAAAGCTGAACTGAAGTCCCAGCTGCCAACAGCTAGAGCAAGACCAGTGCTGGGGTGTACCAGTGAGCGGCATCCCAGGGCTGGGACGGGCTCTGTAGACAGCCTCCATGCCTTCCTAACTGCTCAGCAGTTGTTTAGTGGACAGTCTCCAGTAGACTCCATGTGAAAGAGAAAGTGAGCTTAAAATTTACAGTCACAGAGCTGGTTGCAGCACCCAGCTCTGCTTTCACTGACCTGTGATCTTAGGCAAGTCACCTCCTGTAGAACCTCAGAAACTTAAAGAAATCAGAGTATCTATTCCTCACAGAGTCAATCCCATAAGGCAAGTGAAAAAGCACAAAGCACTATAATACACTAAACAAACATAGATAGAGCTATTCTCGGATCCCGGCAGGTTGACCAACCGCCCCTCTTTGCCTGGACTTTCAGTGCTTAAACCAGGACAGTCCCAGTCAAGTTAGGATGCTTGCCACCTTAGTCTGGGCACCTCAGGTCTGCACAGCCCTAGTCCTGATCCTAACCCCCTCAGGGAGCTCTTGGTAAGAAAGATAAGCCAAGCCTCAGCCCCTGGGCCCAAGAGACACAGGAGAAGACCAGTAGACTCAGAGGAAGAAAAGGGGAGCCAGGGATTGGGATGGGTCAGACTGCAAGAGTGGCCTGAAGGCAAGGATTCTGAGTCAGGTCACGGCAGAGAAAGCAGGATAAGTGGAGAAAAGATGATGGGACCCAGGCAGGAAGAAGCAGTGGTGTGGGAAGATCCTTGGGTTGGGCATCTCAAAATCTGGCCTGCCTCTGCCCACTCCTGGTCCCATGACTTGGACACTTAGCTCCTTGAGCCTCAGTTTCCTAGTCTGCAAAATAAGGATAATCACCCTAGCTTCACAGGGTGACTCTAGCGAATAACTGAGATCAAATATGAAAACTCCGGAGAGTCATATGAGTGGGTTCAGGTACCCCTGCCCCCTCACCTCCACATAGCCTTTCCTAGAGGCTCTAGACCATGTGAGCCAACTTGTCACCTGCTGCGATGCTTTTTGCATCACTCACTTGCAACTCTCATTATGAAGAATGCCCATAATTAAACCTTTAATGTGTGTCTCTACCACCAACTAAACAGGAAGCTCAGGTTTATATTTACTCCCATACTGAACATGGGTACTTGGTCAATCGTGATGAAATAGAAGAGAAACCCCCAGAAAGCAGGATTTAGAAAACCCCTTTTGTCTCTAGCTGTGACTAGTTGCCAGTATCCAGTGCCAACACCCCTGTCTAAATCCTGAGAGCGGCTGACCCCTGGTGAGCAACTGTCACTCCCTTGAAGGGCTGAGGCAAGGGGAGCTCAGCAAATATTACTATCTGAGTCTTTGGGATAGGCTGAAAACTATTCCACTCCCCCAGCACAAAAGAAAACTGGCTTAAAGTGAAACAAGAGAGATTTTACTTATCCAGAAGATTGACCTGGGGAAAATGTTAGACAGTGGCTGAGGTTTCTAGGACAAATTGCTGTCCCCAAAGAAAAACCCTTCAATTGGTTGGACAGCACAGAGTAACAGTTTCTAAACTTGCTGCACATGGGAATCACCTGAGGAAATTTTAAAACCACTGATGCCTGTGTCCACCCATAATAACTGGTTCATTCACTTGGGGAGTAGTGTAGGATGGCAATCCACTCCAGTGTTCTTGCCTGGAGAATCTCAAGGATGGGGGAGCCTGGTGGGCTGCCGTCTGTGGGGTCGCACAGAGTCAGACACAACTGAAGCGACTTAGCAGCAGCAGTAGGCTTTGGAATTTTTAAATTCCAGGTGGTTTAAATGGGCAGACAAATCTGGGAACCATTGACCTGGAGGAAGCAGAAGGATGATTGAGAATATTGAGATTCCATTCAGTCCGAGGACAAAAGAACAATGATCAATAACACCAACAGTCAACCTCTTACCAAGGGCTTTCAATGGACCAAGCACTGCACTGGTTCTGTAATGTGGATAATCTCATTAAATCTGAAAGTCAGCATTATAAGGGAGGTATTCTTATTCTTACCCTCACTTTACAGATGGGGAAGAGGTGACTTGGAGAGATCAAGTAGCTTATCTGAGAACTTACAGGTGAAAGTGGTGGAATGGAGATTTGAACCCAGGCACTCCTACTCCAGAGCCCACAGGTACTGCAGAAGAGGTGGGGTCTTTGGAGAGACGGGTTCCCCACCTCCTCCCTACATCTCTTCTCACCTGCCACCAGTACTGTCCTTAAAAGGAAAGTAGGAAGTCAGGCCCTGCCTGTCTCCCAGGAACTGAAACCCAGGGCTGCCAAGAGGGTGAGGCCCAGGGCAGTTATCAGCTAGCAGATCACAAAATCTGGCAGCAGTGGGAGGCAAAGTGTAAGAGAAGTTGCTGGTGTGACCAGTCGAGGCAGCCCGTGCAAAACCATCCCCATCTCACTCTGCATCTCCTAGGTCCAGAGGTGGATATTACAGGACAGCAAGGAAGTGGGGCAGGACATGAGGACAGAGGCAGGACCCCGTGGGCAGAGAAAGGAACAGAGGGAGAATTTCAGTACCAGCCCCAGCTTGGGGAGGAGGGGAGAGATACAGTCGTGGTGTAGGTACGTGGGCCTTTAATCTTGAAATCAGAGCCTTGGGGACCCTGAACACCAGAGGGAGGACATAATGTGACAGGGATCAGGAAGAGCAGCCCCTAGGATGGATTCGAAGTTCCTAGCCTGGGCTTCCCACACCCTCAGACCAATATTCTGCCTGTGGAGTATCAGACCTAGACAGATGACAAGACCATCAGCCCAGCACCTTAATTTTATGAGAAGGAAATAGGTACAAAAAAGAAAAGGACTTGGTTAAGGCTACAGGGGACAGTTGGTGGGGTAACCAGAACTAGAGCTTGAATAGCCTCCCACCCAATCCAAAAAAGAACCAGAGGCCTAGGAGAAATTTCTGGCAGCCTCTTGGCTCCTGAAGCCTGGGAGAAATGGGATCCATAGGGAACTTGACCTCCAGTTTCCAACAGGCCCTCCTGCAAGGATGGGAAGATGGAGCTAGGCATGCGGGAACATCCATGTGTTCTCCTGATTCTGGGTTAGAGTGAGTGTTTGGGGGAGCAACTAAGGCCTCAATCTCCTCCTGAAGCCCCAAATCAGCCAGGACCCCGCTTCTGACATCCTTTTGACTAGAATGCCACCCTGCCCTGGAAACTAAGGACCAGTCTTTCTTTCTCATAAAATCTAAGAAATGTTCTTGGGCCAGAAGCCCCCACAAGGTCTCAGAGCTGCCCTGTACATTCTCTTGGTCAAGGTCCAGAGATAATATTGTTCTAGGCAAGTTAACTCCTCCATCCAACATACTGGAAGTCTTGACTATGTATACACCCGTTTGTAAAGCTGGCAACTCTCTCTTGTCTCTGAGGGAGAGGGAGCATCTGTGCAGACGTGGGCCTGAAGGGAAATAAGGCTGCTCGCTACACGTGGATTAAATTCCAAGAGAAACAGAAAGGCTCCTGCCATAAACAGGGGTTGTCTAGGCAGAGGATGCCATTATATCTTGGATCAGATTGAGAGACAAGAAAGACTCAAGGTCTCAGTGCTAGGTAGTGGTGGGGTGAGGCCCAGAATCCCAGTTCTTGGGGGAAATATGTTACTTATGGGAAACTGCAAGTAGTTAGGATGGATCACACCCAGGCAGCCTGATCCCAAAGCCTGGGTCTTACCACTGTACTTGCAGCTTCATGAGGCAGTTTACGGCGGCTTTGGCATTTGGCTGCTGGAGTTTGAATTATCTCCCTCTAGATAAGTTCATTTCTCTTTCTTGCCTCCGTTTCCTCATTTGTAAAGTGGAAGGAAGAACACTGCCTACTTCTGTGAAAGTTGAATGAGTTAATTCTTTAAGAACTGTGACCAGACTGCTAGCAAATAAGAAAGCATCCGTTTTCACAACTACTATGGTGCTGCACAACATACACACATACCCATTAACCAAATTGTATTTTCCGTCCATCTGCCCTTAACAATTGTGGTTTTTTGTTTTGTCTTGTTTTTAAAAGAAATTCAGCCTTTTTTTTTTTTTTTTTTTAGGCTACAGTGCCCGGCATGTAGGATCTTAGTTCCCCAGCCAGAAATCGAGCCTACACCCCCGGCCCTGGAAGCACTGAGCCTAACCCCTGGATCACTGGGGAAGTCCCTGTGATATGTTGCTAAGCCTACAAAAGATATAAGAAAGCTTTCCTTTAATCATGTACTTGAAGGAACATGGCAAGTTTTTAATGTTTGAAACAAGTCAAAAGTATCTCTTCTGTCCTTGGGCTAAAGGTATGTTACACTACATCACTGCCTGGGGGCGTGTGTACTCAACAGTGTGTTTGCTTTTGAAAGGTGAGGCTAAACCCCCTTGGAGCACAGGCTGCCATGGGCAGTTGCCAGGCTTGTCTCTGTCGGCCTCAGACTATTGCAGGTAAGCTTTTCACTTCAGAGATAGAACATACACTGTCAAAGCTGCAGTTGTATTTTGTGTTTTTATAGGCAGTGAGCATTTGGCAGCTGTGTGTTTACTTAGCAAAGAGTTTCTGGGATCACCAGAAGGTGTGTCCTCTCTTTCTGTTTATCCAACATTGTCAGTCTTCTATGCTGAGGGGGACCACACTTTAAAGAGAAGGTACTCAAGCATACACTCGCATTTGTCTATCTGCATGTCCCTGGTTTGAGCTGAACCTCCCAGACCCTGCACTGAACTTGTGTTCTACACAAGTCCTCCTGGGTCTGCCTTGATTCTGTGCTGTACCTGGGGTAGGGGTCAGGGGTGACCTGTCACAGGGCGATTCAGGGTCTTTGATAGTTCTCCTAACTTTATATTTGAAGGCTCCATTCTCAGATGGTAAAGAATTCGCCTTCAATGCAGGAGACCTGAGTTCGACCCCTGGTTCAGGAAGATCACCTGGAGAAAGGAATGGAAAACCACTCCAGTATTCTTGCCTGGAGAATTCCATGGACAGAGGAGCCTGGCAGGCTACAGTCCATGGGGTTGCCAAGAGTTGAACATGACTGAGAGATTGACGCTTTTGCTTTCACCACGTCATAGCAAATGTATTAAAATACATATGCAATTTTATGTTATAAAACACTCAAATTTTTACAATTGCTTTTGAAAATATATGACTACCAGCAACTAACTGAATTATGACCAGCTGGATGGCATCACCGACTCTGTGGACATGAGTCTGAGTGAACTCCGGGAGCTGGTGATGGACAGGCAGGCCTGGCATGCTGTGATTCATGGGATCGCGGAGAGTCAGACACAACTGAGCGACTGAACTGAACTGAACTGTAATGACTGGACAATTTCAGACATTTCTGGAATGATTCAAAAGCAAGGAAATCAAACCTACAACTTTTTTTCAAGGGTAATGAAACTTTTATGAATTGAAAATCTGATCAATGAAGAAAGTTGGTATATGTCATGCACAGTCTTCAGTGGGTAAAAGACCCAGCCCCTCCCACCTGGGAACTCTCAGAACTCACTGGTAGCATTTGGCTTCAAGCTCAGGCCAAGCTCTGTGTGGGAAAGAGACTGCCGGTGAGCCACTGGCGTGGATATCAGACCCAATGACCTTGGAATCCAGAAGGAAAAGTCTACCACTGTGTCTGAATAAATGCGGTTTATTGAAGATACAGAACAGAAAATTCATACATATCTTGGTGCCAAGAAAGGAAAAGTACTGCTTGAGGGAAACCAAAACATCAGCAGGAGACTGCGGGGGGAGAGGGGGCGCCGAGAGAGGGGGTGTAGCCGGGAGTGCACAGGGCTGGCTGGGGCTTTCCAAAGGACAGTGGAACATTGGCTGGGGTGGGGACCCCTGCGGGGCGGGGGCGGTGACAGCCCAGCCCCTGAGCACTGCCCCGCGGCTGACCTTATGGGAGTAGATGGTTTTTCCTCCAGATCACCCTTGCCAGGAAATTTTGGGCTGTGATGCCAGCCGCAGAAGATACGTAGGGAAAGGGTCCCAAGGGTATGTGAAAGGGCGTACAGGGTTAGAGTGTGCCGGCAGGTGAAGGGGACTGGTGGGTCCGAGACAACGTTCAGAGTTTGTGGTGGGACCGCTGGCTCTGGGAGGAGCTTTGTGTGACCCGGACCGAGCTGCGACCGCCGCCCCCGTTGACGGCGCACGAGCCCCCGGAACTGGAGACACCCCCGCGCACCGCGGAGCTCCCGCCGAAACCGCCGTCCAAGCCCAGGCCCCCGCGGCTGGCCCTGCTGCCCCGGCCTCCGCTGCCCAGGCTCCCGCTGCCCAGACCGCCGCTCCCCAGACCCCTGCTCCCCAGGCCTCCACGACCCCCAGCTCCTCCTCCCAGGGCGCCGCTGCCGCCACTGCTGCTGCTGGTGGTGTTGTGAACCATCTCTGCAAAGAGCATTTGGGGTCAGCCAGCTTCTGGGAGGCCGGTCCAGCCCGCCCACCAGTCCCGCCCACAGTCCGGGAGCCAATCCCCTCCGCCCACCGGTTCCTCCCTTGGGTACCGCCCACTAAGGTTTTGCGGAGTCGGGTGAGGGCAGGCCTCAGGACCGCCGGGCAGGGGAGGTTGGCCTCCCCCACCGCCACCCTACAGGCTCTTCCCAGCCTGCAAATGGTGCAGCCCACCGGCGCTGGCCCACTGTCTCCCCCACCCCCAACCCCACCCTTGGTTTGAGAAACATTATCCCAAAGCATCTAGCCCCTTTCCTGAGAAGGAACCCCGTACTCACCGATGCTCACAGAACTCTGGCACTCCCCAGACATCCTGTTGGGGAAGATCAGACCTCCGTATTAGCATCTGTGCCGGAGCCTCCTTTCCTTAAATACACCTTGCTTAGGTCAACAGCATGAAAGCCTTGGTCCCCCTAGCTCCTTCCTGACTGATGCTGACTGTAAGAAATAGGTGCTTAAAATGCCATGACATGCATTCCTCCTCCTGTTGGGTAAAGTTGGGCTTAAATTGTTACCCTTTCCCACTAACATCACCTTCAAGAGGATCAGAGCGGAGGGTCATTCATGTGTCTACCCATACTCTTCCTGCTCCTCAGGAGCCTATATAGTAAATAATGTTTATATCTGTACCTTTAAAGGCCAGAGCCCTATAACCAAGTGCCAGCCTACAGGAACCCACTCTTCAGAAACCTACTATTAAGGCCTTAAATAATAAAGAAATAACCTAGAAATAGTATTTATGCCTGTGAAAGTGACAGTTGCTCAGTCATGTCTGACTCTTCGTGATCCCATGGACTATACAGGCCATGGAATTCTCCAGGCCGGAATACTGGAGTGGATAGCCTCTCCCTTCTCCAGGGGATCTTCCCAACCCAGGGAACGAACCCAGGTCTCCTGCATTACAGGCAGATTCTTTACCAGCTGAGTCACCAGGGAAGCCCAAGAATACCGGAGTGGGTAGTCTATCCATTCTCCAGGGAATCTTCCCAACCCAGGAATCGAACTGGGGCTTCATGCATTGCAGGCAGATTCTTTACCAGCTGAGCTATCAGGGAAGCCCTTATGCCTATGAGTCCTCCTCTTTTCAGACATGTATTTTACAGCTAAAATATGAGACATGAAAGATGGGGAAATCTGTCCATGATAAGTTTCTGGTGGTGTCACTATTGCATAGAAAGTACAGTTCTCCTGGAGGATTGGCAGCATCTCAAACGTTTAAAGGGGCAGGAGTTAGGAGGGTGGGGGGAGGAATGGGCCCGCTGAGGGCTACCACCATCTCCAGCAGCGCACATGCGCATGCTCAGGCAGCAAAGCCACCAGACCTCTCAGCCTCCTGGAAACCAAAGGGATTCCAACTAACCTGCACTCCTCGCCCTCCAGGAGGGTCCGGTAGGTGGCAATCTCAATGTCAAGGGCCAGCTTGACATTCATCAGCTCCTGGTACTCCTTCAGCAGCCGGGCCAGGTCCTCCTTGGCCTGCTGCAGGGCAGCCTTGAGGTCCTGAAGCTTGGCGTTGGCATCCTTGAGGGCCACTTCCCCACGCTGCTCTGCATCAGCGATGGCTGTCTGCAGGTTGGCATTCTGGGTTGGGGGGGACCGGAAGTCCAATTTAGGTTCAAGTGGATTCACTGAGAGCCTGCCTATGTGCTTGGCGCTTACACATGGATCACCTCATTTTGGACAAATGAGGAAACTAATACCCAAGAAGATCAAGCCTGGGCTTCGATCGAAATCCTCGTGCCTCAAGAAATGGGATTAACACCATCTGGCCTCAAGGACGTAGGCCAGCTCAGGAGTCAGACTCCTCCTATACCTCTCTTCTCTCTCATGGTAAGAGTCTACGCATCTCCTGAAAGCCCTCCTCCTCCAAAGAATTGTTCCTCTGCCCTAAACCATGTCGATGTGAGCTACCTTGGCTATTCTAATTTGGTCTTCACACAGCTTCTTTCCCCAACCTCCCTAATTATGTCTAAACTCAACATTTCTGGTTCACATCAGCCTCCAGTCTCTAGGCAGGCAGGATCTGGGTCCATAAGACATAGCCCAGAAGCACACCCCATCAATTTTAGCATGCAAGTGGCTGGGACGTGAGTGCTGAGCCCTGACTTTATGGTGCAGGCATCAGCCCGCAGTCTCAGGTGAGTGCTCCTTCCTTCTTCCCACCTGCTTCTTGATGCTCTCAATCTCGGCCCGCAGCCTCTGGATCATCCGGTTGAGCTCCATAATCTCACTCTTGATACTCTTCAGGTCGTCCCCGTGCATGCCGGCTGTAGTCTGCAACTCACCCAACTGTATCCGAAAACAGTCACACATTCAAAAGGCCAGCAGGGCCTACTATGGTCCCCTACTCCAACCCTTCTGCATCACAAACAGGAAAACAAAAACAGAGTTAGGGCCTGTGCAAGGCCACACCCTGGAGGAACCAGGTGCTCTGTCCTCTGTGTCAGGGACACATCTTCCAGCACAGTTGCTGCTGGGATTTTTTTGAGCTTTTACTTTGCCCCAAGCCCTGTGCTCTACCTCATAGAACCTCACAGCCCCCTGGTGAGGAAGGCATTATTATCCCTATCTTATGAATGGGAAAACTGAGATACAGATTGCTTGAGTATCATGACTAAACTCTCCAAAGTATCAAGTAAGAGGGCTGGAGCGTGAATGCAAACATTTCATATACTGGAGCCATCTCTTACCCAGCAGGCTATACTTCTGGGGCAGAAAACTCAGAAGAGTCTGATGCTTAAGGGTTAGCTAGGGCCTTTTCAGATTTAAGGATGGGAGAAAGGTGTACAGAATTCCCCTGTCCTCTAACTTTGCTCAGTCTCCCTTGCTCTTCTCCCACTTCCTTTCAGACACTGGCTTCAACCCCTCAGTGTGATCAGATCAGAAGCAAGCATGACAGGGCCCAGTTGAGTGCGAGCAAAATGGAAGTGTCTCCAATAATAAAATATATGCAGCCAGAGGGCTTTAGGTTAAGGATTTCTCAAGCTTGGCACTAGTGACATTTCAGACAGAGTAATTTTTTGTTTGGTGGGAGAATGGTATCTCATGCATTGTAGAATGTTTAGCAGCATCTCTGGCCTCTACCCTCCAGACTCCAGTAGCACCCCACCTCCACCCCTAGGTGTGACATTCAAACCTGTCTTCACACATTGCCACATGTCTCCTGGGGGAAAAGCCCAGATTACCTTCCCCCTACCCTGGGTGAGAAGCACCAGGTTAGAGCAATGTCAGAGCTCTCTGATTAGGAAGGGAGACGTCTGGTAGCAAACCAGCCTAGTAGGAGGGAGATGAGCCACACGCTGGAAATGCAGAGAAGAATGACTCTGGAGCAGACTCAGCCCTCCTGGGGAGACGTGATGGTGTCACCCACCTTGGACTGGTACAGAGCCTCAGCCTCAGCCTTGCTCCTCTGGGCGATGGCCTCGTACTGGGCGCGGACCTCGGCGATGATGCTGTCCAGGTCCAGGCAGCGGTTATTGTCCATGGACAGGACCACAGACGTGTCACTCGTGTCTGACTGCATCTGGGACAGCTCCTGCAGGCCAGGCAGACATGACCCCTCCTGAGCTCGCCAGGGACACAAGCCACCAGCTCGGGAGGGAGGGCTCTGAGCCAACTGAGGGACAGGTGGGAAGGTGGCACTTTTGTCAGAAGGACAGAGAGGTGAACCTTTTTCTAGGAGACAGGAGGCAGGTGGGTGAGGGGCAGGCTTACAGCATCATAGAGGGCCTTCAAGAAGTTGATCTCATCTGTCACACTGTCCACCTTGGCCTCCAGTTCCACTTTGGTCATGTAGGCAGCATCGATGTCCTGGGAGAGAGTTCAGTCATGGTCCCCTCTGACCTCTGGGCTTAGCCTGGTGCTGGGCACTAAGGGAGGAGGCGGGGCAAAGGGGTCACTGGGCCCCCCCAGAGCTGCCACTCTGGGGAAATGAGACGCCCGTCCAGGCACAAACAGACCTGGCCTGACATTACCAAATAGGCTGCCTTTCGGCTGGGCTGGAGGACCCTTCTCAGAAAACAGCCAAAGAGGCTGTGAGGCTGAAAAGAAGAACAAGGGCTGGGCCAGGGCCATTACACTGAGACTGGATGAGAAGAATTTGTGAGGAGGGCCTGGGGGAGAATCTAAATCAGCAACACTCAAAGGCTCTCTCTCTTTTTTTTTTTCCAGAGTCTCTCTTTAAACTGCTCCTGGGAATACACTCCTGGGGTGGGGGGGAGGAATATATATACTAATATATATTCCTCCTCTCCGTCCACTTTCTGATCACAACTCAAGATCTAATGGGACTCGTAGACCCACAGGCCCATCAGGAGGGAGCCACATGGCAAAGTCTGGTGGACCCTTTGGACCCTCCTCCCAGGAAGGGAGCCTCCAGGCCCTGAAGTGCCAGGCCCAGCCCCTCCCAGCTTGCTGGGGTGGAGGGGCTCCCTGGCTCCCTCCGTGGCCGTACCTCACCTACATGGCCTGAAGGAGACCCTCAAAATAAGAGGACTGGACTTTTTCTCCCCTCAACCTCCTAGCACCCTATTCAGCGCGGCTCTGGGGTGGGAGGTGGGGGAAAGACCCTTCACCTTCTTCAAGACGACGAAGTCATTCTCTGCCGCAGTGCGCTTGTTGATCTCCTCTTCGTATCTGTGAGAAAAGAGGCACTTTCTGGCCCATCTTCCCCAGGAGGTCACCATGGCCTCAGAGCACTTCCCATAAGTAGCACAGACTCAGGGGTTCTTGTCCTGACCTTTAGCTCGAGGCCTGTGCCCTTGCAGTGCACCACCTCCCAGGTTCAGGTGAGACCTGGTTTTTCTACAGGCTTCACTGAGCACTGTGTGCTCTCAGAGGGTAGGGCCTAGAACCAGCTCTGTGTGCAGCAAATATGGTAGCTCCATGGGCTCTTGGTAAGTACTTCTTGAATTTGTGAAAACCAAGAATGGCACTACAAATGTGCCAGGTCTTATTCTGTGAATGACACGTATTAACTCATTCAGGCCTCACTACAGTGAATAAATACTATCACTGTCTCCATTTTACAGATGAGAAGACTGAGGCACAGAGAAGCTAAGGAGTTAGTCCAAGATCACAGAGCTGAAAGTGGTGGAATAGACCTCGCCCAAGGCACTCGGATTCCAGACCGTACTCTTAACTTTAAAGTAAGCTGCCTCTCATTCAGAAGCCTATTGACAAGGGAAATATAGCCCATATTTGAAGAGGAATTTGGAGATGATCTAGTCCAGGGAGGATGGAGGGTGTTGTCTGAGTCTACGTGGTTTGTGAATGAACTTCAGAGTGTCTTGGAACACCCCCCCCAAGCTTACATGGATACACCCTTTCATTAAATTCTTAAAAGGATTTTTACCCAAAAGAAACCATGAGCCATTATTTTAAAGACTGGGATCTTGAAAGTCAGAGAAGGTGGGGGTAAATTTCGCCCAACGTGTTGCCAGCTGGAACAGAGCTGGCCCCTCCCACCCTCCAACCCACCCTGCCCCAGGAACTGAGCAGCACACACCTCTTCTTGAAGTCCTCCACCATCCCTTCCATGCTCCTCAGCTCCTCATGCAGCTTGTCCTTCTCAACATGCAGACCATCCAGAAAGGCCCTGAGGCTGCTGATGTAGTTCTCAAAAAAAGGCTCCAGGTTGCGGTTGTTAGTGTTAGTGCCAGATCCCTGCTCCTGCAGGAGGCTCCACTTGGTCTCCAGGACCTTGTTCTGCTGCTCCAGGAACCGCACCTGCCATTCAATAGGAAAAGGACATCAGGGAGCAGCCTGCAGCCAACTGCAGTCTTGGATGACTTTCCTAGAAACAAAGTTCCCAGGGGTCTCCCAGTCCCTCCCATTGGGTTGCATTTTGCCTGCTACAATAGTTCGGTACTAACCCCATGCGGATAAGCAACATCAGTGTCCTACAACGGAGGTGGAGCCCTGCTGTGCAGATAAGGAAACTGAGGCCCAGAGTAACCAAGGTGACACTACAAGCTAGTAACAAACCAAAACAGGTTTCTTGATACCCAGACTGGATGATCTTCCCACTGTATCATTCACTCATTCATTCACCAATCATTTAGTACTCAATAAATAGCAGGAGATCTGAGAGCCTACAGCTGGTGTAGTTTCCAAGAAGAGGTTTACAGTACATCTGGGTGCCCTGCACTAAGGTGAGAAATAGAGAAAACCATAGAGAAATGGCTCCTGGGCTGCCCTAGTCCTAGGAACAAGGGCCCAGATGAACCAAGGACCATGAACCCCTTGCTGCCGAGCCTGGTTAAATATAGAGCTCAGTTGCATTTAAATTGAACCACTAGCTAAAGATGTCTCAAACTTTCATTTGCTACAAAACATTTCTGTACACAAGCTCAAAGCCAACTGTATAAACAGATGGAATAAATATCAATCAATTGATCATTCAACAAACATTTGCAGAGCACCAGGCATGTGCCACGCTTTATGCTGGCCACTCAGGACTCCAGGACCTGGGAATCCCCCTTCAAAGATGATGCGAGATCTTGCTGAGAAGGTCTTGGACAGTTCTCCACCTTCTGTGGAGAACAGTATTTTCACATCACTTTCTACCTCTCTGTGAATAATTTATCTGGACACTCAGGTGTCTGCCAGGAACTAGTGGGTCACTAGGCTTTGAAGAGCTTCCCCTCTGCAAAGTCTGATATTCCAGTGTTAAGATCAACTTCAGCTTCAGCTTTGCCCAAGTCTCTTATGTATGGTGAAAGGACCCCCAACAAGTCCCTACAAACCCTTTCTTCAAGACCTGATACTATCCCATGGTCACAAAGAGATCGCAACACCTCATACTCAGCAATACTGCTGAAACCCTCAGTTAGCAGCTGATCAAGCCTGAATACTCTCTAGTCACCACAACTATTGTCATAGTGTCCCCTGCATGGAGTAGTCAGAGCACAGAAAGCCCGATAAAACCTCGCTTCAACCTCACCTACACATAGGCATGCGTATACCAAGGTCAGTGGCCTAACATTCACAGCTCGTCACGCCAAAATCTTCCTATGAGAATCACCCAGGAGGAGGTACCCCTCACCCTTACTCCCTCCCACCCCCAAAAAAACACTCTGCATCCCTCTCCTTAGGCTGACAGTAGGTTAATTCATCACTCAGGTAAATATCCAGCTTTGGCAGAGTTTGTCTCTCTTTCAAAGAGGAGCAATTCACAGTTTTCCTGAGCTGGAGAAGGAGCTCTGTGTTTGGGTACAAGAGGAAACAGTGAGGGGACATTCTTGATGGCAAGGTCTCGGCAACGCCAGAGGCACTTCACAGAGTCACAGTGATGGGACTTACAGAAAGAGTAACCGTTCCATCCAGTAAGGGACCCGAAAGCTTTTCATTATCTACCACTCCCTTAAGCAAGCCCACCCCTGAGGGATGGAGGTGGAGGATGAACCTGCAAGTCCTTCCTTGGTTGCAAAAGGAAAAGAGGAAGAAGAGGCCAAGCTCATTAGGACAAACTTTCTCACTGTCTGGCTGTGCTGAGGTGGTCTCACCTTGTCGATGAAGGAGGCGAACTTGTTGTTGAGGGTCTTGATCTGCTCCCGCTCCTGAGCCTTTACTTGCCCAATCTGGGGGTCAATCTCCACGTTGAGGGGCTGCAGGAGGCTCTGGTTGACAGTCACTTCCTGGATTCCCCCAGGGAAGCCACCTGGGCCAAAGCCACCAGGGCCACCAAAGCCACTGGGTCCTCCAAAACCGCCAGGGCCACCAAAGCCACCAGGGCCACCAAAGCCACCAGCCCCTCCTCCAAAGCCACCAACTCCCCCTCCAAAGCCTCCAGCTCTTCCACCAAAGCCCCCGCCAATCCCTCTTCCACCACCTCCAAAACCGCTGCCTCCTAAATATCCCCCACTGGTGTTCCCAAAGCCTCCAGCCCGGATGCTGCCTCCAGCCACGCTGATGGAGATCTTCTTGCTCCCCCCCAGGTTGTAGAGACTCCTGCTGCCAAAACCTCCTCCCATCATGGCACAGGCGGCAGACCCACCGCCACCCCCGCCTGAGCGGGAGGCCAAGGAGGACTTGGTGGAGGTGACCCGGCTCTGGCCTGAGACCACAGCTGAGCGCCCACTGAAGCCCTGACGGTGGCTCCCACTGGAAGACCTGCAGGACTGTTGGCTGTAGCCGGCCTGACGACTCATGGTGGACAGCAAGGTATTCCAAAAGGAGAGCAGACCAGAAGGTTGGTGGAAACTCGGAGACCTTCTGAAGTTCTGGGCCAGAGGTGGCGCTTATATAGGGCTGGGAGCTTGGCTGGCTAATGGTGCCAGCCAACTAATTGAGGTATTATCAGCTTTGGTTTGCCTGGCAGAAAGAGGTCAAGTCCAAAACTCGAAACACACCTTGGTAATCACCCCAAATTTCCAAATTGTTTTGTCTCCCCAGGGTTAGTCATCTGAAGTAAGCTTAAGTTGGGAGAGGGGCCATCCTGCAGGGCTGGACATAGCCCTAATCCCCGAGAGACTTACCCTCCCATCCCGGGAGTGGCAAGTCAGCGTTTCCATACCTCCTCTGTGTCCCCATGGCCACTCTGCCAGCCCATCAAGCCTCAGAAGTTTACAGGATGGGTGCAGAGCCTCGGTGAGGGCCTGGGGGAAGAAAGGAGAGGAAGGGGGAGGGCTGGGAAAGAGAAGGAGGATGAGGAGATGGAAAATGTAAGAGTGAGAAAAGGTACAGCATCCCTCTGGGGCTCTTGCCATCCAGGCAGAAAAAGGTACACAACTGAATCACACAACAGGATGTGTTCTTGACCGTGTGGGCCTTGGATGGAGAGCTGATTAGGGAGTTGGGAAAATAGGGTGCAGGGGGCTCAGGCTAAGAAACAGAGGGATATACAGTGGACTGAAATGAAGTACAGACCATAGCCAGGGCTTCCCCAGTGGCTCAGCGGTAAAGAATCTGCCTGCAGTGCAGGCAACGCAGGAGACAGGGGTTTGATCCCTGGGTCTGAAAGATCCCCTAAAGGAGGCATGGCAATCTCCAGGGATTCATACCTGGAGAATCCCAAGGACAAAGGAGCCTGGTAGGCTATGGTCCATAGGGTCGCAAAGAGTCGGACACGACTGAAGCACCTAAGAACACTTGCACATAAACACACAGAGACCATAGCCGAGGACTTTGAGAAAGGCAACAGACAGGGAGGGGGGCCTTTGGGGGAAAGAAAGCTGGAGGAAGACTAATCCAGGAAGGAAGAGTGTGCAGTCTACCTGGTCCAGGTCAGAGAGACTACGAACCTTTCCTATTCCAAGCTCACATTAGAGAAATGAATCCAGGATTTCTCATTTCTCCTCTCAGCTCCCCTAAGATACACCACCTAGGAAGCTTGAGTGGCTCCCTGGGATGGCTATAAACCACATCCACCTGCAGCTGGGCAGGGTCCATTTAACTTGACTCAGACCATAGGCAAGTGAAGGCTCTTTCCATCATCAGTTTTCTAAAATATATTTTTATTTACCATCACGAGGTATATGATAGAGCTAATTACTTCCAATCACATCATGATCTGGTAGGTTTTTTTCCCCAATATTCTTTGCATTACTCTTTATTCCATATTAGAAACAAGTTTCAGATATCTTTTGACTCAGTTTTCCAAGTTCTTGGGACATCTCATCAGTATTTCCCACTATCCTGTTGGATTCTTGCCTCTTAACTCTGACTCTTTTTCCAGGGCACATTGTTGACTAAAACCCGTGAATTCTACAGAAAAATCATTTAATCTGCTAATTTCCCTTTTCTTATCACCATCAAGATTCTAAAAAAAAAAAGAAGAATGATTGCTTTTTGTAAGGTTGTTGAGAGGATGGTTATGAGAAAAACAAACTGTCATATCACTTATCATGTGGTATGAATGTTTAATCACTGTTACAACATTTACCTCCCATTGCCCTTCAGCAGCAAAGACCAGTCTTATTACTCCAAGGCTGAAAGCAGACCTCCAGGTACTCTGGAAAATGTCTTTACTTAAAGAGAAAGAGAAAGGAGACTTCTCTTTCCTCTTCTAATTTGTCCCCAGGTACCTGCTCCTCCAGGAATCCCCCCTCATTTATCTCACCCAGCCCCTTTGTTCACTCCTCACCTTCTGGCTGCTCAGCATGTGTGCTTTCAACCAAGAGTGCGAGTTAATTGCTCCCCTACAAGCTCAGTGGGAATCAAGCCAGTTTAAACCAGTGACCCATCAAACCTTAGTTCCAGGAACTATGCTCCTGTTTCCTTCAAGCACACAAAGACCGTCAAGTCAAGTGGCCTCGGACAGGGTGGCAAGTGGAGGTTATGTATGATCCAGGTCTCCTTGGATCACAGAATTTAGTGTCCTCAGACTACTGGACTGTCTACATACACGCATACACACAAACACACACAGGAGCAAAACACAACATGTACTGTGCCTTCACAGTAACCACACATGCATGTGTACATACTCACAAAACCTCTCACAAACACGCAGACACACGCTCTCAACATGGTTCCCTGCCCAGCGCGCTCTTTCCCATGAAGCCCTTGATGTCACAAATGGGCATTCCCCGCTTTTTCTTCTAAACCTCGTTGCCTGCCTCATTCCCTCATGGCCCTGATTCTTGCCCAAAGCATCTCACTAATCTGAGAAACCAAGAGAGCAACTGGGCCCAAACAAAGGCACAGGCTGAGAGTTAGGCAGCCCGGGTCCTAACCTGACTCAGCTACCACCCGAGTCTTCTCTCTGCTGCTCAGCCTCCTCTTCCAAACAAGGAGGGTGGCACACCTGAGCAAGGGACTCATGCAGACCTACTGAAGCCCAGGATTCAGAGGAGGACGGGGGCAGGAGGAAGGGGCAACAGCGGGCAGTGCCCCAGTGTCGTGGCCACCGCCAGCTCAGCCCGCTGACATCCATGAAGGGTAGTCCACCTGGTGAGAGTGGGGAGGGTGGCCTGCTGACTGGGTTTTGAGATGGGGACTTTACAGCACGGCACATAAAGCCACTGTCATTGCCAACCAGTGAGGTTGATCCTGACTCCAAAATCCAGACAGTGTTTTGGATTCAAGTGTGGCTGATGCCCTCATCCAAAGAGACCCTGAGAATGAATGAGGAAATGTCCCGCACTGTCTTCCTGTCCCACCTACCGTGGTTTTCAGTGCTATCACAGAGAAATTCTTCAGAACAATTAGCTGATTTCCACCCCTTGGCGGCTGCCAATGCCAGGGCCCAGTTTGAATATGCTGAGAAGTCAGTTTGCATTTTAAACATCAAGAACAATGTCCAAAGAGCTTGAGGTAGAAGTCTGGGACTCTAATGAGGGCCCAGCCCAAATCTCTTATTCCTGACAAATCCCACTCTAATCCCCCACACCCACAGACTATAAAAGCCCAGCCGCTCTCCTCTGACACCTCTCAGGGAGAGAAATGTGCGCTACTGGGCGGCAGGTGCCACCACTGAAAGCAGTAGGTGGGGCTTTCTAGGAGGTGAGGGCACAGGCGTCCCAGGAGAGACAGGGGGCCCTGCACCACCTCCTCTCTGTGGTCATGGCTGTGCCTCCCAGGACGGCGCCACGACCAAGGCTGCCTCTGCTCTGGGGAAGCTGGGCCCTTACTGGGAAAACTAAGGAGAAGGAGGAGGAATTGCTGCTGCCCACAGGCAGTCCCGGCTTCTCCGGGGACCAGTGCACTCAGGTGCGGGTGCTCAGGGCTAAGGAAGGCTTGGCAACACAGGGCACAGCAGCTGGGCCAAGGACAGCAGGTGGGAAAGAGCCGAAGAGGGAGAAGGAGAAGGGGCTGCACCAAGATGGGGGACCCTGGGCCGGGAGGCCTGGCAAGAAGGCGGGGTGGATGGTGTCCTGGGCAGGGTCAGCCCTAAGGCCTGCAGTCGGAGGGTGCACTGCTCCACAGGGAACCGTTCCTCAACACTGAGCTCTTACCTGAGTCTCCCCAGGGAGGGGCCAGCCCTGTGGCATCTGGAATAAAAGTCTAAGGCCCAGCAGCTGCAGTCTTGAACTTAGCTCAGTCCTGAAGGAGAGGGCCAGGAGGGACAGGATGGCTTCCTCACAGTGCCCAGACCCTCCTACCCAGGAGTCTGTCAGAGCGATGCCACGGGAGGCTCCTCCGGCCAGAAGCAGGAGGCCTGAGCCCCAGGCTCCAGACCCCTCTGAGCCTCCAGTTAGCCAGTCGTGAAATAGAGCTGATACACCTCTGCTCTCCCGATTGAGTTGAGAGGATGGGAGGTGAGTTAAGTACAGTAAAGTGCTTTATAAACTGAAGAGCAGGAGTCCTGTGTTGACTCGGGGGGTTCTAATAGCAGAAAAGCAAGTCATGGGGGTGCTGGCCGGGTGGCAGACTCCATAATTAACATTCTACAGAATTCTCCCCACTTGACCCCCATTGCAATCTTATAGGGAAGATTTGTAGCTCCAGTTTACAGATGAGGAAAACTGGGGCCTGGAAATTAAGTAACTTCTCCAAAACCACAAGTGCAAAGCCAGGCCTCCGACTCAGTTCTGTCCCAATCTGGAGGCCATGCCTGTGGCCCCACAGCGCGTTCTGTGTCTGTTCCTGCCCAGAGCTCAGTGAATGGAGCAAGCCCTGACTCTGAACAGTTGATGGAATTTGATCACATTCTGGAAATGGCAGGTAAAACCAGAGCGTGGAATGGGGAGAAGAGGCACAAAGGCTACCACACACTTGTCCAGGGATGGTCCCCAGGAGGGCGCTTTGCATTATTTCCCCTGCAGAGGTGACAGTGTGTGCTGAGCCATCCCCCTCCTTCCTGGTCAGGCCCATGGGCCGGATTTTGCAAACTGGTGGACCCAGTCTGGAGCCATGGACCACTGAGACACTAAGCAGGTCACAGCTGGTGACCGTTGCCTCCCTCAGCCTCTGGATGAGGCCCTAGTGTGAGCCTGCCCCCCTCACCCATGCCCAGCCACCACTTCCTGAGCACCGTCTGTGCCGGGCACTACCCTGACCTCACCCACTCTCCCTCTGTCCTAGGGATCATGAAGAGTCCTCAGACTTAAAGCCCCCTCCCCCTTCCCTTTACACCCCAAACTGATGCATCATTTAGGAGCAGCCCAGCCCCATCACAAAGCCTCATATGACCAGCATGGCCCCTCAGCCTCTTCTGTCCTAAAGCACCTGGGACGCCTGTTGCCCTGACCACATCCCTAAGTCAAATGAGAGCATCTTCCCTCCCTTCAACCAGTGTGAAAGCCCTTGGAGGGCATGCCTCATACCTGGGACAGTCCTCTGTCCCCCAGCCAGCTTTGTACAGCTCGGAAAGTTCTTGGTTCCCTGTAAAAGCCAAGCCACAGCCTCCTAGGCATATGTGCCAACACTTAACAGTATCTGACATTTGTGGAGTGTCTTCAACTTTTTAAAACCCTTTCACTTATCTGACTCGACAGACAAATGGGCAAAAACACCGCCTAGAGATACACACCCTCCTGTGACTCACAGACAAAGCATTTTCATACAACCTGTAGCCCCAAATGGAAATGACAAAAGCATTAAGCATGAACTGAGTTTGAAGACTGATGCAGTCTGCCCCAACCTACCCACTGATTCTGCTTTCTGCTAAAAGGCATGAAGACTAGAACAGGAAGTAAAAGTTAGACACATTGTTCAGAGGACCTAGAGTGTCCAGACTGTTTCCTTAAGACTTCATTCTCTCCAAGGAATCCAACATGGACCACTATCTATTCAGTCATCTCTCCAAACACCCATTCATTCTCTCAGTAATCATTGTTAAATGCCTACATATGGCTGCTCCCAGTCTACCCAATAGGAACACAGTGATACTCAAGACAGGGTCCAAGATCTGGAAAAGCTTCCAGTTGTATTGAAAGAAGGGATCAGTCATGTAAACAACTCCTTCTAGTACTTTGGGGCTCAGCATTTTTGACAGCAGATCAAAAAAAGTGCTATGAGTAGACAATGAATAAAGGCTATGGAAGGTATCAGAGAGAAGGTCATTTTGAGTGGGGTGTTGAGGGATGAGTAGGAGTGGGCCCAGTGGGTGGACAATAGGAGAAACATACCCCACATAGAGAGGAAAACATTTCAAATGTTGGTGAGGGGAGAGAGTTGGTGAGAGAGCCCACATGCGTGTAGAACAGGAGACATGGAGGAGAGGGACAGGTGATAACAAAGAACTGGATGTGTAGTTTGAAACTGATGGTAATGATCTCTGTTCTGTGCTGCAAATTTGGGACTTCGATCTGTGGACAGTGGCCCTCAGTGCTGAGTGCACATCAGACCACTAGATAGTTTTATTTTTCTTTTTTTTTTTAATTGAAGGATAATTGCTTTACAGTATTATGTTGGTTTCCGCCAAACATCAATATGAATCAGCCATAGGCATACCTATGTACCCTCCTTCTTGAGCCTCCCTCCCCACCCTGCCCTGCTAGGTTGTTACAGAGCCCCAGTTTGAGTTCCCAGAGTCATACAGCAAATTCCTATCGGCTATCTATTTTAGGCATAGTAATGTATGTTTCCGTGTTACTCTGTCCAAGCATCCCTTCCTCTCCTTCCTCCCCGACCACCGTCCATACGTCCACTCTATGTCCGTGTCTCCATTGTTGCCATGCCACTGGGCAACATGAAAGAAACGGATAGCTTTTTAAAATCCAGATCCTCAAACTCTAGTCCTGAGTTTCGAAGTCAGAATCTTAGAGGATGTGGCCCAGAAACTTGTATTTTTGTAAAGCTCCAGTTTGCTTTGATTTTGATGGACTAATTTTTATAACAAAAGGAACTTTATCAAAGGAGGAAAATTCCATGTTTTTATGAAGGGCTGGGTAACAATAAGAGAATCACCTGTTCTGTCCTCAAACCAGACACAGAGTTTCATCTAGTCCAAGAGGCTAGACCAGTCACTCAGCCTTTAGATACAGCTGCAAATGCTGATGACGACAAGGCACCCAGAGCCATTAAGAGGGGGCAGGGAGCTTGAAAACACTTGCTGAGAACAGGAAGATGCAAACCAGAGCTCCAGGCGAAATATGCACGATACATACGTCTGATGGATCTCAAGAACATCCTGATGCAATGAAGAAGTCAGACACGAAAAGAATACGTGCTACGTGATTCCGTTTGTATGAAATTTTAAAGGAGACAAAACTAACTTATTGTGAGAGAAAGAAAGCCCAGCCTTGCCCTGAGGGCTGGCGGGTGAATGACTGCAAAGGGTCAGGAGAGCATTTTGGAAGATGACCTAGATTTTGACTGTGGCAGTAGTTACGCTGGTATATACATTTATCAAAATTGATTGAAATGGGTGCATTGTACCTCAAAGAAGTTGATTTTAAAAGGGAAACAGGAAGAAAGGACAGGAAGGACAGAACACTCATGTTAAAGATAACATGATCTCTGGGCTATTCTTTGGAATAGGTATTCCAAGGAACTTCACTGTATTGATTTGTCCCTATATATACCAGGCCATGGTTCCTTAAGGCAACAGCCATGTTATGCTTCTTCATAGCAGGGCAACTTCATGGTACATTGGTGCTCAATGAAATTTAACTAATGGATAAATAACTCACCCAGGAAGAATATGTAACATGAAAAGAACAGTAGATCAAAGAAGGCACCCAAGAAAACATCAGTACTTAAATACTTTTCATTTTATTTTTAACTATAAAATATTTCAATCATACAGAAAACAATATAGCAAACACCTATATGTTCACCGTCAAGGTTAACCAGGTGGACATCTCTCTTTTAAAGTGTTGTAGAATCCTCAGTTTGATGACCATGTGGAGGAAAAAAGAGTACACAAAAGTCAACTGCAGATCTGAATGTGAATGAGATTTACAACAGTAAACCTTTTAGAAAACACCAGAGAATATCATCATGACCTTAGAGTAAAGAGCACAGGACACGAAAAGCGCCACACCAAAGAAAAATATGATGAACTTAAGAAATAAAGTAACTATTTTATCAAAAAGCTCCACTAAAGAGCGAAAAGGTAACCTACAGAGTAGGAAACAGTACTCATACGTGAACAAAGGGCTAATATCCAGAACTTATAAAGAACCCCTATAAATCAACAAGAGAGACAGACAGCCTACTCAGTAGAAAAATGGGCAGAAGACAGTTATGGAAGATGGTATCCGAATGACAATAAATATGTAAAAGGAGCCCAACATCGTTAACCACTATGGGACAGACAAATTAAAACCACCAAGACATACAATAATGCCTCCTTCCAAACAGCTAAAATACAAAAGAAAAGTGAAAGTGAAAGTCGCTCAGCCGTGTCTGACTCTTTGCCACCCCGTGGACTATACAGTCCATGGAATTCTCCAGGCCACAATACTGGAGTGGGTAGCCTTTCCCTTCTCCAAGGTATCGTCCCAACCCAGGGATCAAACTCAGGTTTCCCACATTGCAGGCAGATTCTTTACCAGCTGAGCCACAAGGGAAGCCCAAAATACAAAAGAAACTACCACATGTTAGCAAAAATATGGAGCAACTGAAACTCTCCTATACTACTAGAATGGTTCCCTAGGGAAATTATTTGGAGTATCTATCACGACTTAGCACATCAGTACTCTATGAACTTGGCAATCTCACTAGTCGGTATTCACAAAGCCATCGACAGCACACATGTATTCACCAAAAGACATGGACTGGAATATTCATTGATGTGTTGTTCATAACAGCTGAAAATATGAATCCAATGTCCCATCACAACAGAGAACACAAAAAAACTGGGGATAGCATACTGATGGGAATGAATGACTTTCAACTGCCCAAGTGGTTTGGGATGATTCTTCATACATTGTGTTAAGTGGAAGAGTCCAGCCTCAAACCATATACTTCTGCTTATATAAAGTACAAACACATTAAAACCTAACCTATGGGAATTCCCTGGCGGTCCAGTGGTTAAGAATCGGCCTGCCAATTGAACCTGCAGAGATGGGTTCAATCCCTGGTCTGGGAAGGTTCCACAATACACAGGGCAACTAAGCCCATGAGCCACAACTGCTGAAGCCCATGACCCTAGAACGTGTGCCCTGCAACAACAGAAGCCACTGCAGTGAGAAGCCTGTGCACCGAGCTAGAGAGTAGTGCCTGCTCAGGGCAACTAGAGAAAGCCCGCACGCAGCAACAAAGATCCAGCAAGCCAAAAGTAAATAATACATAACCTTTGCTGTTAGAAGTCAGCTTTTTCCTGGGGTGGGGTGGGATGGGAAGTTCTTGGAAGGGAGCTGGGCATGCAGATTTCTAGGGTCATGGGAATGGATGTTCTGTGCTGGTTCCATGAGTGGGTTCGATTTGTGAAAAGTCATTAGGCTGAACACTTGAGGTCTGTCCTCTTTTCTGTATGTATATTACTGTCCAATAAGAAGTTTTTTCAAATGTTGCAGAACTCCAGCATTTAATGAGTAGACCGAGGAAGAGAAAGTTACAGAAGAGACTGAGAAGGCAGGGCAAAAGAGGCCACAAGAAAATAAGGGTAAAAAGGGTGAGCAGAGTCAGAGCTTCAGAGGGTTTATGGAAATGACTAAAAGTAAGCCACCATGTGGACTATGAGGTTGTCCCTGGAGACTTTAGTGGGTGCACAGTCGGTTTGGTGGGCAGAGGGAGATCCTGATGGTAGAGGGCAAGGTGAATGGGATGTGCTGGGCAGATGCTTATCTTGCATGTCCCCAGGGTCTCCCTCCAACTCTGAAAGAAGATCCTCCAAAGCCACCTCTCGTTCCCCACTCAAGCTCCCTCCATAGGCACCCAAACACCTCTGTGCCAAGCCCCCAGCCTGGACAGCACATCCAGCCACACTGAGTAAGAACTTCTAGGCTACACTGGCTTCTGCTGCCAGAGGCACCCTTCTCCTGACATAGGCTGTAAAGACTGACTGGGATGGCAGAGACGTCAGCTCTGGCCAGACACTGCAATGACAGAGACAACTGGAGCCCTTGGTGGCCTGGGATGGCCTGCTGGATGGCTGGTTTGTTGTCTTCAGAAAGTCTTAAAGGAAAGGGCCTTCTGACACAAGGAGAGGGGTGGGCATTTTTATAAGTTCCAGTGAATTGGTTCATTAATTGGATAATTTCCTGTGCTTGATTTTTCTAGCCAAAATGGATCAGTGCCTCAGATCTTGAACATATCTTAGCTGAAATCCTGGAGTCACAAGATACTTTGATTTTTCTGACATTAATGCTTCCCTGGTGGCTCAGACATTAAAGAATCTGCCTGCAGTGAAGGAGACCCAGATTTGATCCCTGGGTCAGGAAGATCCCCTGAACAAGGGAATAGCTACCCATTCCAGTATTCTTGCCTGGAGAATTCCAAGAACAAAGGAGCCTGGAAAGCTACAGTCCATGGGGTCATAAAGCGTTGGACACAACTGAGCAACAAACACTTTCACACTTTCGCTCTGACATTAGTCTTATTTTACCTTTACCAGATCCAAAGCAGAAAAGCACTTAGACTGTCCTATGGATGGTCTGCTCCCTAAGGGGGTCCAACCCTAAACTTCAAGGCATCTGCTTAATTTCTTTTCATGCTCCCCTCATGTTCAGTGACCTGGGTCACTGGCTCTTGTCACTCAGATCCCAGCTTTTAAGGAAGAGATTTGTAGGAGAACTTTGTCTCCAGAAATTGTGTTCAAAGTATGGTCCTCCTTAGAGAAAGTGTATAACTACTGAGTCCATGCACTCTGGAGCCCACTCATCACAATTAGAAAGAAGCCCATGTGCCCCAACAAAGAGCCCACATGCTGCAATGAACCCTACATGCTACAACTAAGACTCAACACAGCCAAAAATATAAATAAATAAATCTTTTTAGGTAAATAAATTACAAGGAATGAAAAGGAGGGATGGAAATCTGTACCTGTGAGTCAGTGACAATGCACAAGCACTATTTAGGGCTGATTCAAACAAGCACTTTGAATGAAAACATTGATGAAGCATTATGGGAAATGTGAGCTGAGAATGAATAGTTGATCGTACTACTAAAGAGCTAATGTTCATCCCACGAAGGGTCATAATGCTATTCAGTCAGTTCAGTCACTCAGTCATGTCCAACTCTTTGCAGCCCCATGGACTGCAGCACGCCAGGCTTCCCTGTCCATCACCAACTCCCAGAGCTTGCTCAAACTCATGTCCATTGAGTCAGTGATGCCATCCAACCATCTCATTATGTTACTATGGTTACATTATTTAAAGAGTCTTTATCTTTGAGAGAAACTTACAAAAAATTTTATGAATAAAATGATATGACATCAGGATTTGCTTCACCATAATCAGGAGAGGTAAGAGGAGTGGGTAGAATAAAGATAAAACAAGATAATGAGTTGACTGTTGACCTAGGTGAAGAGTCCAAAAGTACTGATTATACTACTCTCATTTTCATAAGAGGAATTTTGAAATTTGTTTGACATTTTCCATAAGATTTTTAAATAGCTACTTCACAAAAGACTAAATATAACACTTTTCTTCTCTATGATACATGAGCAATTTTTGCTTTAAATAACAGTTTCCTTTCCAAGTACACCCAAGTGAGGACATTATAGTATACAACTCAAATTTGTAATTTGCCAGAACCTAGCCACTACAATAAGAAGCTGGGTGGTAAGATCAAAATCCAAAAATAATTTGACAGTTTGGGGCTTGAGCCAAATCTAACAAGAAAGATTTAACAGAGATTAATGTAAATCAAAACCTTAGATGTATTAAAACAAAACAAGTTGTACGGTTCAGCCTGGGGAGATTCACAATAGCTTTTATAAAGTGGCGCCAGCTCAGGATGACTCAGCAGCAGGAAAGGACTGCCAGACTCACCTGCAAGGTTGAAGAATGCACAAAAAGTAGTCCCCATGTTCATGCTTTTCATGAGCTAGTTAATCCTCATCTAGCGGGTTGGGCTGTATGCCCGATATCCAGAGTGTGACATGCAGCCTGGGAGGGAGCATGCCAAAGCACAGGAGGAAATGGAAGTGTTCAGCTTGGAGAAGGAATCTGATAAAGAGACAACCATCCTCAAACATGTGGAGATTCTCATGCACAGGGAGACTTGCTCCCTGTGGTCACAGAGGGGAAACCCTGGACCAATGGGTAGAATTTACAAGGTAGGACGAAGCTTCGCATCTTCTGTGAGAGAGGAGGACTTCACCCAGGAGGGTGAATCGCCAGTTAGAGAACTGGTTTTGGAGAGGACTCCAGTATCTAAATGGGGCTCCTCTTAATGGCCTCTGGAGTCATTTTTAGCCTTAAGAGTCTGATTCTTCAGAAATCAATAAACAGCAGTAACTCTAAAAATAATGATGGTAATATCACAGATTTATTGAGTACTTACCTTGTTCTGGGAGCTGTGCCAACTCTAGCATGCATTCAGTTATTTAGTCAGTTCATCAATCAACAAGTGCTATGAAGTGCACATTTTCTATCCAGTATTAAGCAACATATGAACAGTGTATGACATAGTCCCTTTCTTTAAAGAGTTTGTAATCTAGTTGCTAATCAAAATTTTCATGTCTGTACAATAGTTGTACGAATATCTTTCATTCTGTAAAGTGCTTTCCATGTATTCCTTGAAACATCCCTAAGAGACAGAATTTATTTTTATTGCCACATTGTTGCTGCTGTTGTTCAGTCGCTCAGTCGTATCCAGTTCTTCGCAACCCCGTGGACTGCAGCACGCCAGGCTTCCCTGGCCACCACCATCTCCCAAAGCCTGTTCATGTCCATGGAGTTGGTGATGCCATCCAACCGTCTCATCCTCTGTCATCCCCTTCTCCTCCCGCCCTCAATCTTTCCCAGCATCAGAATCTTTTCTAATAAGTTGGCTCTTCACATCAGGGGGCCAAAGTATTGGAGCTTCAGCTTCAGCACCAGTCCTTCTAATGAATATTCAGGATTGATTTCTTTTAGGGTTGACTGGTTTGATCTCCTTGCAGTCTAAGGGACTCTCAAGAGTCTTCTCCAACACCACAGTTCGAAAGCATCAATTCTTCAGCACTCAGCCTTCTTTCTGGTCCAACTCTCATATCCATACATGACTACTGGAAAAACCATAGCTTTGACTATATGGACCTTTGTCAGCAATGTGATGTCTTTGCTTTTTAATATGCACTCAACATAAAAACTAGCAGCTAATATTTTTAATTGCTCTCTTCTTCCACAAGTGCCTGTTTCTGGTGTTGCTCAGTATGATCCTAGCCTCAAGCAAGAGAAGATTAGCTTATTTGTAAACCCCTCTCATCCCAATAATAAAGGAGTTAAGTTAAAAATTATAACCTAAGTTTTAAAAAAAGATTCTAATCACCCAGTGATAAATATTCCCTTGCAGCTGAAACAAAAAATAAAGTGTGTTAAATTATCTAAGTTTTATTATCC
Source organism: Moschus berezovskii (assembly GCF_049115385.1). NCBI lineage: Eukaryota > Metazoa > Chordata > Mammalia > Artiodactyla > Moschidae > Moschus > Moschus berezovskii. Next base: position 31,427,562 of record NC_142465.1, on the reverse strand, counting down.
ATAAGAACTATGAGAGAGAGTCTTTGGGGTATTTTTGGTTTTGTTTTTTGTCTTAGTTTTAAAGTAAGCACAACAAAATGGACAAAGTCTGGAACTATTTTAAAGTTGAGCTTTAGAATAGACTTTATTTTGATTTTAAGCAGAAAATCTGTGAACAGATCCGAGCTAAAGGAGGGGCTGGGAGAAGTCAAGTTTAGAGGGAGTAATGGTGAGCATCAGCCTCCCGAAAGAGAAGAGTCCCCTTGGCATCTGGACCAGATTTCAGCACCAAGGACAGAGCAGGGCTCTGAATAATAAGTAGGCCTCTGCAGAGCCTGGCAGGCTACAGTCCATGGGGTCACCAGAGTCGGACATGACTTAGAGACTAAATAGCAACTGCCATCCAAAGGTTTCCCAAGTGGCGCAGTGGTGAAGAATCTGCCTGCCAGTGCAGGGGATGCTAGAGATGTGTGTTTGCCTGGCAGATACAGTCCATGGAATCACAAAGAGCTGGACACGACTCAACATGCATGCATGCACACTGCCGTCAAAAATCAGAGATACCCCACTGCCCAAACTTATTGTGAAGAAATAAAACTACATATGTGTTATTAATAAATCATGGAGGTTTCAAGTAGGGATTCTGGGGTCCAACAACACTTGTTCAAACTGTGGCTCTACCACTTGCTAACTGTGACCTTTACCACAGTGTGAACTTTACCTCTCTGTGCCCCCTTTTCCTCTGTGTAAAATGCAGATAAACACACCTACTTCATGGGATCATTATGAAGACTAAATGAGTTAACCCCCAGACTCTCCTCCCGTCCAGGCTGCCACATAACATTGAGCAGAGTTCCATGTGCTATACAGTAGGTCCTTGTTGGCTATCAATTTTAGATATAGCAGTGTGTATGTGTCCATTCCAAACTCCTGAATGAATACATGTATATATATGCACAAACATATACATATGTATATATGCATATCTGAGTCCCTTCACTGCTCACCTGAAACTATCACAGCATTGTTTGTTAATTGGCTATATCCCAATACAAAATTTAAAAGTTTAAAAAAAAAAAAAAGACAATGAATTACACATGAAATTCTCAAAACAATGTCTGGGCAGGTAGAAATTACTAAATAAAATTTTACTTCATTTACTGTTTTTCCAGAAACTTGAAATCTCAGGGTATGAGGGGAAAAGGAAGTCCAAGTGTTGTAGACAAAGTCTTGCCAGGAGGAGGGATGGCTGCCATTGAATCACAGGGAATGGGGATATAGCAGCTGCTTTTGACCACATTCTCCCACCACCCTGGCCCAAAGACCCAAGAGGGAGGTAAGGAAAGGGCGCCCTGGAGGTGAGCAGGCTGGACACTGAAGTTAGCTGGTTGACTATTACTGAGCCATTTGGAATTCTTGGCCATGCCTGAACACTGAAGCCAGTATGTAAAATGTGCCAGTCCGAGGGTGTGGCCTGCCATGAGATGGATCCAGAAAGATTGAAGCACATCATGGCAGCTGGACATATTACAAAGTCTGACACAGTTGACTTAACCCCAAAGACTCCCTCAGCACCCCATTCACTCTCCATCTCTCACTCACTCCACACACAACTGCTGATATAACTTCCTGCAGGCCACATTTCCTGTGTGCTGCCCTCTAACTTAGCAAACATCGTGGGTCCCTTTTATTGTATCAAGCTCATAGAGCTAAATGCATCATTATGTATTGCATTTTCATGGAGATGAGAAACCGCAGAGGTGAGGGGAGGCAGGGCAGAGTTCATGGGTGAGGGAACTAAAGGAACTAATAGGATGGGGGTGGGCTCAGGGACAGACTCCTAGCTTGACAATGTCTGTCTGGGCTTTAGCTTCCAGGCAGATGAGATTATAGTGTCATCAATCCTGGGAGAAAAAACACTATTGCAGAGAGGTGTGGCTAAGGGTAGGGAGAGTTTCTGCATCATATATCAGGTCCCAGGCTCAATATTTGATGCATGAGTGCTGGTCACTGCTGGTGATGGTCTTCATAGTCCTGGGTTCTGGTCATCAGCTACAGGGCAACACTTGGAAATCCTCCTGAGAAAGTCTCACATCCTTGAGAAAGGACCGCCATTTTTCCTTTGCTTGTCTCGTCGCCTCCTTATATAACCCCACCACCCTGCTCACCTTCTTCACAACCGTGAAGTCATTCTTAGCCTCAGCACTTGTTAAACTCATCTGCATATCTACAAGGAAGGAGAAAGGTCATGCCCAGAGGACAGCTGAGTCAAAGTTTGTGCGCATGTGCCCAGGGAAAGGTGTTTATTCCTGGAGATGGGCAATAATTATGGAAAGCTGAAACAAACTATTAGAAATACCGTAAGTCCTAGATTTTCTCTGTACTTCCATCACAAAGGATTGTTGTTGGCTGGCTAAGACCCTGCATCTTAATTATCAGTTTCTCAAGCAAAAAGTGAATGAAATAAATTAAAGGACATTTAAATATGAACTGTGTTGGCCTTGACTGTGAGAAACTACATCCTTAATAAGGCAGACTGCTTGACTTGAAACAACCAAATGACTAGTGTTAATGGGGGGAGTGGTTATGGAGCTCTAGTGCACACATTTGCTAATTGCTCTCCTCTCATGCTAGTGACGGTAGATTGGAGGAGGTGAACCCTAGCAGCCTGAAAACAGAGAAAACAGCTAGGTATTTATCTCTGTCAGCTAGCCAGACATTATTTCAGTGACCTTGGGCATCAGAGTGGGGTCCTCAGAAACTCAGCCAGTGGGAGAAAGAATGTCCAGAATGTACAAGAAAGGTAGGAGGAAGGATAGAGAGACTGATTCAATTCGCACATCAATCTGTGCTTTCAGTTGTATAGCAACAAGCCAAGGAAACCCACTCCCCTCTGAGTCCCTACAGAACTTTCTAATGAATTATTTGGTATATGCCCCTGGTCCTTCACCCCTTCAAGGATCTCAGAGTCTTCTCCACCCTTCCTGGAGGACCAGTTCTTACTAGAAGAGAAGCATCCTCCCCATCCGTATCCCAGGCAAACCCAAGGCGCCATCCCACGTCAGATTCCTGGGAAGCAAATTCTGAGATGGATTTGTGGGCAGGAAACATATGGGGAGTGCCCTTAGGATTAATGTTGTGAGGGAGGGAATGAAGCAGGATTGGGGTAGGGAGCTATCTACTACAGACTCCTAATCCCTTCAAAGCTGATTCCTGGTTATCTTTCTCTTAGCCTCACCCCACTCCAGTCATCTCATCTACCACTGCAGGCATGATTTTGTAGGTGGCCCTTCCACCAACTTGGTCCCACTTTCCTGCAATCCTGTTAGCCTCCTCTGACCTCCCTCTCCCAGAACTAGGTTCTATCTTCCTGACCTCACCCCAACTATCCTCAGCATCCCCACAGATAACTAATTATGGCTCAGTGATGAATGTTTCTGGGATTCTGGACTCCTGAGTGGCTCAAGTGCTGTTGGAGTCTTTGCCTCAGACAAGCAAATTAATAAGAAAAACAAAATATCCACCCAAAGAGAAAATGGATTAAACAAAAGAAGAAAAAATTCACAGAAAGTGAAAGTTAAGGAATTAATACACAGATTTATAATGTTCAACCTCATTACTAATCAAAGAAATGAAAATAAAACCTTAAAAAAACAGTGAAAAATTCAAAAAGAATATTACCAAGTGTTTATAAGACTGGAGAAACAAGAAATCATATATTACTTATAAAAGTATCAATTGGTACAATGTTTCTAGACAGAAGTTTGACAATATAAATCAAAATTTTAAAGTGGCCTAGCAATTCCACATCTAGGAAGGTATCTTTAAGAATGAACAGGATGAGTACTCAGAGATATGTGTTCATTGCAGCAATGTTTATTATACTGGAAAATATTAGAGATAACATATGCATCAAAATGCTATGCTACAAGCATATAACAGAATATTGTTCAGTCATTAAGAACAATGATGTCAGCCACGGTTACAGGAAGCAGGGCATCTGCCAGAGGTCAGTAATAGGAGCCAAGTCCAGAGTGGCGGGTGGGGCATGGAGTTCCTGGGTGTGCTGCACTGACCTGGACTCAGCTGTGTCCCCAGTCTGGTGAAAGGGCATGGAATGGATATAGTGGAAGTGACGGAAGTCTTGGAGAAAGAGTTTCGCAGTGTCCATTTCTTCCGCTGCTGAAGCTGAATTTGATGCTGTGATTGGCTCTATGGAGGACATTATCATGGATGCTGAATTCCAAGTACTACAGATAAATTTCACGGACAAATACTACCAGGAATTTAAAAACACAGAAGAGAATAAACTCACCTACATGGCAATTTTTAATGAAAACCTTTCTTTCATAGAAAAGTATATTGAAAATCAGCTCCTGGAGCGGATACCCGAATACAACAGGGCAATTTTCACCACAATGTTAAAGCACCATAATGATGAAGTGGTTAATGACATATTTAACATGCTCACATTCACAGACTTTCTGGCATTTAAAGAGAAGTTTCTAGAGTATAGAGCAGAAAAAGAAGGCTGAAGACTGGAGTCGTCGACTGCAATGGTTTAGTGATGACCTCCTTGTGCAAATCAGCTTCCCAGAACAACACGCAGCACTACCTCCTCCTTCCAGGCAGTGGAAGCCTTCTGATATCATGAGCCAAATCATCTGGAAGAGGCTTCTGCTCGCGATGACAGGAGAGTACATCTTGGAGAGACTAGCTCTGTTCTGTAGCATTTTATTAATTTTAGATATTAATGGGTCAGAAAGATAATTTCCTGACTCTCCCAGGGCTTCTGCTTTTTCTCAAACACTTTCCATTCAATAACGCCTGCTAAAGTGAATAACTTCTCATTGTGCTGAGAGTCTAGCTGCTCTGGAGCAAGGCTGTGTCAAGTATTCTGCCTGGAAGGCCCCTACCCCAACATATATGTTCCTGTGTCAACAAAGTGGAATAATACCATGTCCCAAACACCAAACACCACAGGCGGGCTTTGCCTGAACCTTTCAGGTACTCATAGCTCCTTCACTTGGGTGAGCCTTCCAGTCCTTCAAATGCAGTGGCCCCCTGTGTGGGATCTTTTATGATTTGGGCAGTACTTACGTAGGGTATTAAAATAGCTGCCCCTGTCTTCAGAGCTCTGAAACTCTATTTTCTGCCTGCCATCATGGGGAAATTAGAACTAGTTTTGGCAGTGGAAATAGACTGGAAAAGGTTTCCTTTATCCAAAAACTGCATGTGAGAATCACCTTCCTGGTCTTGGGTTTGCAGTTTTTCTATCACTGTCTTCTAGTTCTGATATAGACTCCATGTTTTGAGAGAAACCTCTTTTTTTCTAGAATAATGTTTGGAGAAAAATTATAGATGAATACTCTAATTCATCTATTAGATTTGATCTTAGAATTTCTGTGATTAACCAGTTTAAATCTAAGTATTAAGTGGTTGTAATTTTTAGGTGTTAGCGCTATGACAGTGTTACTGGTATGATGTTGTTCCCTGGTGTTTCTACTTTCCCTGATGCCAATGAATATATGCTATACTCTGTAAATAGACTAAAAGACATCCTTTTCTTGTAGTATATTAAGTAGCATATTAGTGTTTGTGCAAGTTTACTTAAAATCCTTCTGTATAAACCCGTTGGTTAGTTTCAGGTTGGGTTGGGAATGGTAGCGGTTGTGGTAGTAAGTCACTTCAGTCATGTCCAACTCTTTGCAACCCTATGGACTGTAGCTTGCCAGGCTCCTTTGTCCATGGGATTCTTTAAGCAAGAATACTGGAATGGGTTGCCCTGCCCTCCTCCAGAGGATCTTCCCAGCCCAGGGATCGAACCTGCATCTTTTATGTCTCCTGCATTGTCAGGCAGGTTCTTTACCACTAGCACCACCTGGGAAGTCCTGGGTTAGGGATATGTTTGATAAAAATGTGATTCTTCAAGCTCTGTACTTCCAAGTCTATTCTTATTCCTATCAAATCATGTTCCACTGGTCTAACCCAGCCAGAGAAAGAAGGGAGCTTTGATTTTTGATCTTCCATCTGGGTTTGGTTTAGGAAAATGTTTGGTAGAATATCACAGACCAGAAAACACGTATATCACACCTCTAGGTAGAAAAAAAAATAGTAGTTTAATTCCCAATGTGTGCCTTTTATTTTTTAATGTAAAAATTAAAATCTGCATTGAAAAAAAATAATGTATTGTATTGTTGTTGTTCAGTCACTCAGTCATGTCTGACTCTTTGCAACCCCATGGACTGCAACATACCAGGCTTTCCTGTCCTTCACCATCTCCCAGAGTTTGCTCAAACTCACGTCCATCCAGTCAGTGATGCCATTCAACCATCTCATCCTCTGTCATCCCCTTCTCCTCCTGCCTTCAATCTTTCCCAGCATCAGGGGTTTTTCCAGTGACTCAGCTCTTTCCATCAAGTGATGAAAGTATTGGAGCTTCAGCTTCAAATCAATCCTTGCAATGAACAGTCAGGGTTGATTTGCTTTAGGAATGACTGGTTTGATCTTTTTGCAGTCCAAGGGACTCTCAAGAGTCTTCTCCAGCACCACAGTTCAAAAGCATCAATTCTTTGGCATTCAGCCTTCTATATTTATTGTATGGAAAGATGTTATTCAGTAAATTTCTTCCCAGTTAGACTATAAATTCTGTGAAAGCAGAGGTGTTTTGTGTTCTCTGCTCTATTTCTGGGCATAGCACAGCAACTAGAAAGTGGTAGGCACTTAATTCAGCTGTTGAGTGACTAAATGGATAAATTTCACAGTAGATTAAATGAAAACCAGGTTATAAAGCAGTATGTATTGTAAGATTCTCCACTGTGAAATGTATTTACATGTACTTTTTGTGTATGTGTGTATGCATATTCATGATTACACAAAGGAAAATATTACAGGGTGGTAGAATTACAGATGATCTTTCTTTTCTTTTTTTTACTCTGTTAAATGTTTTGCATTTTTGCTATATGTTCCTTTTTAATCTGGGATAAGATCTTTAGAAGGAGAGGGTGAAGAGTGAAGGATAAAAAGAATTAACAATAAAGAATGGAGAAAAAAGAAGCATTGACACTAGGAGATAAATTTACTGCTAAAGGTATAACTGAGAGGATTTCAAGTGTCCTGTCACCCTCTGGCCATTCCACATGGGTAAATACCTACTCTACCCACCCTGGCTTCTTTCAAAGACAAAGAGCTTTAGCTTCAAATAGGAGGTGAGTTTGAGGGACTTCTGAAGGTTCAGAAAGCCCAGGATTGCCAGCCTCCAATAGACTTAGAAATAGTCCATCCTCTCCCACCCCTACTCTGGACTGAAACATCATGCCCTCACCCTGAAAGCTTCCATGCTCCACTATCACATGGTTTAGTCCTAGTCTATGTCAAGATCATGAGACATGATGCCAGTCCTGGAGTTCTCCCAGGAGTTGGTCTGGATATCTGCCCTGTATCTTTGTCCTTCCCTTATGTGGCCCAAACGCTCTCTCCTTCCCAGGCCAGCTCCAGGCTTCTTCTCCCAGTCTTTCACTACCTCTCTTAAGAGCCCCCTCTGCCAACTCTTCTCGAAAGAGTTCACAAGAGGGTCCTAGGTTCTCACTGTAACTTTCAGCTCCATCCTGCCTTGCAGGGTGATCTATCCCATCTTCCTGTCCACCTGGGAGGAGGGAGGTTCTGTTCTCCTTATTCATTTCAATTCATTCTTTCAATTGACCACCAAACTTTTACTCAGTGCCCCACACCCTGTGCAGGGCCCTGAGACAGCACACCACACCAAGATTTTCACACATGGAGCAGATGGATAAAGAGACTACAGTGACTCATGGAACTCTGTTCAGTGTTATGCAGCAGCCTGGAGGGGATGGGAGTTTAGGGGAGGATGGATACATATACATGTATGGCTGAGTCCCTTCGCTGTTCACCTGAAACTACCACAGTGTTTTGTTAATTGGCTATAGCCCAATACAAAATTAAAAGTTTAAAAAGAGAGAGAGAGACTGCAGCGGCTACCCTCAACCCTGCTGCTCCAGTGTCGTGAAAAGCTGGTTTAATCCAGGACTCTTCCCAGTAAACTAAGCAACACATGGAGCAGAGCATCTGGGGTGTTTTCCTGAGATTAATGAAGTTTCTTGGAATGTCTCTAAAGGGCCAGTAAGAGCAGTAATCCAGAATGGCCTGCCCTACTCCCAAAATCCCCAGAGCTGTGCCAGGGATAAATGGGAAAGAGGGCTACCTGCCTGTAGACCTTAAAAAGATGGGCATAGATTTACTGAACTCTCAAGTGTAGAAACTTTGAAATATCTCGTTCTCCAGAGCTGCTATACTTGGGGTGAACACAGGAGATCAGATCAGGCTCTAGAACGTGAATCTTGAGCAATCTCCTGGTAATCTCCTTGGACCATCAGACAAATGTACCGTTGCCTTCTCATTAGTCCAGCTCTGATCTCATTTCTGGGTGGTAATGCGTGACTTACAAACCAGAGTTTTATCACACTCAAAGGCCTGCAGAAGGGATTGGCTTGGCAGGTGGGGAAAGGAATGAGACTCTAATTGCCATCTCCACAGACTCTCTCAGTCTCCCTGGTTTCCATCAGTGGCTGTCCTATTACCCTGATCCTTCCTGGGTCTGGGATCCAGCTTCTGAGAATGACTGGGAAATGTTGGTGTAAGGGTAGACGCGCATCTTCCCCACTCGTAATTTTACATCTATCTGGTGTGAGCCTCACTAGGGTAGCACTCCTGCCTCTTACCTGAAAGAAAGTGAAAGTGTTAGTGTCTCAGTTGTGTCTGACTCTTTGCAACCCCATGGATGAGGTTCCTCTGTTCATAGAATTCTCCAGGCAAGAATACTGGAGTGGGCTGCCATTCCCTTCACCAGGGGATCTTCCTGACCCAGAGATCAAACCTGGGTCTCCCACATTGCAGGCTGATTCTTTACCATCTAAACCATCAGGGAAACCCTTGCCTTTTACCTGGAAGGAACCAAACCCCACTGGAATCTATTATGTTGATGAACTGCAAAACACTCCTCTACCAACACTGGGTCTCAGAGGCCCAGTGGGGGCAAGAAGGTTAGTGGGAAGGCCTCCTTGGGAGTGGGCAGTCCCCACTGAAGCAACATAATTACGCTTGACCAGTCCTATCACGAGAACACAGCCAAATGGATAGAGGAGAAGCCAAGACTATGCAGTGGCCTTTACACCTACTACTAACCTAGGAGATTGCCATCCATACCTGATTTCCGTCTATTTTGTGACTCCTTGAAAGCCAAATACCAGAATATGAAATACAGTGCAATTTATTGGGAAAAGAAAGTACAACAACCATCAGCAGAGAATCCACAGCTCAGGGAATTAAGGTGCCAGAGGTGAGTCAGGATATGATGTCCAGATGTGGGGCAGGAACCATGAGAACCAACAGTCCAGAGATCTTAACCATTTACCCTCTGGCAGCAGCCCCACTGCACTGCCCTCCTCCAGCCTCAGACCATCAACTCCCAAGAGAGATGGGCCAGGGCGGAAACAGGCCAGGCTGGGAAGACCCACACTTGTCTGGGCTGAGGTGTTGCTGTCCAAAGTCAGGGGCCTTTACAAGGGTGCATCTAGGGGCATCATCATCCCAGGCTAGCAGCTGGACCTCCCAGGCCTAGGAGAGGTCTTGGGGATGGAGAAGCCAGGAAGCTCAACCGCTTCTCCCAGGAGCTTGAGGAAAAGCAAGGTTGGGGTTGGCATTTGTCGATGCCAAGCAGAGAGGTGAGAAGTGCTGTCACAATCTGAGGGGAAACCAGTGGGCGTGGAGATTGGGCCCCAAAGGATCACTTGCAAAGCTGGTTTGAGCCGGTGGTTTGAGGGAAGCAGATGGTGGTGCCGCCCCCACCACCAGACATGTAGCCAGTGCTTCCTGAGCTCTGGATGCCGCTCTGGTTCACAGAGCCGCTGCTCCCACTGCTGCAGGCCTGGCAGCTCCCAGGCCCCTGCCTCTGCCCCCACCGCTGCCACCACTGACTCCTCCGTAGCTGCCACTGCTGCCTCTGTTGCTCCCTCCTCTGCCACTGCTGCCGCCGCCACCGCCTCTGTAACCACTGCCACTGCCACCAGCGATGCCTCCAAATCCCCCATGGCCTCCACCAGAGCTGGTGCCTGTGCTGGTGACATTGCTGACCACCGCTAAGGAGAACAAGCACTCGACTCAGGCTCAAGCCCTGGGCCTGTATCCCAAACCTGCTTGGCTATGTGACTCAGATAAAGTTACTCAACTTCTCTGAAGCCTCAGTGGGTAAACAGCAGGAGTGAGCCCTGGCCCTCTGGTCCCCTTCCCCAGGAATAAGAGCCAGAAGTATCCACAGGAATTTCTGGTTCTCCAACCTAAAGAAGTCCCTGGGACCACAGGGGCTTCAGCTCTGGCCTGCCAGTTGGTCAAGTTCCACTAGGAGCAGAGTAGTGTGGCCATGGCCTGAGACTCTGGACACTTTGGTGGCCTGGCTGCCTTGCATGGGTCAGGCTCTCCCACCCAAATGTCAGTTGGGATGTTTCTAGTTGCCCTTTTTGCACCCCAGGGAGAAAGTTTTTGAAAGGCTACTTACAAATGCACACAGCACTCTGACATTCTCCAGACATTCTAAAAAGCAAGAGGAGATGAGGATTATTTCTGCAATGAGTCCTTAGCCAAAGAGCTCAGGGTTCATAACCCTGGGAGCCATGTCCTGCCTTTTGCCCTCGTAGGGGTCAAACTCCCAAAAGAAGAAAGGCTATTCTGAGTCTGTTTCCAGACACGGATCTCCCCAGGAAAAGGGGCTGCTGCAGGGGAGTAAGGCTTCCAGCAGCTCCACCTATTACCTACCGTCTTTCCATCCTCCCATCATCTTTCACTAATTTCCCAGATTATCTTCCAGACACACTACTCATCACTCAGCACCCCCGTGATTAGCCCGTCCTCACCTCTCCTCCACAGCTGAGACCATCTTCCCACCTTAGCTATGCCCTTCCCCTCCTTCACCCCGGCCTGGCTTTCTTATTCCTACCTCCCTTCTTCCGGGAAGCCTTCCCCAGTGAGCCCTCCTGGCAGTAATGGTTATTCAAGATGGGTGATATGTGAGAGGGGCTGACACTCAACACATGGTGGAAATGTCCTGCCCACACTGCCCATCTTCCTGTGCCTCGTTCTTGTTCACGGAGCAGGCATGACCACACGTTTGAGCAGACGTGGAACGTGTCCGCACGCCTTGCCAGTGTGGCCCCACTGGTGTTGCTCTCTCCTTCCTCACCCCACAATTCCCAATACACGCAGCACCATCTGCACTCTCACTCCTTCTCTTAGAGACGTAAGAAATCCTTAAGTTTTCTTCTCACATGTGAGTTCTGCTTCCTCCATCAGATTGGGAGCTGCCTGAAGACAGAGGCTCTGAACACAGGATTCATGGAGCAGCTAGTCATTAGAAGGATCTTTCAATTCTTGACACCCCTTTGGCATTTAACATCCATTTGCTGAGCCCTTATCTGTTACTTGATATTGCGTAATTTTTCCAGCCTGTGTATGTATCAGCCACTTTCCCATATAGACTCAGCCTCAGGGATGTGGGTGTTCTAGGACTGTCCATACTGAGCTGTCCAGCATGGTAACCACTCCCCACCTGAAGCTATTTTATTTAAATTAAATTAAATGTAAAACTCAGCTTCATTAGCCAGGTTTCAAGTGCTCAAGTGGCCAAGGGCTACTATATTGGATAGCACAGGCATAGTACATTGTCATTGTCTGAGAAAGGTCCAGTGGACAGCACTACAACTTTTATTATAAGCCCCCCTTCCACTTGTATATAGTGAGGCTCAACAGAGGTGTTTAGCTGCTCAGTCGTGTCCGACTCTTTGCGACCACATGGACTGCAGCACACCAGGCTTCCCTGTCCTTTGCTATCTCCTGGAGTTTATTCAAACTCGTCCACTGAGTCAGTGATGCTATCCAACTATCTCATCCTCTGTCACCCAGCAGAGATATGTAATGCAACATTGATGTCTAATGTAAATCAGAGTGTGAGATAAGCTTCATTGTATATATATATCCACACACATATATATAGTGGGGCCTGAATCCTCAACTCTGTCATTCAGGAGATTCCCTACCTATTGTCCTCTCTCTGTAACCTTGTTCCCTTTCTCCTCTCTCAAAGGTCACTCTGAACTCACTTCTGGAGGATAATGACCCCACAGCCCCTCACCTGCACTCCTCACTCTCCAGCAGCTTGCGGTAGGTAGCGATCTCCACATCCAGGGCCAGTTTGATATTCATTAACTCCTGGTAGTCGCGCAGCAGCCGGGCCAGGTCATCCTTGGCCTGCTGAAGGGCATTCTGCAGTTCTTGGAGCTTGGCGTTGGCATCCTTGAGGGCCAGCTCCCCACGCTGCTCAGCATCAGCAATAGCGTTCTGCAGGTTGGCATTCTAGGAAGAAGGGAGTTAAGAGACTGTTTAGACTAGTGACCAGAAAGCAAACAGTTGATCTTTCCAACGTCTCTTACCCACCCAAGAAATTCCTCCCTTTCCCTTCCTCCCCTTCTTAGAAATTCAGTGGAGCATACTCAGAAAACAGAAGTCAGTTTCACAGTTGGTTCATTCTTCTTTGGCCCTTTTAAATTAACTCATGTCTCATCAAGAAAAGGAACACCAGTTTGCTGGTTAAGGTGGCGGTAGTCTGATGAGTGGTTCTTTTTTTTAAGATTGTTAAAAGACTGTCTTTCCTAATCACTTCATTCCAGTGACACAAATTAGTCTTCAAGGTTACATGAAGTGCGTGATAAATAGCTTATTAAGGGCAGATCCTACTGAGAGCTGGGTGTTTAAGGCCACCCTTACAGTTGGAAGATTTGCTGCTGGGCAAACCAGAATGGACAACCGTCTCTCCTTAGGGAGCCTTCTGAGAAGCCCAACCTCGGGGAGGAGAATTGAGGAGAACAGAGTGTCCCAGAGACCAGGCTGTCCCACAGGCAACCACAAAAGGACTGAGAAGGCCTGTGGCAGAAGCCCAGCTGTTGCTTCTCCTCCTCCCCGCCAGGGCCCAGAAGACCTCCAGGACTTTCCACTCAGCCCAGACCCACCTGCTTCTTGACGCTCTCAATCTCAGCCCGCAGCCTTGGGATCATCCGGTTAAGCTCCATGATCTCATTCTTGGTGTTCTTCAAGTCGTCCCCATGCCTGCCAGCCTTGCTCTCCAGCTCTCCAAGCTGACAGAAGAGAAACCCATCATCACAACTTTGCAAACTGCTGGAGCGCTTTTGACGGAGGTCAGTGGGCCTACAGCTAGAGTGTGGAAACAGAGGACAGCTCGTACCTTGGTCTGGTACAGGGCCTCAGCCTCGGCCTTGCTCTTCTGGGCGATGTCCTCATACTGGGCCTTGACCTCATTGATGATGCTGTCTAGGTCCAGGCAGCGGTTGTTGTCCATGGACAGGACCACGGACATGTCATTAAGGTGATTCTGCATCTGGGTCAGTTCCTGTGGGAAACATGGAGCTCACTTTCACCATCTCCTGGCCTCAACAGATGCTGAGAATAAAGAAGTCCAAGAATCTTCTACCCCTGCAACAGGGGGCCAGGAGTGGGAGACTTAGAAATATCAGCTTGCATTTCAGGCCTGGCTACAGCCTAAAGGATACCAGACAACAAAACAAAAGGGAAAAGGAACAACACCTATATGATAAGATTGTCGGCCTGAAAGTATCAGTCCGTGAACCCTGCTGGGTGGGTTTCCAGGGGACTGCAGTAAGGAGGGGTCCTCTGGAAGAGCTCACTGTGGTTCTGGGTTAGGAGCCAGAGGGTTAGAGCCAACTCCAGAGGGTAAGTAGGGGACAGAGAGGGACCCCGGCCCTGTGAGCCAGGTCTAGGCAACTGAGGAGTTAAGTTGGCATTTCCTGGGTGGAGTGGAGCTGAGGTCTGAGCTCTACTGCTGGTTTTGTGAGTGTCCTGCCATGTGCGTGCATGTGTTCAGTCACTCAGTTGCATTCAACTCTTTGTGACTGCATGGACTGTAGCCCGCCAGGCTCCTCTGTCCATGGGATTCTCCAGGCCAGAATACTGGAGTGGGTTGCCATGCCCTCCTCCAGGGCATCTTCCCTACCCAGATATCAAACCCGTGTCTCCTGCATTGCAGGCAGATTCTTTACCACTGAGCCACCTAGGAAGCCCCATCCTGCCACGTGACTGTCCCCTGATGTCACATTTGGGAAGCATGCTTGGAAAGATGCAGATAAGAAGGCTCTGGGGCTTGGCCAACAAAGGAATCACCGTCTCATAGAGAGTCCTCAGGAAGTTAAGTTCGTCTGTCAGACCGTCCACCTTGGCCTGAAGCTCCACCTTGTTCATGAAGGCTGCATCCACGTCCTGAGCAAGAGGAAGGGAGGAAGGCAGTCAGAAACCCAAAAGAATGTGACTGTCTGCTCCCCCTCCACCCACAGCACTGTTCTGAGTCGTCATCGTTCTTCTTTGCCCCTCCCCCATTCCCCTAATTATGACTTCTCTTTTTTGAAAAAAAGAAAAAGTGGTTTTCTTTCTTTTAATTACCTTGGCCAATCAAATCCCAATGCTTTAACAAAACATAGACCCCCATCAGCCAGGTATGGAGTAAGGGTAGCAAAATCACATTTATCCAATATGTGACTTTGGTTAGGTAGGACCAAAAACCCAGCCTCTTGAAGAGAAAGGAAGGCATTCTTCTCACAACGTCATCTTTATGATGACTGACTGACACAAGCTACCAGTATTTGCTGATTCTTTTTATTAATAACATCCAGGGTACACTTGTAGGCTGAAAACCTTGATTAATGCTATAGATAAAGCCTGCATTATTATTTCACATCACCAGTCAGCTCATTGGTCACATTATAAGATGTCGTCCCCACCAGCAACATACTCGGAGCAGCGTCCTTCATCAAACTCCTCATTCCCCAAAAATGCAAGAAAAGATGTAAACAGCCCACAGAGCATAGGGTCACAGGGCCCTAGAGAAGTTGACTCAGCTCTCCCTCCAGGGGGGGCCAAACCCAGAAAGGGAGCCAAGGTCCCCATTGTCCCGGATTCCTCACCTTCTTGAGCCCCACGAACTCATTCTCTGCAGTAGTACGCTTGTTGATCTCATCTTCATACCTGGGACAGAAAGATCCACACGTTTGGACATTGACATTTCAGAAGTTGGGAAAAGAAAAAAAGAGGCTCCTAAGAACTCAGGCAGAATCTCCTCACCAGGGGACGGGACCAGCTTCAAGGGTGTGCGACCCATGCAGTTACACAAAGCCCTAGGTTCAGAAGGTCCTCATGCTTGGTTTAAAGCTCTGTTGACCCAATATTGAAATTCTTAATAATTTTTTGACAAGGGCCCTGAGTTTTCATTTTACACTGAAACTGAAACTGATGTAGCCAGTCCTGCCTAGAGGCCTTTCGGAGCTCAGGCAACTGCCTCGACCACCTCCCTCTAGGTCTGAGTGACACGCCAAGGAGTGGCAGGCAGGGGAGGGGAAGACTTCGAGGAGCCCAGCTCTAGAGACATCACGAAGCACGTGGGCAGATGAGCCCAGAGAGGTATTTGCTCAGGCTGGGTGTTTCAACCTCTGTTCTCTCTGTTTCTCTTCCCATTAATCTGAGCAGGTGCCCACAGGCTTGTGCATGTGGAGTGGAATGGGGCCTCCCCAGAACAGGCTTTCCCCTTCTTGCAGGTCCCGGGGATGGCTGGAGCCCCCTTCCCATCTTGAGAGGTCCCGTTCACCTCTTGCAGACCTCAGAGAATGTCAGCCATAATTGCAGACGTGCAAGAGGGAGCTGACTGAAGCTGCAGAAATGGGACGGGGCTGGACACATTGGAAGCGCACTTTACAGCAGTCTGCCTGGAACCTGGCACCTGCCCCACCTACTGGTTCAGAATCTAGGGCCAGAGCAGGGGAATTTGCATTTTTGATGGGCTTCCAGGGTGCTGCCTTGGCACAGTAAAGTGTGGAGGGCCCTCCAGTCTAAAGGACTTTGACCTCTGGGAGGGCTCTCTCGTCCATATGGGCTCGTGTAGAAGGGCCCTGGCTGGAGACTGACAAATCTGGCATCATCAGCCACTTGGAAGTCTCAGTCCCCACCCTCTCACATACTCAATAAATCCATCCACAAGTCCTGAGTGAAGGTACAGTCAGGAACAGTTAAAAATCCTCAGTTGGGACCACACCTCCCTGCTAATCCACCAGGAGGGGGAACTCCCCAGCTGGGGCCCTCACTTCTTTCTGAAGTCTTCCACCAGGTCCTGCATGTTCCTTAGCTCTCCTTCCAGATTCCCCTTCTCGGCCAGAGCCGAATCCAGCTGCCTGCGCAGGCAGTTGATGTAGCTTTCAAATAAAGGCTCCAGGCCTCTGGAGCCCACACTGGAGCCCAAGCCCGCGGTCCGCTGCTGGAGCAGGTCCCACTTGGTCTCCAGGACCTTGTTCTGCTGCTCCAGGAACCGCACCTGCAGCAGTGGAGGCACAGAAAGAGTCAGCTTCTTGGGTCGGGCGGGTGGGGCCATCCAACCCAAAGGGTTCACTCTGTGGGAGCTCAACCCGGTTGTCCAGTCTTCAGGAGCCTCTGTCTTTTCAGGAATTTGAGAAGGATGAGGGTTTAGAAAAGGAGGAAGAGATACATTGAGTGCTTCATTAATGCTGTTTTCACCTAGTCTAACTCATTTAATCCTCCCATACAACTACCTATAAAGGGTGTTATCCCCATTTTGAAGATAAGGAAACTGAGTCTCCAAGTGCGTAAATAAGTTGCCCAAAGTGAGGTGGCTACTAAGTGACAAAACTAAGAGACAAACCCAGCCCTCATCAAGTCTATTGGAATCCTTCAGCATACACCTAAAGGAGACCTGCACAAACAAAGCTGTTTCTTATCGTCTTTTAAAGGAAAGCTTTTTTACCTCCCTTCAGGCAGGGAAAATAGTCAACGAGGTCTAACTTTTCCTAAGTTTTTCTTATTTTCCTTAATTGTTCCCCCTTTCAGTTACTCGGCTTACAGCTGACTTCAGTTTAACTTCAAATCCCAGGCTCTTTCCTTCACATACAGCACACCTTTCCCTGCCCGAACGTGGACAGCTTGGTGTAATGTGGGCTGAAGCATAGCATCATCTAGAAGGTAAGTCAATTGCCACTACTCATCACTGAGATTCCTCCTAATGCAGGTTTGGTTGTCAGCTAGTTTGGATTACCAAGCAATTGCTCCTCAAGAGTCACTAAAAGTTAGCTATAATAATTTCATGGTTAATGCCCCTTTCTTAAAAAGAGGTAACAGCATTCCTGGACTCTCACTTCACTTTCCTGGGCCCTGTCCCAAGAAGAAAATCAGGAGATGAAACTCTTCCCCCATTTCACAGCTGGGAAGACAGGGCCTACAGAGCAAGAGAGGCACTGACTGTCCTGCAGGGGCCAAGGCAGAGCCAGCACAAGAAGCTGGAGCCCCTGCCTCTGAGCCTGGCAGGTCCCATGGGCATCTTCCCATACCATCCCCCTGGGCAGCCCAACCCCTCCAGGACACCTCTGGGCTTTGCCCTCACCTTGTCAATGAAGGAGGCAAACTTGTTGTTGAGGGTCTTGATCTGCTCCCTCTCCTGGGCCTTTACTTTTCCAATCTGGGAGTCGATCTCCACATTGAGGGGTTGCAGGAGGCTCTGGTTGATGGTCACTTCCTGGATTCCCCCAGGGCAGACACTAGAGCCATAGCTACCAGGCCCACCAAAGCTACTAGTCCCTCCAAAGCCACCAACCCCTCCATAACCACTGCCCATTCCTCTAACTCCACAAATGCCACCTCCATAACCACCTCCATAGCCACTGACGCAGCTGCTGCGCCCTCCCCCAAAGCCACCAGCCCGGGAGCCAGCCACGCTGATGGAGATGCTCTTATTGCCACCCAGGTTGTAGAGGCTGCGACTGCCAAAGCCGCCTGCTCTCCCCCGGGATCCACAGACCCCTCCGCCAGCTCCTCCAGAGCGGGCCACACAGCTCATCCTGCTGCTGCTGCTGGGGACCACGACAGAGCAGACGGAGAAGCCCTGGCTCCCTCCACTGACGGATTTCTTGCAGACTTGTCTGTTCATGGTGAGAGAGCTCAAAGGCAAGCTAGCAGTCACTTAGCAGGAGCTGCGAGAGGGATGAGGACAGAGGCTGGGGACAACAGAGGAGACTGGTCTTTATATACCAAGGAGTTTGGTTTGGAAGAAGGAGAGGCAAGCAATTAGCTGAGAGTCATCTTGGGTTTGGTTTGCCTCCCAGGCAATAAGTTACTTCTACTTTGCAAACACACCTCAAAAACAATCCCCCGAACCAAAGTGACTTTGCTCTCTTAGCTTAATCATCCAAACTTGCCTCAGTTGACAAAGGACTGGATTTCCCTTCCCTCCATGGGTTTCCTCAAGGGTCTCAGGGAACTCAAACAGCACCTGATCCAGCAGGATGAATGGGGGTTTGATACCAGGGGATCAGGAGCTACTGAGCTCTATGACACCAGGCTGAGGACCAGACAACCTTTTCCAGGTGACCTGAGTCCCTCCCTGCACGCAGAGTGCCACCACTCCATGGCATGTCCATGATACTTCAAAGAAATATCCAGAGGAGGGCTCAGGGTAGGGAGGATGGAGGGATGAGAGGTGCACTGACCCCACAGGATCCACTCTGGCACCACCTTTGCCAAATCATCCCTTAATCCAGCTTGTCACTTGAGCTGAGAGATGCTGCTGTCATGGGAAACACAGGTGAAGATAAAATGTCTGACCTGTGGGAGCAATGAAGGTCAGATATGCAGCAAGTGTAAAGCTTGCAAAGAAGAAGGGGATGCATACGGAGAGGAGTCTCAGACCAAGCCCCTCTACCACCATCCTAGACCAGCAGCAGGTGATTTCTGGATCCAGAAGCAAGGGAGGGCAGAATGTGGGACCAGCTGGCTGATGGCAGCTCAAAGACCCCATTCATCATCTGAGAGTGAGAAGGCATGCTGTATCAGATCTGGTGGCCTTTGACCCCCTCCCCCCTCCACCACCTGGTTTGGGTTAGATGCCCCTCCTGCTTTTCCCACCACAGCCTGTGCTTTTCCCAACATGGCCCTGATTCAGAGTATCCTTATCTGTTTATTTGTCAGGACCCCTCTGGGTCCTGAGCTTGTCAAGGGAAGGAGTTGAGTCCCACTCATTCTGAGTCTCCAGCCTGTGCGCAGGGCGAGCACACCAAGAATGCGCATTAACTGATGACCAGTATCTAAGCGTATAGATAATCTAGACCCAGCCTCATGGAATGTAAATCTTCGGAGGAAGGGTTTGGGTGTCTGTATGCTTAACAAGACCTTCAGGTAATCCTTATGATCAGTGAAATTTGGGAAGCCCTGGTCTAGAAGATGGGTTCCTTCTGGGCTCAGGGAGTAAGGGGAATGGAGGACCCTTGGCAGTAGAGTGGGTACGCTGAGGTGTTTCTGCTCTAACTTTTGATAGCTCAATCATCTCCCATCCCTAGACCAACTCATCTCCACACCCAGCCACACCACGCATGGCAAGAACAAATTCTCAGGTTGTTACCTACATATGGGACTTCACAAGCTATGGCAGAAACAGGAGCAAGTGATTCTCACAGCCCGAAAAATAGGTGGTGAGTCTATCTCCAGAATTCTGGTCAAGTCAGCAACATGCACTCTCTTTCTGGGTTGGTCTCCAGACAAGGCAGTCTGGTGCAGAGGACTGGTCTGAAAAACCCTCAAGAACCTCAAGTTTAGCAATTTTAAGTGCTCTGCAGCTGATCCTCAATTCTCTACTCTGTCGCTTGTCTAAAGTTAGTCCACTTGGTTAGAAGCGCAGTAGCCCTTTGGCCTTGAACAAGTTACTTAATTCTTATGGGTCTTGGTTTCCTCAACTATAAGATGGGGATGGTAATAGCAGGTACTCGAGCATTGAACAAGTTAAATAAATATGAAATGCTTACTATGGTGCTTAACATATGGTAAGCACTGTATGTTCAGTTATTGCTAATATTCTCCTGGGGAACATGGGGGAGGGAGTAACTTATGTTTGGCCTTGACTGTCCTCAAGACAACTTTCAGCCCTGAGAAGGAAGCTGAGTGTGAATGGAGCATAAGCTAACAAGTTGGGACTGTAGAGGGTAAGACCTCTGCTGGGATTGCTGTGGATTGGGCGACCTTGAGCAGTGACTCAGCACACAAGTTTGTGTTCTAATCTGTCAGATCCCTTCCAACCTAATTGGTTTGTGATGAGCCTCACAGGAAACAGTGTAAGCTGAAAGTCCATGATAGTTACAAAGTAAGGTAGCTGGGGTCTAACAGAAAGCCTGTCATCACCGACTTCAGAAGACCTGGGTTCAAATAACCTCTTGTCTACCTCTTACCATGTGATGACCTTGGTCAAACTACTTGACTTCTTTGTTGTTGCTGTTTAGTCGCTAAGTCTAGAATTCTTTAGCCTCTCTTATATGTAAAATGAGGATTCTTTTTATATGTAAAATGAGCCCCACACACAGAATTGTTTTGAGATTTAAATCGTGTCCAGCAGCAAACTGGGTTAAGTCAAGATTACCCATCCATAGACAATTCGTGACGGGGATCTGTATCATGTTCTTCTCTGAGACATTTGCTCCATCCATCAGTTGAATGCCAGTCCTCTTTGGGAGGTCTGTGTTCATAATCTTTCAAACTCCTTTAAAAGCAGAAGATGAAATGCCCTCCCTGGGAACAAAGCTGAGCCAGAAGCCCTGAAGCCCCAAGTGAGAGCTCAAAGCAAACTAGGACCAACATCAACGTCTCTGACTCCCTTCCCCTCCCTTGGTTCCAGTGCTGAGGCAGCGGGTGGCACCCTCCTCTGTGTGGCTCACTTCGGCCATCCTGGTTGATACTGCAGAAGAGGAACAGAGAGGGGAGATGGGCAGGCCACCGAAGCACAGTTTTGGTTGAATTCCCCCAATCCGCATACCCTGAGCCTGCCAACCACCGCCTTATTTAGCCAGTTGGGATTGTTTTCTCAGCAGTTGACTAAAGCTGCTGAAAATATCCAGAGTTAGCATCCTGGGCTATATTTCCCACTGATCTTCTAGGGCAGTTCCAATGAACTACCTGCTGCCAACAGTGTGAGTTCTAATCCCTTGCTTGCTGGAACCTTCTGTGTAAGGTTGCCAAAACACTCTGAATCCTTACTTCCTCACCTAGAAAATAAGACAGTTTTCATGAAGTAGAGTTGTCCCCTCTAACCAAATTGTTCTCTGGCACTCAACTACAGTGAGAATGCTTGAGTTTCCTAAAACGTAATTGTAAGAGGAAGGATGAATCATGAGACAGTAGTCGTTGCCTCTAGGTCAAAGTGAGCAGACATCCTTCAACATCTAGGAGATAAGGATGAAGGGGTGGTATTTACATGCCTTTTTCTACATATGGATTCTCAGATCCAGTTTTCAAGATAATCATTAATTTGTTCTTCAAAAACAAGCAGTCATTCTGGATCTGCTGCCCTGGACCATGAATTATTGTTTTCTCCTTTTCACCATGTTAAAACAAAAACTTGGCACTACTGAAATAACTTTACTTAACAGATGTAAATGTTTTTACATTAACAGATGTAAATGTAAAAATGTAAATTTTTACTTAACAGTAAAAATATATTACTCTATAGAACTAGCTCCCATTAACCACTTAAGTTTGATAAAGAAGTGAATGCCTGCTGCTGCTGCTGCTAAGTCACTTCAGTCGTGTCCGACTCTGTGTGACCTCATAGACGGAAGCCCACCAGGCTCCCTCGTCCCTGGGATTCTCCAGGCAAGAACCCTGGAGTGGGTTGCCATTTCCTTCTCCAATGTGTGAAAGTGAAAAGTGAAAGTGAAGTCGCTCAGTCATGTCTGACCCATAGCGACCCCACGGACTGCAGCCTACCAGGCTCCTCCATCCATGGGATTTTCTAGGCAAGAGTACTGGAGTAGCTTGCCATTGCCTTCTCCGAGTGAATGCCTAAGTACAGCTAAATCCTTTTGTTACTAAACCTTATTAGCAATCACAATTTTTTCAAATTCTGGTTCCCTCTCCAGACTGGATTAAAATACTCTTCAACTCACCCCTAAATCCTTTTCTAGTACTAGATTCTCTCCCAGGGCTTATCTAGGGCAGAAATCTATCCCCAAGTTAGGCTTGATTAAAAGATTTTGTGGCTAAATAAATTTGGGGAATGAAAATTGTTTAGCTTTCTCTTGGGTTTTTATTAAAGCTTATTTGTCTATTAGAAACCTCTTTCTTGTACAAAGAATCATTTCAGTTCAGTTCAGTTCAGTTCAGTCGCTCAGTCGTGTCCAACTCTTTGCGACCCCATGAATCACAGCACGCCAGGCCTCCCTGTCCATCACCAACTCCTGGAGTTCACTCAAACTCATGTCCATCGAGTCGGTGATGCCATCCAGCCATCTCATTCTCTGTCGTCCCCGTCTCCTCCCACCCCCAACCTTTCCCAGCATCAGAGTCTTTTCCAGTGAGTCAACTCATCACATGAGGTGGCCAAAGTACTGCAGTTTCAGCTTCAGCATCAGTCCTTCCAATGAACACCCAGGATTGATCTCCTTTAGAATGGACTGGTTGGATCTCCTTGCAGTCCAAGGGACTCTCAAGAGTCTTCTCCAGCACCACAGTTCAAAAGCATCAATTCTTCGGCGATTAGCTTTCTTCACAATACAACTCTCACATCCATACATGACCACGGGAAAAACCATAGCCTTGTAAATCGGAGCTCCCCAAACAAACCTAGCAACAAAATCTTTCTATCTTAAACCCTGCTAACTTGCTGTTGAATATACTTTTGTTGTTGTTGTTCAGTCACTAAGTCGTGTCCAGCTCTTTGCAACCCCATGGACTGTAGCATCCCAGGCTCCTCCGTCCTCCACTATCTCCCAGAGTTTGCTCAAAAGAAACACTAAAACCCCAGGCATCTAAAATGAGTAAAAATGCAAAGAACTAAACAGACATTTCTCCAAAGAAGAGATACAGATGGCTAACAAACACATGAAAAGATGCTCAACATCACTCATTATCAGAGAAATGCAAATCAAAACCAAAATGAGGTACCATCTCATGCCAGTCAGAATGGCTGCGATCAAAAAGTCTATAAACAATAATTTATTGTTATTATTTATTATTTATCCACAAACAATATATGCTGGAGAGGGTGCGGAGAAAAGGGAACGCTCTTACACTGTTGGTAGGAATGCAAACTAGTACAGCCACTATGGAGAACAGTGTGGAGATTCCTTAAAAAACTGGAAATAGAACTGTCATACAACCCAGCAATCCCACTGCTGGGCATACACACCGAGGAAACCAGAATTGGAAGAGACACATGTACCCCAATGTTCATCACAGCACTGTTTACAGTAGCCAGGACATGGAAGCAACCTAGATGTCCATTGGCAGACGAATGGATGAGAAAGCTGTGGTATGAATACACAATGGAATATTACTCAGCTATTAAAAAGAATTCATTTGAATCAGTTCTAATGAGGTGGATGAAACTGGAGCCTGTTATACAGAATGAAGTAAGTCAGAAAGAAAAACAAGAATATGGTATATTAACACATGTATATGGAATTTATAAAGATGGTAACGATGATGCAAGACAGCAAAAGAGACACAGATGTAAAAAACATACTTTGGGGCTCTGTGGGAGAAGGCGAGGGTGGGATGATTTGAGAGCATAACATTGAAACATGTATATTATCATATGTGAAATAGATGACCAGTCCAGGTTCAATGCGTGAGACAGGGTGTTCAGGGCCAGTCTACTTGGATGACCCTGAGGGATGGGACGGGGAAGGAGGTGGGAGGGAGGTTCAGGATGGGGAACACATGTACACCCATGGCTGATTCATGTCAATGTATGGCAAAAACCACAATATTGTAAAATAATTAGCCTCCAATTAAAATAAAGTAATTAATTAATTTTTAAAAAAATTTAAGAATGCATGGAGAGGACAGTCAAGGGACAGTGACTCAAAGTCAAGGAGACTCGCCTCATCCCTGGAGAGAAAACACTTGCTCCCAATGACAGAGAGAAGGCTGTGGGCAGACTAAGGCCTGCGGGATGAAGAAGCAGGAAGAAGCACTCTGGGATGCTGGGAAATAGAGAAGATCTGTGAGAACCAGCACTCCTGCAACCTCTATTTCTCACCAGCCACAGATTTTGCTGGGCCTTTCCTAAAGCCATGGACCTTCCCTAGGGAAGCACCCTGGGCAAGGGGCCTCATCCCCTTGGATTTTCCCTGTGCTGGATTTCCTGAAACTCAAATGATGGCAACTCCTCCCTCTCTTTCCTTGCAGTTTGGAAGAATGAAAAACATGGCGGCCTTGAAGTTAGACCTGTGTTCAAATCCCAGCCTCGCCACTTTCCACTTACATGGACTCCAGGGAGTCTGGCCTCAGTTTTCTGTTCTATAAATTGGGGTGAGCACAGCCTCTTTGTGAGGTTGCAGTGAGGACCATAGAAAGTGTGATGGAAAGCCCTTACACAGGGCAGGTCTCCCCATACAGCCTTTGTGACGATGACAATGATAATGTCAATATACAGAGCCCTCCTGGGAGTTGTCAGTTTGGAGGTTGAAGAGGAGGAAAGAGTTCTAAGGGATAGCCGAGCTTAGGGTCCTTGTGGCACTGTAGGCTGATAATTTTGGCATAAAATTACAAAGAATCTTTGTGAGTCACCTAAAAGTCATTCTTCCAGGCCTGGCCAAGCCAGTTTCCCACTACTGGGGCTCATCAGTAAAGCAGTTCATCAATCAGCAGGTGTTAACTGAGGTACTGCATACTTCTCAGAGTTGGAAGGACTATGATTTAGTAAAAATAATTTCCTCTTTCAAATCTTTACTCCTTTCACCTGTCTGTGAAAGTATATAAAAATGGCTAACATTGAGTGCCAGCCATACACCAGCCACGAAGTTAGATTATTTACAAGTATCATTTCAAGCTGTCCTAAAAACTCTGCAAGATTGAAAGTTTCATTCATATTTTACAAATAAGGGCATAAGCTTAATGAAGCTAATTAACTTGTCCCAAGTCTATTAGCCAAGTAAGATGGGATTTTACTCAGACTATTCAACTCCAAAGCCGGTCATAAATCAATGGATCATTTTTATCTATGTGGGCTTCAACAAATCAAATGACACCATACCAGAGTGGAAAGTCCACTTTGACATTTAAACAACCCATCATAGAAGGTGATGGATAGATATGCCTCAAAGCAGCCACTTGTGTTAATGAAAATAGCTTTAAATCTTACAAATTCCTCTTTGGCACCAAGGAGTGACACCCATCATTATCAAGGTATTTTCCCCAGTCAGGCTCTCTGACTCCTCTACTGGAGACTGGAACTCTCCAGAGCTGAAGGTGGGCCCGCCTACAGCAGACAGCTGAGAAAACCTCTCCTGCTAACATCAGAACTTCACGTTTGGCTTCTGGCTCCTCGAGACTCCATTAAGCTGTTAGCAGCACATGTCAGAGCTGGTGGAAGAGAGGGCCTCCAGGAGACTGAGAAGAAGTCGGCCAGCCCCATCCAGCAGCATAGCACAGGGGTTATGGGTGTAGACTTTGGATTCGGGGCCCAGATCTGCCATTTCCATCACTAACATGGGCTTGTTACCCTGCCACTCTGAGCCCCGCTTCCCTCATCTGGAAAGTGAGGATATTTACTGCCTGCCCCCTCCAGCAGTGATGAGAAAGGATTACATGAGATGACTTG
The DNA here is from genome assembly GCF_049115385.1 of Moschus berezovskii. Taxonomy (NCBI): domain Eukaryota; kingdom Metazoa; phylum Chordata; class Mammalia; order Artiodactyla; family Moschidae; genus Moschus; species Moschus berezovskii. The sequence continues at coordinate 31,401,851 of NC_142465.1, read as the reverse complement.
CACAAGGTGTCTAGTGTATGACTCTCACCAGTAAGCACCAAATGAAACTGAGTAGTTTAAATTGCGTTGTTTTTGTTAAGGATGTCAGGACAACCATTGCATTTTAGACTCCAGCCCTCTCCTTTTAAAGTGCCCCATTAGCTCACTGAAATTCTCAGCGCCTAGGACGTGCTGGGCAAAGAGCGGCCCAGAGATGAAGGCGGCACATCCCGCCCTCCAAGGAAATTCCATTCTAGTGGAGAACAGACACTGAAATGAGTCAGTTTAATAGAACAGGACAAGTGATAAACAGAGATTAACAGAGCCCCACAGGAACCCAAACAGACATTTAGTGCCATGCGTGCAATCCAGGAAAGCTTTCAGGAGGCAGCACTGGTGAGATCTGTGGTGAGAAGTAAGGGTTGCTCCAGTAATTGAAGGTGGGGTGAGCATTCCTGACAAGGGGAACAGATTACCAGAGGCACAGAGGCCTAACACAGCCAGGCTTGTTGCAGAACAGCAAGCACCTCCCAGGCCATTGGCTTAGGTCTTGAAAGTACCCACATAAGGCTATGCTGTCTGCCTGGCTGGTTTCCCATGTCCTTGCCTAGGGTAAAAGGGCATTTCCTGTATAAAACCAACAAACTTCTAAAAATGTGCACATTCATATACAACAGATTCACTGTGCTGTGCACCTGAAACCAACACATCATTGTAAATCAACTCTACCCCAATAAAAATGCTAAAATAAAAATATACACTGCCTTCAAATTCAGAACAGACTGTGTTCAGCTCAGCTGCCTGCACTGTGACTCCAGCCAAGGCTCCTTCCCCAAGGAGAGGGGACAGTGAAGTGGCCTTCTGCCTGGCTGCAGTTTTCTCAACAGTTTTTTCTTTTTCCGTTGACATCTCGGGTTGGATGATTCTTTGCTGTGGGGCCTATCCTGTGCATTGTAGGATATTTAGTAGCATCCTGGCCTCTACCCTCTAGATGTCAGAAGCAACTCTCTTCCAGGTTCTTTACCACTAGCTTCCCAGGTGGCAATAGAGATTAAGAACCCCATCTGCCAATGCAGTTTAAACATAAGAGATGCGGATTCAATCCCTGGGTCACAAAGATTCCCTGGAGGAGGAAATGGCAACCCACTCCAATATTCTTGCCTGGAGAATCCCATGGACAGAGGAGGCTGGCACGCTGCAGTCGATGGAGTCACACAGAGTTGGACACAACTGAACCGACTTCGCACACACACTTCTCCAGTTATGACAGCCAAAAATGTTACTAGACATTGTCATATGTTCTGGGGGATGAGGGAGAGTGGGAATTGCCTCCACTGAGAATCACTGTTTAATTGCATCCAGAACCATCCTTTCAAGCCCCTTGTCTTCTCTTAGGGTTGATAAAGCTGTCACCATTTGGTGATGTCACCATGGATTCCAAGGTATGAATTGCTCCCACCATACCTTTGTCAGTGGTTTCCTAGGAGAGCCAGCTAGCCTTCCAACTTGGTCTGGGCTGGAAAGACTGGAGTGATGAGCTTGATCTTGACCACAGCAGAGATGTGCATCTGTGTGGTTGGCAGACCAAAGGGCTTGGGAGTGTTAGTGAAGGAAAGTCTGGAGACCCTGCCTCCCATAGGCCTCAGTTTTTGGTAAGGACGCAAGGAAGAATCTGAGTTCTTACCCATTACAAGAGAGTTTATTGAAGACAAGGAAAGAGAGAATACCTAAAGAGAGAGATGGGCTGGGCCAAGGGAGACAATGGCCCTGGAGGGCTGGGGTGCAGAGTTTTTAAGACAAGGTTGTGTGCATAATCCAGGAAGTTGCTGATTGACAGTCTTGATTGACAGCTGCATGTTACATAACAAGAGGCTCTACTGTGCATGTACTTCTCATATGTCAGTCTGTTATAATTAGATGTATGTATTCTTTTTTGAACTGTGGTGTTGGAGAAGACTCTTGAGAGTCCCTTGGACTGCAAGGAGATCCAACCAGTCCATTCTAGAGGAGATCAATCCTGGGTGTTCATTGGAAGGACTGATGCTGAAGCTGAAACTGCAATACTTTGGCCACCTCATGCGACGAGTTGACTCACTGGAAAAGACTCTGATGCTGGGAAAGGTTGGGGGCGGGAGGAGACGGGGATGACAGAGAATGAGATGGCTGGATGGCATCACCAACTCAATGGACATGAGTTTGAGTGAACTCCAGGAATTGGTGATAGACAGGGAGGCCTGGCGTGCTATGATTCATGGGGTCGCAAAGAGTCAGACACGACTGAGCGACTGAACTGAACTGAACTGATTCATAGAATATTTTCGATTATTTAATGAGCCAAATGGCTGCCAAAGGTTATCTAAGTGCATGACAGTGTGAGGTGTGCATTTATGTGCCAGAGTAGAGAAAGTCTCTCCAGTCAGCCAGTGGGGGATTTTTCCTGTCCCCTGACTATTTTGGAGTGGTAATGGGGGCATTTGGGGGTGGAGGTGGTAAATAGCTTGGTGGGATTAGGTGCCCCATTGGATGTTCAGCCAGAGGGGTCGCCTCTCATTGCTCTTGACTAAATTCCTGCCTAACAGGAGGGGTGTAGATGAAATATGTGGAGTGTTCAGAACTCAAGTGAGTCTTTTTCAGTCATCCTGAGACTTACAAAGGGTCCACATTTCTGGTCTTGGTGGCAGAATGTACCTGGATAAAGGTATTGAGAAGGCAGAGGGAAGGGGCAACCCACATCCCAAAAGATGAGATCTCTGATGATTGGCTAACAAAACCCCACCCAACTCTAAGGCAGACCACGGAAGAGTCATATAGAGATTGACCTTCCAAGTACCCAGAATTTTATATGCCGACTTGATCATCAAAAGTCAAGTCTGGATTATCCACAGACAGTTTCTTATGGGAAGCAATCCCCTGATTTCCTTCACAGAGCCTTCTATAGCTGTGTCACATCACTGTTGATACTTTCTCTGGCACGTAACCCACATCCCAGGAGGAGATAGAAGGGAGTAACCTGAAATCTAAAAACACGTCTTGGTCTCCTTAACATCACGGGGTGAGTCAATAAGCTCTGAGAACAGGAAGGTACTATCTTGAGCATTCTTTCCTACTGAGGCGTGAGGGGGACTAGGCAGAGAGGAATGGACAGCGATGGGAGTGTGGTGGAGGATACAGCCGGGGTCCTCTGTGTCCTCACAAGAAGTGGTACCACTCCACGTCCAAGCAAGAGGGAGATGGAGCAAAACAGGAGCAAGGGAGGTGGGAGGGAGGTTCAAGAGAGAGGGAACATATGTATGCCTATGGCTGGTTCATGTTAATGTTTGGCAGAAACCAACCAATTATCCTTCAATTTTAAAAAAAAATTTTAATAATTAAAAAATAAATACTTAATCATTGACTCATGAGTGTGTGTGTGTGTTAGTCACTCAGTCGTGTCCAGCTCTTTGCAACCCCATGGACTCTAGACTGCTAGGCTCCTCCAGGCAAGAATATTGGAGTGGGTTGCCATTTCCTTCTCCAGGGGATCTTCCAGACCCAGGGATCAAACACAGGTCTCCTGCATTGCAGGCAGATTCTTTACCATCTGAGCTACAGAGAAGTCCCTTTAAATAATGTAAATAAATAAATAAATGCTTGATCATTGATCCATGACCCCAAATCCCAGTTTAGGGCCTAGCACACAGATTAGCATCATTCAACAATCTCTGTGGGTTCCTCTGTGGGCAAGAAACCATGCCTTAGAAGACAGGAAATGGAACGAACGACACAGCACCAACTGGCTGCATGCTCGTAGAATGGAGAGTCAAGTACAAGCAGGCCCAAGGCCAGGGATTGAAGAGCACTTGAAAAGTCAACATCGATCTTCACAAACAAATGATGTGTACGCTGAGGCAAAAGAAAGAGGATAAGAATCAGGCAAAATTCCCTGGAGGTGCTGTCAGTCTGAATTAGAAATGGTCAGGGCTGGACTGAGATTCAGGCACGTATGGGATTAACTCCTTCTGTCTCAGGTCCCGGCACCACACTCACCTGTCTGGCCATTCCTCTGGGACAGTGAATGACACAACAGGGAGATAGCCCTTTCCATGGTGCCATCCCTTCTGAGCTAAGCTACGCTTAATTATTCTCTCCATTAAGAAGCTGCATGAGGTGGCGGAGGGAGGGGGCTTCCCTGGTGGACCAGTAAAGAATCCACCTTGCAGTGCAGGGGACACCGGTTCGATCCCTGGTCCAGGGAGATTCTGCATGCCAAGGGGCAACTGAGCCCATGCACCACAACTCCTGAGCCCATGTGCAGCAACCACTGAAGCCCACATGCCCTAGAGCTCAGGTTCCACAACAAGAGGAGCCACCCCAGTGAGAAGCCCACACACCACAATGAGAGAGTAACCCCTGCTCTCCGCAACTAGAGAAAGCCTGCACACAGCAACAAAGACCCAGCACAGCCAAGAGACAAATAAAATAAATGGATTTCTCTTTTAAAAAGGAAGCTGCAGGGGCACTTCCCTGGTGGTCTAATGGTTGAGAATCCACCTTTCAATGCAGGGGATGTGGGTTCCATTCCTGGTAGGGGAACGAAGATTCCCACATGCCTCAGGGTAACTAAGCCTGCATGCCACAACTAGAAAGAAGTCTGAGTGCCAAAACTCAGACCCGATGCAGTCAAAAATAAACAAAAGTTTTTTTAAAGGAAAGAGGAAGCTGCATGGATTTCTCCCATGGTCTCCTGTAAACCACCAGCCCAGGATGAACAAGGCCCTGTGGATTAAGTTAGAGTCTTGAGAGAAGCAGCAAAGGAAAGAAGCCCCCATCTGAATATGAGACTTGAAACCAGTGGATAGTATCCCCAGGAAGCCTGGGCCCAATCTGGGCTTCCCTTAGAGCCCATTTAGAAACCCCCTGACTTCTTAGATGGAGGCATTTTGGAAAACCTGGACCAGGCTCTATAGCCTGGCTTGCTCCTCCTCTTCCCAATTCCGAACGCCAGGCTTTCTTGGAGCTCACCTGGGCCCTCTTCCCTCTTCTCTCTCATCAGTTCCCATGGCTTAGGAACCATTCTAACCAGCCTGATGCAGTGCTGTCCAAATGGGAATCTCCAGCCCTGACAGGCTTCCCTCTAAATCCACAAGTACAGTCAGGAGACCGCAACTCAGCTGTCCCATAAGCAACTCAAACTTATCTAGAGCAGAGCTCCTGAAGTCCCTCCTCATACCCCTCCCACCTCCACACACACCCCTCTACCTCAACACATGGCATCCCCCCAGCCAGCCAGTTGCTCCAGCTGGGAAACTGAGCATCACGATGAACCGTCCCTCTCCTTTACCGCCGCACCCTCTCCGTTCAGAAGTCCTCTCATTCTCCAATGCAGCCCCCAGTTTCTTCTCTTTATACTCTCATCACAGCTTAAAGCTATTTGTTTACTTTGTGGTTGTTTCTGGGCTCCCTTACAAAAATGAGAAATGATATTTCGCTCACCAATGTAAGTCCAACATTTAGCCTAGGGCCAGAAAATAAACACTTAATGAATACTAGCTGAAGGAAGGAAGGAAAGCATCCATTAATGATGACTTCATTCAGCATGAAGCACTTGTCCCATAGCTGGCCTGGTGTCAAGTCTGGGCAGGGCAGTCGTTGAGTCTCCCCACCTGTCTTTCCCGCTCCTTTTCCACAGAGGGATACCAACAAGAAAAAATTCCATCATGCTCCGGAATGGAGCAGCAACAACCAAATCCCACCTCCTTCAGAGAGTCTCCTGGGAGATCAGAGAATTGCCACTGATGGCATTGCTCTGCCAAGCCTGGATGCGGAATTTCTATACGAATCTCTTTGCACCCCAGCAGCCAGTTGTATTTGTTTCTTGAACTGTCATTTCCATTCTCTGAAATAAATTCAGCTTTGGCCTAAGATGGAAATACTGCTTTCCTGGCCTGGCCTGGCTAAACGTCCCACTCCATCATCCATGTCTTCCCTGGGTACCCAGGCAGCCAGTCTTGCCTAGAGGGCAGCAGCTGCAGCCTCAGAGATAAGTGTGGGAAGTGGAGGAGTTCCAGATTCAGGATCCTCCTGTGTGCTCGCTCCCAGCTCAGCCCCTCAGATGTTCTCCATCTCTAAGCAGGCCACTCTTCCTGCCTGAATCCCTTTCAATCACAAGCTTCTGAACAGTCCTCCCAAGGCCAATGACCCCATTATCAGGGCTTCCTGGTGTAGGGCAGCCGCCAGGAACTTCTGAGGCTTCCACACACACCCCAGGGACCCAGAGTGCATGCCTGCATGCTCAGGAACAGGATTTTTTCTGAGGGATGTTAACAATTGTTTACCAGGAAGGGAGTGTGGAAAATTCTGGGTTACAGATAAGTAACAGGTAATTCTTTCCTACAAGACTTCTCGGAACCTCTAATATGTGCTCCAAAGACGGAAGAGTCAATGAACATGGAACCCTTTGTGTGTGTGTTGGAGGGGGCGGGGGCAGCGGGTTCTGGGTCAGACTTTGAAACAGGTGGCCCTTGGGAAGTAGCCCTGGGTTCTTTCAGCTCACACCTTCCCAGGTGAACCTTGATAGGGGGAAAGCTTTCAGGGGGCCAGCTGGAATGGGGACCAGAACTAAGGAAAGAAATCTTCTGTCCCCAAGCACCTCAAGAACTCCCCCGCCAGGCTCCTGGAGTGTGGCCCTATCCTCCCCCTCCCCCCTCCCGTTCCCCCCTCTCTCAGTTGCTCAGTTGTCCCAGCGCTCAGAGAATAAAGGAACAACCAGATCTCGCCCATTCAGATCCACACGATGGACAACAGAGAGTAACTGTCTGGGTTTCAGAGGAGTAGCACTCAGCCATCCTGTAGAAGGGACGGCCCACATGGGACAGGATGGAAGAAGTCAGTTCAGCGGGAAGAAAAGCGTCCAGAGAGACTCAGAGGCCAGACTGAAACGCAATGCACTTTATTGGCGACAGAACGGATGGGCAGAGGGACCTGTGTGTTATATACATCAGCACTGTGATGACCACTGCACCCCGGGAGGAGGCCCCAAGGGCGGCGAAAATGGTGGCTGGGGCCACACCTAGACAATCACAGGCTCAGGCGGGAGCCAGAGAGAGAGTCTGAAATTCTCCCGCCTGTTCTTGCTCGGGGATCTGGATGCTTGAAGGACAAGAGGCCCCAGTCTTTTAGCCCCAAAAAGCGGCTGCCGGCGGGGACTGGAGAGGGGAGAGGCAGCGGGGCGGGAGGGCGCAGAGGAGGCTGCAGACGTGAGAACTGAGGCGCGGATGGGAACGACGGGCGGCGCAGGGGCGGCTGCGGTGCCCTGCGCGGTACTTTATCTGGAGGTGCGCTGGGAGGACTGGGAGAACCTGACGCTGCCGCCCCGGCTGCTGCCTGAGCTGAAGCCTCCGCCGCTGACCCCAGAGCGACCCCCGGAGCCAGAGCCGAAGCCGCTGCCGCCGCCGTAGCCGCTGCTGCCACTGAAGCCGCTGCCGCCGAAGCCGAAGCCGCTGCCGCTGCCGCCGCCGAAGCCGAAGCCGCTGCCGCTGCCGCTGCCGCCACCCAGTCCGCTGCCGCCGCCGAAGCCGCCGCCGCCCGCCCGGCCGAAGCCGCTGCCTGCGCCGCCTCCCACGCCGATGCCACCGCCGTATCCGCCTCCGAAACCACCCGCCGAGGCGGAGGTGGTGCTGCTGCTGCTGACCACGGCTGCAGGGGAGACCACAGAAACAGCCATCAGCTCCCAGCCACCACCTCTCTATATCATAACGATCCCCTGGGCCCAGGATGATCGAGAGGCGATCAAGGCAGCTTTCAACCTGATGATCATTGTTTTGCGTTCTAATGTTGGGAGGTGTTCAGCCCCACAGTGTTAAGTCAGTTTGAATTTTCCAATGGTTCTTTCTACATACTGTCAACTCTTGAAGACCTCCCCATGGAGATTATCCAGAGTTTCTCCTCCCATTAACAAGCTCCCTATTAGACATCCCCCCACCCTCCATCAGTTCAGTTCAGTTCAGTCGCTCAGTCGTGTCCGACTCTCTGCGACCCCGTGAATCCTCCATACCGTACTATTAATAGTGCTCTGAGCCCAGAACCATTACCAAAGCATATCTGCTGCCCCTTCTGCCCCCCAGAAAACACGTCCAACCGCCATGGAAATATTGTTTAAATTAGGGACTATCACCTTGAATTAGTACAGATATTTCAGAACCAATTCTCACTATCGTGGTTTCTTTGGCTACTTACAGATGCTAACAGCACTCGGGCACTCTCCAGACATCCTGTATGAGAAAGCAAGAGAAGGCTAGGTCAGTCACAAAGCAAATTTCCAACAAGTCCATGAACGAAAGTGACAGCAACCAGAACAGAATTCAGCAGCCTAGCACATCAGTACTCTTTCCCCACTGATCATGGGCCAACACAGAACCCCTATGCGCATTGGTTACCTATGCACTTGTCCATCTATGGAGGGTGTGAACTGGCAAAGGCAAGTGGTTGTCTATAACCCTGTGCAATGTGGGGGCCTCTCTCTATAACAAGCCTCCTCCCCATTCCCTTGGTCACTTATCTGGCCCTCAGCATGTGACTTGGGGCAGGAGAAGCAGGGAGATGGCAGTAAGAGGCCCACCTGCACTCCTCGCCCTCCAGTAGCTTGCGGTAGGTGGCGATTTCCACATCCAGGGCCAGCTTGACATTCATCAGCTCCTGGTAGTCACGCAGCAGCCGGGCCAGGTCATCCTTGGCCTGCTGAAGGGCGGCCTGTAGCTCTTGGAGCTTGGCGTTAGCATCCTTGAGGGCCAGCTCCCCACGCTGCTCAGCTTCAGCAATGGCTGTCTGCAGTTTAGCAATCTGGAGCAGAGGGAGGGAGGAAGAGCAATGAGCCCAGTAGGAGGGTTCTTAAACTAGATTATCCCAGAGCAAGTCAGTCAACCTCCCCTCTTCCTTAGCACCTCTGTCTGTCTTCATGCACGGAAGACAGATGGATGGCTGTGGCTTACCAGCCATCTAAACTGGCTTTGTCTTTGAACTCCTTGAAGGCCAGTGCTGCCCGAGATGACCCCAGAAGCCCCCTCCCCCAGACTAGGACTCCTGAGATCCTAGCCCCCACCCCTCGCCCATCAGCCTAGACACCAGCATCCACTGCCATCCCACCTGCTTCTTGACATTCTCGATCTCAGCCCGCAGCCTCTGGATCATCCGGTTGAGCTCTGAGATCTCACTCTTGGTGCTCTTCAGGTCATCCCCATGCCTGCCAGCTGTGGTCTGCAGTTCACCCAACTGGAGAATAGAAGGGACGGTCAGTTGATGCAGCTTTGCCTGGCGTGTTTCTCCATCCCTAATGTCACCCAGCCAAACTCGAGGTACTTAGTAAGCACTGTGTTTAAATGACATTGAATTATGTTTCTGTAGGGACATCTCTGAGGCAGCAGGGAAGAGAACATCTGGTTTGTTGTTCTCCCACCCCGCAATCCCTGCGCAGGCTGGAGTGGGTCCCATGTGGTCTGGCTGGGGAGAGTGGAAGCACTTCCCCCTAGGGGAAAGCACTTTCTGCAACTGAACAACCTTGACAGGATGTCTCCAAAGAGGAGAACCGAGAGGGGCCACCCAATGGCCACCACCCAGCCATCCCATGGACCACAGCCCCCCTGGGGCCTTCAATGAATCCTCTGAGAGGTGCCTGGCTCTCACCTTGGTCTGGTACAAGGCCTCAGCCTCGGCCTTGCTCCTCTGGGCGATCTCCTCGTACTGAGCCTTGACCTCGGCAATGATACTGTCCAGGTCCAGGCTGCGGTTGTTGTCCATGGACAGGACCACAGACGTGTCACTGACATGGCTCTGCATCTGGGACAGCTCCTGCCAACGCAGAAGGGCCTATTCACTGTTGGGGACTCTGCAGCCAGCACACAGAAGCCCCAAGAGACTCCTGATCAACGGACCCACCTGCTGAGTCAGCTCGGAAGGTGGATCAGCTCTGCCCCGCCTGCCAACCTCTCAGAGACCCCATGCTCGCAGTTCCTCCCGGGGAGCCCCAACAAGAAGCCTCATCTCAAGGCTCAGTCTTCCTGGGTCCTACCTATCAAATCTGAAAATATCTCACCCTCTCTCTTGCCCCCTCTTAGTAGGAAGCGTCCTCACCATATCATAGAGGGTCGTCAAGAAATTGATCTCATCTGTTAAGGCATCCACCTTGGCCTGAAGTTCCACCTTGTTCATGTAGGCAGCGTCCACATCCTGAGAAAGACAGATAAACACATAAAGGCCTTATTCCTCCAAGGAATGCACAGCAAGCTGCAGCCACAGCAAGGCCAGTATTTGTCTGAGGCTGGTCTCCACATGAAGGATTCACATCAAGGGGATGGCGGAAGTTCAGTCCTACTCAAAAGCTAAAAAATGAGTGAACTGACTCCTTGAGGCATCTCTCCAGACTAAGATACACTTGGCTTTTATTTTTGGTTCCAACTGCCTGAACTTGACAGCTCTGTGGCAGTGGAATAATGATTCCCCCCAGCCCAGCTGGAAGCCAGTGCCTACAAGCCCTAGAAACCTCACACTACAGCCCTTACCTTCTTCAGGGTCACAAATTCATTCTCAGCAGCCGTGCGCTTGTTGATCTCATCCTCATATCTGTAAGTTAAGAGTTAAGAAGAAATCACTGTTTGCAGTATGAGGTAGTCATAAACGCCACTGTTCTCTGAAACTCTGAAAGTACCTCTGTTCTGTCTTCTGTCCCCCTCTCACCCCTCTTAAATAAACATACCTTCTCACTGTCCCCCTGTTAATTAGAAGGACCAACCATTCCCGTTCATTCAGGCAGACTGTCTGGTTTTAACATGGAAAGTTCTAAGTCCTAGGAAACCCCTCCATCCCCGGTAAACTGATGCTTGGTCACCACCATGTGAGTTGTCCCAGCATCTTTCAGATCCTACAACCAGGATCTTCCCCAGCCCGGCTCATGATAAAGTGCTTCTTCAGTTCTAGCCTTCTAATTTTCTTTGTAAAGGACTATCCTTCAGGAAAGAAGATGAGGAGGAAACCAGTGAACCAAACTGTCCTCTATGAAGATATAGGAAAGCGGGCTAAGTGACAGCCCTCTCAGTGGGCAAGGGGAAAGCAGTGAAGTCTGATTCCAGACAGGATCACCCACAGCATCTTCCCACGTGGGCCTGCCACTCACTTCTTCTTAAAGTCTTCCACTAGGTCCTGCATGTTCCTCAGCTCTGAGTCCAGGCGGCCTCTCTCCCCCAGAATGCTGTCCAGGTAGCTCCGCAGGGAGTTGATGTAGTTCTCAAAGAGGGGCTCGAGGTTATTGGTGCCTGTGATGGGATGTGTGCCCTGCTGCTGGAGCAGGCTCCACTTGGTCTCCAGGACCTTGTTCTGTTGCTCCAGGAACCGTACCTGGAGTGCATTTGAGAGAAGCAAACTCAGGTGGTGCTTGGAGCAGAGGGGCCTTGCCTTGGGCAGAACTGGGTGTCTGCATCTCCCCATCTCCCAGCACAAAGGCCTAGAAATCTCCCGCTGTGGCTGGAGAGGGTATGGTCAAACTATCACAGTAGTCAGGCCATTGAAGATGCAAGACAGATTCCTTACAGAAGCAGGAGAAATGGGAGGGGAAACTGGAAGTAATCCCTGCCTGGAAGCAAGAGACTTGACCCTTCAGTATTCCTGGGGACTTCATGATTCTAGCCCAATTTCAAAAACACAGAACATACTGCAAGAAGGTGCTTAAACCTCAACAGCATTGTTTCCATCTAAGACACCATTGACGCCCCACTGATATTCACTTCAAAGGATGTGAATGGCTAGGAACTGACACAGTTGAAATGCTACTGTCATCGCTGTGACAGGAGAGAGACAGCCAGTGTGAGCTACCCCGCTCTGGAGGTCCCCGAGCACGCTCCTCTTCCCGATAAGGTTGATCAGGGTGCAGACTGAGTTTCTAGGGCCTCAGCAGCCCCTTGGGACTCAGGTTCCCCCTTGAGCCTCTTCAATTCCTTCTCTAGGGTACCTGCCTCCTTTGCCTGGCACATCACCATAGAGAGAAGAGGTCTCCTGGAAAGCCCCAGAGGGTAGTTCATGTTTGAATAGCCCCCAGTTCTAGGTCAGACCCTTGCCTGTCAGAGGTCATGACCCCCACCCTGCCCTGCCAGCACTACCTGCCCAGGCTGGATAAGACAACAGGTGAGAGTCTTGAGCAAAGAGGCAGACAAACAGGACTTGGGGATGTGGGGGTCCAAATAGGGGACCATCATCTTTCCCAATCACATGACCACATAGGAAGGTTCATCAGCCCTGAACATCCTCATAAGAGTCAAGAATGCTGCCTAACCTTCCCCTCCAGCCTGAACCACTCCAGACTGATCCTAAACACTGTATGTAAATATCAAACTCAAAGTCCCCAACCTAGGAATGGGGGCTGCATCAGGGCTTCCTCACCTTGTCAATGAAAGTGGCAAACTTGTTGTTGAGGGTCTTGATCTGCTCCCGCTCTTGGGTCTTTACTTGCCCAATCTGGGGGTCAATCTCCACATTGAGGGGCTGCAGGAGGCTCTGGTTGACAGTCACTTCCTGGATTCCCCCAGGGAAGCCACCTGGACCAAAGCCACCAGGACCAAAGCCACCAGCTCCTCCAAAGCCACCAGCCCCACCAAAGCCACCAGCTCCTCCAAAGCCACCAGCCCCACCAAAGCCACCAGCTCCTCCAAAGCCACCAGCCCCACCAAAGCCACCAGCTCCTCCAAAGCTACCAGCCCCACCAAAGCCACCAGCTCCTCCAAAACCACCTCCCATTCCTCTGCCACCACCAAAGCCACCTCCATAACCACCTCCATAGCCACTCCCAAAGCCACTGACACAGCTGCTGCGCCCTCCTCCAAAGCCACCAGCCCGAGAGCCGCCAGCCATGCTGATGGAGATGCTCTTATTGCCACCCAGGTTGTAGAGGCTGCGACTGCCAAAGCCACCTGCTCCGCTCCGGAACCCATAGGCCCCTCCGCTGGCTCCCCCAGAGCGGGCCACACAGCTCATCCTGCTACTGCCAGAGACCATGGCAGAGCGGCCTGAGAAGCCCTGGCTCCCGCCGCCAGATGTCTTGCGGACTTGTTTGTTCATGGTGAGCAAAGTCGGTGAAGGGAAAGTGCAAGAGTCAAGCAGGGCCACTCAGAGTCAGAGGAAGAGAGAAGCAAACTGAAGACCTGTGCAGGATAAATCCCTTTATATACATCTAGGAGGCTGCTGGGCTCAAATGAAGGAGAGATAATTAATCCAAAGTAGTCATGGGTTGGGTTTGCCTCCCAGGCAATGTTAGTTCTAGGCTGCTAAACACACCTTAAAAATAATCTGAAATGGTAAAAGTGCTAAGGTGGCAGGCTTACCTGGCAGGGGGAGGTGCCTGACTTGGCCCTGTGCTTGGGCATGGCCACCTCCTAGCTTTGTCTGGCAGGACCCAGGAGGCACACTAATCTGTCTACTGGCCGGCTGTCCCAGGTCCTGCCAGAGCTGGGCTCAGCTCTGGAAAGGATGGAGTGGAAGGTGGGTTGGAGAGGTTCTGGTTGTCTGGGTGGTGGAGACGGTGAAGCCCACCCAAGGGCTCAGGGAAGTATCTCAACAGAAAGGGTGATACAGTCTACTACACAGACTGCACATGGCCACGGAGCACCCACTGGGTGCCCAGTTCTGTGCTGGGTTTGAGGATGAATCGATGACCTCTCCTCTTCCCTTCCTGGAAACAAAGCCCAGAACCATCACAAAGCTGCCTCCTGGGTTCCCCCTGTCTCCTAAGCTGTGGTTCAGGAGGCTGCAGCATTTGGAACACGACTCTTCTTGAAAAAGAGGAGGGAATTAACCCTATGTGCTTTGATAAGCCATCAGCAAAATTCAACAAGCCAGTTCATTTTGAAAACTTCCCAGGAAAGCCATACACTCTTCCCTATCTTCAGAACATCTCTAAAGCTTCCTTGCTTGCCCCCCACCCCAATTTTTGGCATCTCCCTGGTTTCAGTCCAAGTCCCAGGTGGCTGGAAATACAAACATCAATTATACCACAAATGTGGCACCTATTGACAGATGACCTGACTCGTCTCAGGCACTGGATGAGCCACTGGAGTCAGACACAGGAACTATTCTCTGGTGACGGGGACAAGTGCTCCTGGGGGGTCTGTGGCCTCAGTGTCAAGACACCCACCCCATACCTCCACTCCCAGCCTCAGGAGGCCAGGCCCAGCAGGGCCAGCAGCACTGCTGTACGTGTCTGACTCTGAAAACCTGAGAATCTGCCAGTCTAAAGTTTTTCAGAGGCTTAGGGACTGGGCTTGGCCTGTTCAAGAGGAAAGCCTTTCTGCGCAGGTTTGGAGCCTGCCAAGTCAGCCATGGATCGCTCCAGCATAAGACTTTTTCCTTCTGTCTGCTGCATAGATGGCCCTACCATGGGGTGTGGCCTGTGTGGCCTGTGTGGCCTGGGCAGGAGCTCCTCAGAATGGGGGGCAGGAGAGAAGGACGGTGGATTCCTCAGCGCTCACTGGGCTGGGCTGGGGTGGCCCACGTGCAGAGGAAGTGACAGTCTCTTCAGTGGCCTGATTTTCCCATGTGTCCTCCCCCTACTTTGTTACCTCCAGGCTCTGCAACATCGTGGTCCCTCCCGCGGAATAAAGCCATAAACTTTTCAGGAGCTTACAGTTTAGCACAGCACTGTGCCAATAATAGATGCTCCTAAAGGTTGGTTGGTTGAGTGAATGATCAGTCACTCAGTGGAACAATTGTTGAATGAATTAAGCCTGTTTGCTGAATTACAGCCAAATAAAGCTAATCAAAGGTTCATTGAAATCCCATTACATAAGGTCCTGGAGAAGGACCTGGCAACCCACTCCAGTACTCTTGCCTGGAAAATTCCAAAGACAGAGGAGCCTGGTGGGCTACAGTCCATGGGATCACAAAGAGTCAGACACGACTGTGTGACTTTCACTTTTTTTCTTTACATAAGGTAGTCCAAGCTAACAGAGATGATCTCAGCATAAAGAATCCAGACCTCTTGAATTTGGTGTTCAGATTTAAGAAAATATATGTGCAAATGAGTGGCATCTCCTCTCCAGCAAAAAAAAAAAAAAAAGGCTATAGAATCACAGTATCAAGAATCAGTTGACGAATCCATCACAGAATCACGTTGAAGTTGACTGGGCCTTCGAGTCACATAATCTGCCTCCCACCCAGTACTGGGATCCCCTCTGCAGCAGGTCTGACTTACACCCCTGATCTTCCACAACTGCTACCCAAGGATTATTGGCAGGAGAAATTAGCTCAGTGCCCAGAGGGTGGCTGTACACACACCTTCCTCAGCTTTGCTCCCTCAGAGGAACCAGAGTTTAAAGAGTGAACCAAACTCAGAGCTGGACTAGCCTCTCCCCATGACTAACCATGACCAAGGCTATTTAAATTCTCTGTGTGTTAGCATTATTAACCGATAAAGATGGTCAGTAGTCTCTACCCTTCTGGTTCTCATAGGATAATAGATGGATGAGTTTTATGAAACATATAGCAAAAATTAAGTCATATTTTTTTTCTCTTAGTGTTTAAGTGTATGTTCTTTAGAGCCAAAAAGACCGGCTTTTATTTCATTTTTTTAATTTAAGTACAGTTGATTTATAATGTTAATTTCTGCTGTATAGCAAAGTGATTCACCTATACATATATATACATTCTCTTTAAAATTCTTTTTTTACATTATGATTTATCACAAGATATTGAACATAGTTCCCTGTGATGTACAGTAGGACTTTGCTGTTTATCCATTCTACATTTAATAATTTACATCTGCAAACCCCAACTTCCTAATCCAGCTCTCCCCTGCCCCCTCCCCTTTGGCAACCACAAGTCTGTTCTCTATTTTGAATCTCAGCTTTGTCTCTGTGTGTCTGTGGGGAAATTCATTAACCTCTCTGTGCCTTGGTTTCCTCATCTGTAAAATTAAGTTGCTAAAAGTACCTCTCTCATAGTCATTGTCATGTCCAGAAAGTACCTAGCACAGTGTAAGTGTTCAGTATTCACTGTTATTTTTAGCTATCTCTGTTTACAAACCACATGGAGAATTTCAGCTTTCATACATGTCAAAAGAATCAACCCAATGAAGCAATGATTCCATTTGCTAATTAACTATTGAGATTACCCAGAGAATGTGAGAAAAGCACGGGGCCAGATGGCTAGAACCATATCAACTCCATGATGAGATGAGAGGAAGCAGGCCTCAGCTTCTGGCCCAACAAAGAGAAATCCATGAACAAATAAGAGATGTGACATGGACTCTCCGGATCACTATGTGGTAAAAAGAATGGTTTCCAAAGAACTCGCAGTGCAGAAAAGCCAAATATTATAAGACTGCAAAACTAAGTCCCAAGTTGGAGGTGCTTTGAGAGCATGGAGAATCAGAAATGCAATGAAAAAGGCAAGTTGCCTGGTAAGGCTTCAGGAAGAGACATGAGCTGAAACTTTCAAGAAGGGCAGAATTTACTAGACAGAAGGAAAGACATTCCAACGCAATTGGTCGTGAGCCAAGGCTCAGCATGAAAGCAAGCATGGTTAGGTTCAGGACCTGGTGACCTGGATAGACTTTTGTCATCTGTGGCTACACAACATCTTTGAATGTCTTCCCTTCATTTTGGTCGTTTCCCACAGTGAGATCCCCACCTTCTTAGGGTAAAATCCAGGAAACACATTCCCAGACTTCTTTGCAGCTAGAAGCCAGGCCTGTGGCCTGGAACCTTTCAGTGAGAGAAACCCCTGTGAGACCTAGATTCTGATGGAGACATCTGAGTCCTGATGGACAGAGGTGGGGGCTTCCCCAGTGGCTCTGAGGTGAAGAATCTGCCTGCAGTGCTTGAGATGCAGGAGACACAAGTTCAATCCCTGGGTCGGGAAAATCCCTGGAGGAGGGCATGGCAACCCAATCCTGTATACTTACCTGGAGAATCCCGTGGCCAATGGGGCCTGGCGGGCTACACTCTATGGAATCTCAGAGTGGGACATCACTGAATGACCGAGCACACATGCACGCACGGACAGAGGTGAAGTTTTGTTCCTTCCCCTGAGCGTCATGGGAACAGCAGCACTGGTCATACTGTTTGCTCCAGAGCTGCCTCGAGGGGTGGCTGGACATGGCTCCAGGCTGCAGAACCCCCAGAGAGGCCATGAGCAACAATGTGCTTTAATAAATTATTTTCTATTTACATCCGAGGCAGAATGGATGCTCATATATGCAAGTATGAGTGCTGATCAACACAGGGATGACTCAGGCCTGGCTAGAGCAGAAAGGGATTGTAGAAGACGTAGGGGATGCGGTTGAGACAGAATGGAGGGCCTGCCTTTTGTGCCAAAGAGAATGAGGCTGCTCCATGACCTGTGTGGGGCCTGAAGTGAAGCAAGGTACCTTTCTGGCCCACGCTGGGGCAAACAGAGCCCACTGATCTTAAGTCACGTTTGTCATTCCTTCAAGGGAGTTGCCTTGGAGAGGGATCTTTGAGAAGGAAAGTCACAACCACCATTGTCATCAGATCTGGAAACTCTCCAACAGGTGGTGGAAGAAATGGGAAAAAAAAGTTTAATCTATTTTCTTTTTTTAATTGAAGTATAGTTGATTTACAAGGTTGTGTTAATTTCTGCTTTACAGCAAAGTGCATTTAATCTATTATTCTGCACCCGGGATTGCAGAGAAGACATTGTCCACTAGGGGACGGGGAGCAAAATAGGGATAGGAGTCCATTAGCAGGACGAGGATGTCGATTCTGATTGGAGGGTCACCAGGGATGCAAATGATGGAAGAGGAGGAAGCAATCCATGAGTTGAAATTCTTGATGGTTGGGCCCAGCCCTCCAGGCTTGAGGGACCCAATAAACATTTTGAGAAATCAGAGTTGGCTTACACTCATTTCAGCACCTGGATTATGAAACTTAAGTAAGTAGCCTAAGTACGTTCTCCCTAGAGAAAAGAGTGAGTCACCGTGTTGCAATGTATAAAATCAAAGCCTCATAGGGCTCTGTAGCCAAGAGGCTAGCCAATCCGTGCCTCTACCTCAGGGCAGTTCCACATACACAAATACACACATACACAGGCACACAAGCAGCCTATCCTATTCAGGATGCCCATGGAAGGCAATTCGTCAAATCTTCTTGCTTGCCTAGGTCATTCAGGCACCACCCTGACCCGAGGAAGATCTTCTCAGATCTAGCTTCTGATCCAGTGGGAACTGGACTCCTCTTCGTGGGGTCAATGAATTTGGAACCCAACCCTCTCTGGAACTGAAGGCCCCTTTTAACATCAGAAATGATCCTGACCTTCAAAACTTATATTTTCAGTATCTTTTGAGAACGTATTTTTTACTATGAATTCAGCAATACTTTTAAATAAAACTGCATCTTATAATCACATACATTTGAAAATGGTAACACATATGTATCAAGACATACTGTTTATTCCCAGGTGGCACGGGTGGTAATGAACCCGCCTGCCAATGAAGGAGACATAAGAGATTCAGGTTCAGTATTTGGGTCGGGAAGATTCCCTGGAGGAGGAAACGGCAACCCACTCCGGTATTCTTGCCTAGAAAATCCCATGGACAGAGGAGCCTGGGAGGCTACAGTCTATGGGGTCACAAAGAGTCACACACAACTGAAGCAACTTAGCACATACTGTTTATTCAGTCTACAAATGTTTGTGTACGTGTGGATGCTGAGAACCCTGACAATAACGCAGCAGCCATCCTAACTGAGGCCTGTCAGCCTCTGGTCTCAAACTCCTGCCGAACAGACTCTTCCTCTGTTGGACAGCTCTGTCCTGTAGACAGGGCTCGTGGTCCCCAGCTGAACGCTCTGCTGGACGGTGACCCTCTACACTGCTGTCACAGCCAGTCTTCTTTGCCTCTGTGTCCATCAGCATCTGGTCCCTAGCAGGCCTTCAATGTGACCTGAAGTGAAATGAATTTGCTCTCATCTGGCCTTTCGGAGTAACACAGATTAGCTTCCTTGGTTTCTGTATTTTCTTCCAACATTAGAAAATACTGTTGAATTTCCAGAAACCATCCTCTCAGTTAAATATACCCAATTGCTTCTCCCGATCTTCAGGACACATGGTTTCTCTTCACTCCATTTTGCTCTTAAAATCATGGCGTCTAAATAAGATAAAGTAATCAGGGGTGGGTAATAACCTATAATGGAAAAGAATCTGAATCATTTTTCTGTACACTTGAAAGTAACACAACATTGTAAACTAACTATACTTCAATTTTTAAAAATCAGAGATGGTATAATGTGCGCTGGAACTATTAGGGGGACACTTACTGTCTGTGATGTGGGCACTGCTTCTTCCAGTGCAGGTGAAGATTCTCTGCCCTTCTTTACAGTCACCTTCTATCAGCTCTGAGCCAGTGGAGGGGTTAGACGTGGGCTCTGTCATGTCAGTCAGGCCATCCTGGGTTTGAAGCCTGGCTCTGCCTCTTACTCCTTTACTGTGGGATCTCAGGCAAGATCACACAGTAAACCTTCTAGAACCTAAGCTTCCTCATCTGTCAGATGGAAATAACAGATTAATCATCCATAGCTGTTGTGAGAATTGAATTAACCAATGTATGGCAAACACGAAGAATGCGGCCTAGACATTGTTAGTACTCGGGGGACCCTGGCTCTTACTTCGTATTTGTCATTTTATGTCACTTTGGGGTGTACTTCTATCCCAATATGGTAATACAGTCTCTTCTGTTGTTCTGGACAAATCATAGGTCGATTCAGCGAATTGGCTGCTCCTGTGATGACCCAAGCACTTCACTTTCTCCATGTTTTCGACTTTATGTTCTTCTTTCTCAGATGCAGAGCATCAGCCCCAGTCAGCCTGCCCTGGGGCTGTGAGTCTTTATTGAACACTTGCCGTTTTCCAGTCTCTGTTTTCAGGCACCATGAATGCAGTGATGAAGTTCCTGCTCTTCTAGAGCTTACATGCCAGCAACAAACCAACAGTAACGAAGTAACTACAGGGACTTCCCTGGTGGCCCAGGGGTTAAGCGTCCACCCCGCCATGCAGGGGACACGGGTTCAATCCCTGGTCGGGGAACATCCCACATGTGGGGTGAGATCCCACATGCCACAGAGCAGCTAAGCCCATGCACAGCAGCTACTGAGACTGCATGCCACAACTAGAGAAAAACCCCACGTGATCCAGCAAAGATCCCACAGGCCACAACGAAGACCCAGCACAGCGAAGGACAGTTTCTAGAAATTCAACAGTATTTTCTAATGTTGGAAGAAGTACAGCTAAAAGAAGTACTCACTAAAAGAAGTAAGTACACGTTATACCAGGCTGTGAAAAGTGCTATAAAGTAAAGGCAGCAGAAAAACAGGTGGGTAGACATGAGAAGCCTGCTATTTCATTGAGAGTGGTCTGAGCAGACAGCTGAGCACGGTGAGGTGGCAAGGACTTGCAGACACCTGAGTAAAGGGTGTGCTGAGCAGAGGAAACCACCCGTGCAAAGGCCCTGAGGCAGGCAGGTGAGGAGTGTGTTGGGGAGCAGCAGGGGACCAGGAGAGCTGAAGCAGAGTGAGGGAGGACAACAGGCATCAGAGATGAGGTCTGGGGCTGGGGGTGGTGGGAGGGGAGTAGAATCCCGTCACACATGTGACTTTGATCCTCTAAGACTTGCTTTCACTCTGAGAGGCAAAGCCATTGAAGGGTTTCAACAAAGGTCAGCTACAAGGTGACTTTTAAACAAATGAGTCTGGCTGCTCTGCAGATAGATTCTCGGGGTTAAGGGGGCACTGATGAAACCTACTCCACTTTCCTTACCTTTCAAAACAGAAACCCGCCTTCTGCTTTTAAGCAGCTCACTTCTACCTCCTGCTGGAAGAGGAAACTGAAGGGCCAGCAGCGACAGAGCATTCCAGAGACAATCAACAGGGCAGTAAAACTGGATGCAAAGGAAATATAGTCCAATAAAAATTAATAAAAAAAAAAAAAACTGAACACGAGGTTCTCCCTGAAGAGCCTTTTATTTATGAAAGATTCCTCTGTGTGATAGGAGCTCTCTACCATACTTGTGCTGAATCTTGTTAGTCTGGTGTGTCTCCTCAAACCAAAAGTTGTAAATAGCAGAAATCACATCTTGTCCTTGCTGGGAAATTCAAAACAAAAATGGGAAGTTAGTAAATAAATTGATTGAAACAAAAGGAAAAATGAGGAGGAGGAAAAAACGTTAAGCAATCATTTAACCTGGAGTAGAGAAAGTCAAGGGGAAATTTAAATTGATTTTTCAGTACGATGATTTTTTAAAAGTATGGCTCTTGCTCTCTTCACTGCAGAATTTCAGGGAGTCCAGCTGGACGTAAAGCAGAGGCTATGATCATGATAAGAAGTAAGGGGACAATGAGATACCGTGTAAGTTATCTAAGGAGATGTAGGAACAGCGATTCCCTGGCATAAAGCAGATGCTCAACGAATATTGAAGAAATGACTATCACGATGGGGGAGATAGAAGACAAGGGAATGACAGCAAAGAACATTTCCTCCTGGTGAACAAGACTGGGAAAGGAGGTGGAGAATCACCAGGCTTAGCCTGACAGCCACGTGGAAAGGCGGTGAGATGCAGAAGTGGCTGTTACCAGACAGGAGTCCAAAGCATGTCCTGGGCCTAAAGGCCACTCCCTGAAGGCAGGTTTCCCAGACTTCCCTCTGTCTCTTTCAGACCTGCTGTCTCAGACAAGCCTCCTTCTGAGCTTGCCTAGTCTTGGAACACAAAGCCAAAGCCCCACACAAATCAGATGATGGGCCAAGCCACCCCCCATGCCTGGCCTGGGCCTTGCTCTCCAGCCTCCCTCCCACCACTCCCTGTTCCTAATCCAGTGTGATGCCGAGCTACTGTGGGTTCTCATACACGCTGCATGGCGCCTCGATCCCCTGCCTCTACTCCGGTATTCTTACCGCCTAGAGCTCCCTGCCTCCCTGAGCCCCTGCCCCAGCTCCAGATCCACAACCCTTTCACCTGTGACTCCGCCTCAGGCTTCAAGATTTGTCTCAGGGATCACCTCCTCCAGGAAGCCTCCCTTCATTCTCTTGGCAAAAGTAAATGCTTCTGGGACTTCCCTGGGGATCCAGTGGTTGAGACTCTGCACTCCCAGTGCATAGCGCCTGGGTTCAGTCCCTAGTTGGGGAACTAGATCCCACATCTGCAACTGGGAGTCCACATGCCACAGCTCAGAGGTGTCATGCCAAAATTAAGACCTTGGAACAGCCAAATAATAAAATATTTTTTTTAACTGAATGCTTCTCCCCTGTGCTTTCAGAGCCTCATTGTTTACATTTACCACTGCTCTTGCTTCCCTGTAGCTCAAATGGTAAAGAATCTGCCTGCAATCCAGGAGACCCAGGTTCGAACCCTGGGTCAGGAAGATCCCCTGGAGAAGGGAATGGCAACCCACACCAACATTCCTGCCTGGAGAATTCCGTGGACAGAGAAGCCTGACAGGCTACAGTCTGTAGGGTCACATAGAGTCAGACACGACTGAGCAACTCTCTTGAAAGTTGGGAAGTCTGAACTTAGCATGTCTGCCTCCCCAGCAACCCCCATACTCATGAACCCACAGTCACATGAAACTATGTCCTCCCCAAGGGAGCGAGCCCCGCAGAGATGCCTGTCCAGCTGAAGTTCTCAGACTGTGGATTTTCAGACAGAAAGCTCCCGGTCTGATGAGAGAAAGGCCGCAGGCCTTGGAAGAGTGTGCAGGGAAGGGAGTGTGATCAGAAGGAGGCCCCAGGAGGCCTCAGGGAGACCGAGCAGCAGGGTGAGCCAAGAGGGTGGAACGGCTTCCAGGAGACTTCCTAGCAGAAAGGGTTGCCTCTTAGAAAAGAGTAGAGTCCTGCCCTCTGTCAGCTCACCTGCCTGTCCCCTTCCACCACCTCACCAACATGGGAGAAAGTTTACTGTTGAGTCCCCATCTTCAACACAGCAAAAGGTGGAGCAGGTGCTAAAGTGGCACTTTTTCTCTCGGCCCACCCTTCCCTTTGCCCCAGCACCGAATCCTGAAGGGGCCACAGCAGGGGTCACAGGTCCCTCAGCCACCTCCCTAAGTGCTCTTTTATGTTAAACAGGAGTCTTCTTAAACAAATTTTAAAAACACACCTGCGTAGCTGCTTGCCTACAAACACAAACATGTCTATGCTAAGATACACACGTGCATGTCTCCTCTACAATCTAACTTTGCAAGTCGTTAAATTCAACTGAGGAGGTGCTGAGAGCCCCACAGTGTCACTCCTGTGTTCCCGCCCGCTCTGAGCACAAGAAAGGCATTAATCTGCCAGGCTTCTGGGTCCCAGCTTCTGGGGTGGCTCACCGTGACCTGCAGCTTCCTGGTGGGTGAACTTGAGAAGCCCCTCCCCTGTTTTCAATCCTTGACTCCTCCTTCCACCCCAGAAGCTCCAGGAAAAGGCCTATTCACCATCCTCCCAGGGGAGGGGTGCAGTGAGGGGAAGAAGTCCAAGACTTCCTGCTCTGCCCACTGGGCGAGCCGCAGGAGAATGGGGAGATTAACTTGTGAAGGAGCAGCCAGCCAGCCCAGGCAGCGGCTGTTTCTGGTAGAAGGCCCCCACCAGGGAGCACAAGCCCTTGAGGTGCACCCTTCACTGCTCTGCCCTGCTGCCCTAAGCCTGCCTGTGAGCAGAGGCCGGCCTGGGCAAACTGTGTGCCCTCAGTCTGCACATAGTAAGGGCCCTTGGGAGGTACCATGTGGAACGATTGGAGTCTGCAGACTCTCCCTGGCAATGGAGGATGGGAGGCACCAACTGACAGTGGAGGGGGAGGGGAGTGCAATCTGCAAACACAGCAAGAGGGATACAGGTCAGACCGCACACGGGAACTTCTACTGAAGAAGGGAAGATGGTAATGCTCCAGGTATCATGGGATCGGTCCAGAAACAGAGGGTCCACAAAGGCTGTACACCCAGACCCCCACCTCCGAATGTCCAACAGGAACCTCCAGGGCTGGCCCCAATCAGGCATCCTCTACTGCCTCTACTCTCCCACCACACAGGGGCAGCCATTCAGATAACCCTGACAGAGTCACCTGAGGACAGGGGCAAGTGAGCTCGGCACGAGAGCTCTATTAGAGCAACGTGCTTTCACTGCTCCATCCAACAACCGTGACCTTGTTGATTGTGCCAACAAGTTCCTGAAAGCCTTGCTGACCTGGAGGGAGAGCCGGTGCCTAGAGTTCCGTGAAGACTAGGAGGCCTTGCTAGACACTAAGCATAAACTCTCCACAAGCGCCATAACCTCTTGTTCTATATTCAGTGGAGACCCCTGACTGCCTGACCCCATACCTACCCTATGCCCCACGCCTCCACACTTGCACCCTTTCCCGCCAGATGCCTGGGTCTCAGCACTGAGATGGTACTACCCTGCTTGCCTGCAATGAGCGGTCTCTGTAAAACTGTTGGCTATTTTGAGTCTGTGCTCCTATTCTGTAGGCAGCCTTCAGGCTCCACACACTGCACTTCTCTCCCAATAATCTGGGAAATTTAAGAAAAGAGATCTGAGATATTAGCAGAAGACCTTAATACGGACAGACAGATCCCTTGGGCCCCAGTCTCTTTCCCTTTCACCAGAATTCTGGGGACTTCTCCCAAGGAAAAACACAACTGCTCAAAGATGAATGACAAAGGTGTTTTATTGAAGATTCACCCGAAGATGGATAAAGGGAAGGAGAAGAGTAGACAGAGTATGCAGGGGTTCTTGTCCCAACCTTGCAGGGTCGCTTGCTGCCCAGTGATGGATAAGGAGTTTGGTCCTGATGTAGAGGGAGATGCAGGATCTGGTAGGAGGCAGTGTTGGGCTGGGAGGGGACACATGACCCTGATAATCCTGGAGATGAGGCACCTGGTTGGATTCTCCTCTGTCCACGGGAGGTAAAGAGTCAGCCGACACCTCTCCCATTCCAGCTGGATCACAAGCCCAAATCAGGAAGCTACCAAACTCTAAGAGAGCAGAGTCCATGTCCTGACACTGAGGTGACAC
This sequence comes from Moschus berezovskii, assembly GCF_049115385.1. Taxonomy (NCBI): domain Eukaryota; kingdom Metazoa; phylum Chordata; class Mammalia; order Artiodactyla; family Moschidae; genus Moschus; species Moschus berezovskii. The sequence continues at coordinate 31,376,873 of NC_142465.1, read as the reverse complement.
TGGTAAGACGAGCCCCAGGAGAGGAGAGTGGAGGTGAGGGTGAAGGAAGCAGAGACACCAGGGCCGGACAGGCTGGCCGCAGAGGGCTGCAGGGCCCCCATCTCCTTTATCGGAAGGATTTCTTGGTCAGGGTGGTGGTAGAGATGATCTTGCCACTGGAACTTCCGCCGATGCCACCACCGAATCCAAAGCCACTTCCAGAGCCAGAACCCAGGCCAAATCCGGAGCTGCCTCCTAACCCTCCACCGAGGCCTCCTGCACAGGAGCCAGAGCCCAGGCCAAATCCAGAGCTGCCTCCTAACCCTCCACCGAGGCCTCCTGCGCCGGCAGCGCCGCCAACCACAGCTGCGGGCAAAAAGGCAAGGACAAGGTTACTCCATCAGCATTGTTAGCAGGAATCTCACCCCAAACCTGGGCGAACAAACGGCCACAACAGGGAGCAGACAGTACTTACAGATGCTCACAGCACTCTGGCATTCTCCAGACATTCTGTGGGGGAGAGAAAGAGCAGTGAACCTCAGCAAGCCTGGAGCCACGCTTCAGTCAACAAGCTGATGGCAAGCACCCTCCCCCTTGTTAAGCAGCCGAATTGAGGCCTGAATGTGAACCTGTCATGTAACAACATCCCGGTTTATAACACATCATCACTGAAGCAAGCGGTGCAGCAGAGGCACCCTGGACTGGCCATGGCTCTGGACCCTCTCCATCTCCCCTGTTCCCACCCTGCCTTCCCCACTCACCGGCACTCCTCGCCCTCCAGCAGCTTGCGGTAGGTGGCGATCTCGATGTCCAGGGCCAGCTTGACGCTCATGAGCTCCTGGTACTCTCGCAGCACCCGGGCCAGCTCCTCCTTGGCCTTCTGCAGGGCGGCCTCTAGCTCCGTGCGCTTACTGTAAGCATCTTTTAGGGCCACCTCCCCACGCTGCTCTGCGTCGGCCACAGATCCCTGCAGAGTGTGGCACTGAAGACAGCGGCACAGGACAGGCAGTCAATCATTAGGGGCCTGTTGTCAAGACCCTGAAATCTGTCCCCTCTGCTGTAGCCACTTTACTTGGCTTAGGATGTTAGGATTCTGTCTGTCCTTCTCCCCACCTTCCCTGACTCATGCATTTATTCACTCCTGCTGCTGCTGCTGCTGCTAAGTCGCTTCAGTCGTGTCCGACTCTGTGCAACCCCACAGACAGCAGCCCACCAGGCCCCCCCGTCCCTGGGATTCTCCAGGCAAGAACACTGGAGTGGGTTGCCATTTCCTTCTCCAATGCGTGAAAGTGAAAAGTGAAAGTGAGGTCGCAAAGTCGTATCTGACTGAGTGACCCCATGGACTGCAGCCTACCAGGCTCCTCCGTCCATGGGATTTTCTAGGCAAGAGTACTGGAGTGGCTTGCCATTGCCTTCTCTAGCTAGAGTCCACCAATGTCCCCACCTGACTGATTCAACAAAAATGAAAAAAAACAATGAAAAAGAGCCAAGAAACCTTATTTACTGGGGTGTCATATCATGTTAACTAGGTTACTGCTGAAAAGAGTTGGGTATGACTTATTCGTTTTCAGTAACTAAGTCGTGTCCAACTCTTTGCCACCCCATGGACTATAGCCTGCCAGCTCCTCTGTCCATGGGATTTCCTGGGCAAGAAGACTGCAGTGGGTTGCCATTTCCTTATGCAAAGAGCTACAAATCCCCTGCAGACCAGCTCAAGATCTTCCAGCCTGACGCTTTGTCTGCTTGTCTACTCTGGAGACATATCTTGGGCCCCTGGCCCTGTAGTGAGGCTCTCGGGCAGAGATGACACTTACCTGCTTCTTGACGTTCTCGATCTCAGCCCGCAGCCTCTGGATCAACCTATTAAGCTCTGAAATCTCATTCTTGGTGTTCCTCAGGCTGTCTCCATGTTGGTCCACTGAGGTCTGAAGCTGCTGGACCTGAGACCCAAGGAAGCAAGGGTCAAGGCTATCCTCCAATGAACTCAGCAAGAATAGCCACAGGTGGCAGGGGTAATACAAAATATCATGTAATCTCCAGGCAGAGCAGGATCAGTGATGCCCAGAAGAATCAGTTTACCTCTGACTTCTCTTGGGCTCGAGCTGATGAGCCCAAGAAGCCACCAATTCCGGAGAGACCCCCAGCACTCACCTTGGTCTGGTACAGGGCCTCGGCCTCGGCCTTGCTCCTCTGGGCGATCTCCTCATACTGGGCCCGGACCTCAGCAATGATGCTATCCAGATCCAGGTTGCGGTTGTTGTCCATGGAGAGGACCACAGACGTGTCGCTGACCTGGGTCTGCATCTGGGACAGCTCCTGCAGGGAAAATGTCTCATATCAGGCCTACTGGAGGGTCTTCCCCAATCTCTGACACCAGAGACCCACCATCATCATGGAAATGGCCACACCACAGGTTCAGATGGGAGCAGACTTGACATTCCCAAAGCGTATGGAAGAGGAGGAAGGATAGATTTCCATGTAGAAATCAAGTGGTTGGTGACATCTCAGGACAGAAGAGCAATGCCTGTAGTCTTCCCTGCTCCCTGGGGACCACAAGTCACTCTAGGTCAGGAAGCTCAAGTATGTTGGCAAGGAAGGGAAGATAATGATCTGTCTCACTGGAGAAATGCTAGATGGCAATCACTTCTCTCCCGCGCCAGCTTCAGATCTAATCCTCTAAGACGACCTCTGGTTTAGAGAAGCTCTCGGTTTCAGTTGAATCTCTCACTTCAACCCTTTCTATCCATGACCTTGCTGAGAGCCCATGGCCCTGAAGTAAGGGAGTTGGAGAACTTTCAAAGGACTGTCAGTTCCAACCAGCAGCCTTACAGGTGGAGGCCTTCCCTGAATGGAGGGGGTTGAAGATGGAGTCCTCACCGCAGCATAGAGGACCCTCAGGAAGTTGATCTCATCGTTCAGGGCATCCACCTTGGCCTCCAGCTCCACCTTGTTCATGTAGGCAGCATCCACATCCTGCAGAGGAGAAGGGAGGATAAGAGACAAGGTACAAGCATTCCAATGAGGGGCAGGGGGCATTATGTGACACACAAAGGTAGCACCAGGTGAGGTGGTGAGGGCCTCAGCTTATTTGGCCTGTTCTGCCCCTAAAGCTACCTGTAGACAGGGAAGTTAATTATCCATATGGGCTTTTTTCACAGCCTCAATTCCTAGTTCAGTGAGATCCGGATAGTACCAAGGAAGGGTGGCGGTGGGGGGCAAGGGGAAAGGTCAGGATGAACCAAACCCATAATTCAAGCCAAAGACCACTCCTGAGGGAATTGGGAGCACATCCCTACCCTCCTTCAACCCTCACCTTCTTGAGGACCACAAAGTCATTTTCAGCAGCTGTGCGTTTGTTGATTTCATCTTCATACCTGGGAGTGGGAAGATGAGAAAGAAAAGACAACAGCTCCACAGGGAGCTAGTGTTTCTCACTCTTTCCTGCTGGCTTTTAAACATCTATTGGAAAACATCCACCTAATTGGCTACATTTTCCTGTGTTCATGCAGATATTAGTTTCATACATTTGCTGAATAATGACCTTGTTTGAGATACCAGTCTAGATTCTAGTTTATTCAGAGGAGTGAAAACCAAATTTTAAAAAGACTGTTTGCAAGAGATAAGATGTGAGGAGAACAAGCATGATCTGGTTGATTTTATTTCAGTAGAAGAGCTGTCCTTTGGCCATTAGGTGGACTAATTCTTACGAGAGTTGCCAAAGCTCCAGTTCTTTTTCTTTGGTATGAGAGTGAATCAAGGGAGGCAGCTGGTATTTTTCTCAGTTTCATCCCATAATGAGCATACTAAGAGCTACTATGCATTCAATGATCATTGTGTGCCCAGCACTATGCTACCTGCTTTCTCTATCTCATTTAATGCCATTTAATTCTCTCAGCCTATAAGGTGGAGCTATTATTCCCATTTTAAAGATGAAGAAGGACTTCCTTGGTGGTCCACTGGTTAAGACTCTGCACTCCCTCTGCAGAGGGGCATGAGTTTGATCCTAGGTCAGGGAACTAAGATCCCACAGTCTGCACAGTGCTGCCAATAAATAATAATAATAAAGATGAAGAAAACTAAGATTCAGAGAGGTTAAGCAAGTCAGCCAAGATGACACAGCTTAGCAAGTGGAGGAATCATATGCCAAGCAGGTCCATCTCTCTTTACAGCCTGTATTCTTCTCACCCTGCTGTGTTACTTTTCATCTGTTTGGTATATGCCAAGCTCAGCTCCCTGAATCTATCACTCATTTTCTGTTTGGGGCAGCTTAGAGCTGGCAACATCCTATTTTAAACAGTGACCATGTAGATGCAGGAGAACAGACTGGAGGTCACCCCTGACTCTTCAGGGTCTCTTCTGAGCCTGGGATGCTAAATGACTGAAGAGGAGCCCCGGGGCCGGGACTCAGTCAGACAGGTTTGTTGGATGGCATCTGCTCCCTCCATACTTGGTCTTGTAGTCCTCCACGCTGTCCTGCATTATCTTCAGCTCAGACTGCAGGCGTCCTTTGTCGTTGGCTAAAGTGTCCACCTGCTTCCTCAGGGCACTGAGGTAGGCCTCAAAGAAGGGCTCAAGGTTTTTGACAGATGTGGTAGTCGTCTGCTGCTGGAGGAGTTTCCACTTGGTCTCTAGCACCTTGTTCTGCTGCTCTAAGAACCGCACCTGTATTCAACAAAGTCACCAACCGACTGATGAGAGCCTGAAACTGGCAGAAGGGCTGGACCACACCAACCCAGTCATTCCAAGCCAACCTGGCAGCCCAAGAGCCATCGGAGTAAGACCACCACCTTACAACTTCAGGCACCATCTGCTGGAGTCAATATGGCAACCCCCCTCCACGGAAGCAAGTGGGCCAACATGTGTTGGGAAGAACAGAGCAGATCCCACGCATCGGGGCCTGACTGTGCAGCAAGAACAACTGGACCACAGGGGTCCAGAAGCCCTAGGAAGAGTTGCTGAGAAGAACATTGAATTTCTATGAAATCATAAAACAAATTCAGGAAATACAACCAGAGCCCAGGGGCTATTGCATTCAATGTGACCTCACCCAAGGCAAAGGAATGATAAACTCCCTGAAGACGTTTTTAAACAAGCTTTCTTATAAATGGACCTCGTGTGTCCCTGTGAACCTGTGCACAGTGGAATATGAAATGTTTAAGATCAAGCCCTAGACATATTCCGAGTCTCATAGACTCAGTGCTGCAAGGGACCTTCCCTGAACTTTCCCTCTAGGAAGAGATCTAGCCAGATAAACCAAGGTAGAGCATGACATTTCCACTTTATGTGCCTCAGAATAGAAAAGAAAGCAGATAAGCGTGACTGATCATGATTTGAACTTAAACCGATGATAGGAGATAAGACACATAAGCACCCAACCATCAGTCTTACTTTTACATCTGTAGGTCCCAGAGTCACAATGAAGCCCTTTTAAGCTACTAGGGATTTCTTCAAGCTAGCAAGAACAAATATCCCCATTCAATCTACTCCAAGATAGTTCTTTCTTGCCCCATTCATCTAAGAGAACTAAGACTTCATTGCACAGAGAACCAGGGCACCCTGGGCCAAATGTGCTACACCCATCCATTCAGTCATTCATCTTTGGATTAATGACTCTCTGGAACTAATCTGTTTGCTATCATCCATCACACATAAACATAGCATACAGCATAAAAGTCTTGAACCTCTAGACCTTGCATGGAGAAGGAAAGTAGACTACAAAAAAAAAAAAAAAGAGAGAGATTCAGCCCACTCCCTCTTCAAAAAGACCCCAAAATGAGCAATTTTGCCCAAAGTCAGAAGGATGAACGCAATGACCTTCTGAGGTCCTCATGAGGCCTAGAACATGCCACTGGAGTCAGTCTCTTTCTCATTTGAGAAAGCAGCCTGGTTTTCTTCTGCTCCAAAATCGGAAATGCCAGTAGTTAAGCAATCATATTAACTAGAATGAATTAACTATATTATTAACCATGTTATTTCTGAAACCAAAATCTAGAGAAAAAGCAGAGAAACAATGAACCCACTTTATAGCTGGGGTGACTGGGCCCAGAAAAGTTGAATGATTTGCCCAGAAGCACATAGCAACCTTGGGGAAATTCAAACATTGAACTGCTTTGAGCAGCCTATTTTCCCACCAGGCACAGGACAAAAGAGAAAGAGTAATGGTTGTCCTTAACCAGGTAGGAAACAGAGGCCCAGAGAAATTGACAGGTTTCCCAAGTCTGCAGCAGGCTTGGGTATGAGATGCTGGGACTCAGAAACCTGAGTGCTGCTACCACCTTATCAAACCAAAGGGCCGCTCACCTTGTCGATGAAGGAGGCAAATTTGTTGTTGAGGAGCTTGATCTGCTCGCGCTCCTCAGTCCGGACCTTCTGGATCTCGGGGTCGATCTCCACATGGAGTGGGGTCAGCAGGCTCTGGTTGACAGTGACCTCCTGAATCCCTCCAGCAGGGCAGGCCGGAAAGCCAGCACCACCTCGTCCACCAAAGGAGCCCCCGAATCCACCGCCAAAGCCGCCGGCGCCAAAACCAGAGCCAAAACCTCCAGCAGCCCCAAAACCTCCAGCAGCACCAAAGCCACCTGCAGCCCCGAAGCCGGCACCCTGCCGGCCCCCGGCCATGCTGATGGAGATGCTCTTGTTCCCCCCGAGGTTGTAGAGGCTTCTGCTGCCAAAGCCCCCAGAGGAGCAGCGGCCTGCACCCCCAGACATGGAGACCGAGCTGAAAGAAGCCTTCTTGACCCCACCTACGATGGCCGAGCCGCAGCTAAAGCCACGGGGCCCGCCTCGGACACACTGCTGTCTGGCGATCATGACTGGAGAGAGAGGAGCAAGCTCAGAGTCGTCAGGGAGAAGCGAGAGGGGCCAGGACACTGACTGCATCAGCGCCAGCCTGGGTCTCTTATATGTGCTGGAGAGCAGGGCTTGGTTGCAGGGGCATAAAGGGAAAAATCTGAAACATCTCTGGGCTTGGCCTTTGGCACTGGCCCATCCTTCTTGCACCTGCTGAACATGTCACAAACACACCTACAGAAGTCATTCGGAGGGCACACTCTCTTCCCCGAGAAGCTGAACCAGTGTCCCAGGGCCTCCTGGGTCACAACTGCCCCCCCCACCCGACACTGCACTCTAATCTCACCAGCCTCCAGGGCCCCCCCCTCTCCAGACAAGACAACCGTCGCTCTGTCACTCACTCCACAGGATTTGGAACCTGAGAGGCTGACCTCAAATGCACGCTTTGCAAACCTGCAGCTAGTCATTCTCTGGTGCTCAGTTGCTTCACCCATAAATTGGAAATAATACAAATATTTGCCTTCACCTCTGTCAAGATCCTGAGATTACAAGGAATGAGGGCTTTGTAACCGGTCAGAGACTGCACATGTATTTGTCACTAGTATTACTATTCCTCTGTGCACTTGGCCCTGAAAGGGCGTCCCCGGTGTCTCAGATGCTAAAGAGTCCGCCTGCAGTGCAGGAAACCCAGGTTCAACCCCTGGGTCAGGAAGATCCCTTGGAGGAGGGCATGGAAATCCACTCCAGTATTCTTGCCTGGAGAATCCCATGGACAGAGAAGCCTGGTAGGCTACAGTCCATGGGGTCATCTAGAGTCAGACACGACTAAACAACTAACAAGCACACACACGTATATACAAAAGGGGAAATCCATAGTCCAGCCTTCTAGACTTCCAAGCCTGTAGATTAGGACGCAGCTTGGGACTTCCTAGGTGGGACAGTGGTCCAGGGAGATTCCACATGCCACCAGACTACAAGCCTGTGTACCACAATTACTGAGCCTGAGCTCTAGAGTCCATGAACCGCAACTACTGAAGCCCACATGCTCTAGAGCCCATGCTCTGCAACAAGAGAAGCCACTGCAACAAGAAGCCCACACACCCCAACAAAGAGTAGTCCCAGCTCTCTGTAATTAGAGAAAGCCTGTGCACAGCAACAAAGACCCAGGGCAGCCAAAAATAAATAGTTTTTAAAAAGACTCAGTTTGACTTGATACACAATTATTGAAAACCTACTATCTGACAGGCATGGAGCTGGAGGTGAAATACGGGTGACTCTGCCTCAGGCTCTCAGGACTTACATTCCTTCTTGGGACTCCAGCCTGCATTTACCAGATTCTAAGTCAGCATTCTCCAGGCTGGGTCCTGATTGTGTGTGCTGTGCTACTCCATTTGCTGCCAGTTGTTTGCTTGGCTCACCAGGACAGGCCAGGTTCTGTTTTCCCATAGCAGTCTCAGCATTTGGGGCAGGAGCTGGAACAATGGGGTGATAGGAAATCGCTTTGGCAGAATAATGAAACCTATGAGCCCCTTCTCAGAACAATGTTTTCAAATACAATACCCTAGTCTTAAGCTCGAATTTAAAGTCTTTCCCACTGAGTGCAGTGGATCTGTGTTCAAATCCCACCTGTTGCTACTAACTGGCTGTGCAGTCTCGGGCAGGTCACCTAACCTCTCATAACCCATAGATCATAGATGATCTCATAGATCATGAGATGATGTACCTACAGTGCCTGGGACACAGTAGGTCAGGAGACATTCTTACATCCTGCCCAGGCTTCAGTGTTGCCACTTTTGAGGAGAAATCAGATGACTCTTCATCTCTCTTCTCAATCTCTAATAAAACTGCTATTCCGAATCTGGGGAATGACATTGAAGAGGGCATTCATGATTCCCACAGGCCCGAGCTGACCCTGACTAAATGAAAGCTGACCACTGCAAAATCGAGCAGCCCTAAACTTCCCTGGAGGTCCAGAGGCTAAGAATCTGCCTGCCAGTGCAGAGGACAAGGGTTCGATCCCTGGTCCAAGACAATCCCACACGCTACGGAGCAACTAAGCCCGTGTGCCATAACTGCTGAGCCTGTACTCTAGAGCCCAGGCTCCGCAACAGGAAAAGCCACCACAATGAGAAACCCTCACACTGCAACGAAGAGTAGCCCTGACTTGCTGCAACTAGAGAAAGCCCTCACAGGAACGCAGACCCAGTGTGGCCAAAAATAATTAAAAGAAAAGAAAAAAAAAATGAGCAGCCCCTTCCATGCAAGGAGACTGAGGAGGCCTGTGGGATGAGAAGGCGCTGCATGGATCCAGGTCATGGGAACCAGGCTGCAGGAAGACTGGACTGGCTGGGAGCCCTCTCCTCCAGCCAGCGCCTCTCTCCCCACCCCCACCCTCACTGCCCCTCCCTGCCCTGCTCTTCCTCCACTCCTCATCCACGCCTCACCTCTGTCCCCATCTACCTCTGCCTTTGCTGGGCTCTCTATGCACCTGCCCAGATGGCCTCTAAGTAAATGAGCAGTTGGAAGGGCTATGGCGGGGAGGACAGGAGACACCCCCCTCCACCGGGGCTCCATCAAAGGTCCACTGGAGAAAGCCCGAGCCATGGTCCATCCACCTGTAGTAGAGGGTCATTCTAGAGCTAGGACCATCTCCTGTGAGGGTCAGGGCTGCACATCCTTTCATCCTCTCAATGAGTATTTATGGAGTGCCAGCTTTGTGCCAGGCTCTGTGCTGACTGCTTTATATACTTGTGATCATGTTATCTTTCTAGAAGCTCTCTGTAGTCAGCATCACAACCATGCTTACAAATGATGACTTGGAAGACCCCGGAGAGGTGAAATAGCCCCCAGGGTCAAACAGTGGTGGAGCTAGGACCCCAAGTGACATCAGTCTAGTCCCAAAGACTCTGCCCTCCCTGGCCTCACACCCATACCATCCTGCCTGATATAAAGTCGGTTTGTCTAATTTATGCAGCAGTCAATCTAGATTTGGGCACCTGAGCAAACCTTGAACCAACAGTTCAGGTTAAGGGGACTCTGAGGGCACAAGTATGCCAGGGTTTACCAATTTCCATCCTAGTGGGCATGGCTGAAGCTGTAGCTGAAGGAGCAGGGAACACCTCAGCCACCCTCTAGGGGAGCTGAGGTCTGATTGTCTGCTTTTCTGCCCCAAGGGTGGGAAGGGGCAGAACCCAGGGCTCAGACCCCTCACCTGCCTCACCTCCCACTCATGGCTCCATCCTCCTGGCTGCCCCTAGGGGTTGACGAGGACCTTTGTAGGCTAGAAGGAGGGTTTTCCTCCCCAGAGATGTAGCCCCATGGTGTCTTGTGATGTGTCCGTGGTGTCTTATAGTCTATAGCTCTGACACCCCAATACAAGAGAATGCTGTGTCCTTAAGGTGTGTCTAAAACAGAAAGCCAACGGAGGTGGAAGGGACTTTAAGGGAAATAATCTGTAATATATAACCAATCTTATTTTGTGCCCATGGGACACCCAAGCCATGGATCCTCAATGGAGGTACTTCTCATCACACAAACCCTAAGTTGAGGCAGAGGTCATCCCTCAGAAAGAAAGATGAGGGAAAGGCTGCCTGGCTTTCCAGGTAACAGTTACTCTCCCAGGGAACTGCCATCATGTGCTGGACACTGAGTGCTTTTCTTGTAAGAATTCCCCTCCTCACAACAGCCCAGCTAAAGGGGGTCGCCAGGCTGTTTAGAGCTACAGACAGCCACGGTTGAGAGAGGTTATGTAATTCAACTAAGATCACACAGCCAGGAAGTGGTGGAGGTAGGTGGCCAGTCCTGGCCATCTGACTTCAAAGCCTGTGACCCTGATCTCTACACCCCAATGCTTTATATCAGAATCTGCAGGAAAAACAATTACACGGGAACTTTGACCTATAGCTTGTGGTCCACCAGAGCAGCTACAGGGCCTCAGCCAGCACTCTAAATGTTCTGTCCTTGCTTTTGCCAAGGAGTGTTGATCGGATCATGTGGCCCTGTCCTTACAAGTACCCAATAAGATAGGACCCTGTCGTGGGGGGCCAATTCTGTGTCCTCCAACTAAGTCCAAATTAGCTAAATGACAAATCCTACAATAAACCCAAACCAAACAGAAAGTTCTAGACTAGAGCCCTATTCTGTGGCTCATTATAAAGTCAGAATTCCCAGAAGTTTACAAAATCCTCGGACTACAGCCTGAAAAACTCAAGGCAGCATGCCCTCAGTGTACAAGAGAGCCCTTTCCCCCAAAGCAGAAAGGCAAAGAAGAGTTTCCACCCGTGAAAAAGGGAAGGATGCCTCCTGCAGCCCTGGGCCAGAGGCAGGAAACTGGACCAGGTGACTCTAGCTGGCAGCAGCAGCTAAACTCCAGTTCCCTGCCCCACCTCCACAGCTTCCACTCGTCCTTGTGACCCTTCCTCAACTGGCAGCCGTTCCCCATCTTGTCAAAGAGGGATGAACAGCTGACAGGGGTGTGGAGAGAGTGGAGGGTGTGTTTGCCTGGGGCTTTGTGGGTGAGGAAGGCAAGCCCTGGCATTCAGTCCTGGGATTACGGGGATCCCAAGTCTTTTACTCTTAGCCCCAAACCTGGTGTGCGGTGTGGGAAAGCACCCCTGCCTGCCCTGACCGGGTTGGTGCCCTCACCCTGTTCAGTCACCCAGCCTCAGCCACCCCTGAGTCACTCCGTAGGGAGCCAGAGCCAACTTGGGGATCAGAAACTCTACAGAAAGGACCAGTCAGCATTTCAGGACGGGGACAGTGAGGGCAGAGAGAGGGTGGGGAGCCCTTAGAATCGGGAAGCAGGGTCTGTGCACAAAGTCTCCCCTTTCCCAGGGGCAGAAAGCATTTCTGGTCTCCCCTACCCCCTAGGCATGTGTCAGCAGGGGTAACCCAACATGTTCTGGCAGCAAAACCATTCTTGTCATCAAAAACAAATGCACAGCCCCATTTGTAAAACAAGTAAAAGAGGAGATGCTCTGATTGGTGCAGAGGAGGGAACTATGAAATTTCTTGCCTGCTGGCCTTTCCCAGACCTCTTGAGAGCAGCAGCTGGGGTCCTGAGTCTCCAGAAATTCAGCCTGAAAAACCCCTGTGTCTGGGCCATTCCCAGATTTACACAAGTATTTCTAAGTAACATAACAGTTTGTCCTTAGTGGATCTTCCTGGCCCATAGTATAATCTTTGAGTTTTGTTATATGATGAAACTGCTTCTATTTTTTAAGTCCTAAATATAATTTCATATCTTTTTGCCTTTTCATATTGTTCATGGGGTTCTCAAGGCAAGAATATTGAAGTGGTTTGCCATTCTCTTCTCCAGAGGACCACGTTTTGTCAGAAGTCTCCACCATGGAGACTACACAGCATGGCTCATAGTTTCATTGAGTTATACAAGGCTGTGGTCCATGTGATTGGTTTGATTAGTTTTCTGTGATTGTGGTTTTCATTCTGTCTGCCCTCTGATGGATAAGGATAAGAGGCTTATTATGGAAGCTTCCTGATGGCAGAGACTGTCAATCCTAAAGGCAATCAGTCCTGAATATTCACTGGAAGGACTGATGCTGACACTGAAACTCCAGTACTTTGGCCACCTGATGCAAAGAACTGACTTATTGGAAAAGACCCTGATGCTGGGAAAGATTGAAGGCAGGAGGCGAAGGGGACAGAGAGTAAGATGGTTTGACAGCATCACCGACTCGATGGACATGAGTTTGAGCAAGCTCCAGGAGTTGGTGATGGACAGGGAAGCCTGTCGTGCTGCAGTCCATGAGGTCGCAAAGAGTCAGACACAACTGAGCAACTGAACTGAACTGAAGTGAAATATAATTTCAATAAAACTGTTTCTCTGTTAGGATATATACATATGTGTATGTGTATAACTGAATCACTTTGCTTTACATTTGAAACTGACACAGCACTGTAAATTAACTAAGGTTCAATTTTTTTTAAATATCTGATTACCACTTCCAGTTAGCTGAATCGGAATCGTGAGAGTGAGCATCCTTGCCTTTGTCCTGATTTTGGAGGAAAAGCTTGTGATCCTTTACCTGAAGTGTGAGGTTAGCTGTGGGCTTGTGATAAATGGTTTTTATTATGCTGAGGTATGTTCCTTCTATACCTAGTTCATTGATAATTCTTATCATGAGTGGGTGTTGAATTTCTTCAAATGCTTTTCTAGTTCATTGATAATTCTTATCATGAGTGGGTGTTGAATTTCTTCAAATGCTTTTTCTGCAGGTATTGAGATGATGCAGATCCCTGGGTCAGGAAGATTCCCTGGAGGAGGGCATGGCAGCACCCTCCAGTATTCTTGCCTGGAGAATCCCATGGACAAAGGAGCCTGGCAGGCTGCAGTCCATAGTTGCAAAGAGTCAGGCATGACTGAAGAGACTTAGCACGAAGCACGCACACAGAGATAATCATGATTTTTTATTTTTTTATTCTGTTAATGCATCACACTTACTGATTTGTGTATGTTGAGCCAACCTTGCATCCCAGGGATGAATCCCACCTGATCATGGTGTATTATCCTTTTAATGTGCTGCGGAATTCAGTTTTCTAGTATTTTGTTGGGAATTTTTTCTCTCTATAGTCATCAGGGATATTTGTCTGTAGTTTTCTTTCCTTGTAGTGTGCTTATCTGGCTTTGATACTAATCCCATGAAATGAGTTTGGGAGTTTTCCCTTCTCTTTGGGGTTTGGAGAAGTTTGAGATGGGTTGGCATTAATTCTTCTTTAATATTTGGTAAAAAATTTACCATTGAAGCCATCTGGTCCTGGAATTTTCCTTGTTGGGAGACTTTTAATTACTGATTCAGTATCCTTACTGGTAATTGATCGGTTCAGATTTCCAGTTTGTTCCTGATTCAGTCTTGGTAAGTGAATTTATCCCTTTCTTCTAGGTTGTCCAGTTTACTGGCGTATAGTCGTTCATAACAACCTCTCATGAGCCTATGTACTTTTTTATAATTTTATTTATTTACTTTTGACTGAGCTGGGTCTTCGTTGCTTCGCACGGGATTTATCGAGTTATGACGAGTAGGGGCCACTCTTCAGCGTGATGTGCGAGCTTCTCAGTGCAATGGCTTCTCTTGTTGTGGAGCACAGGCTCTAGACGCACGGGCTTCGAAAGCTGCAGCACGTGGGCTCAGTAGTTGTGGCACACAGGCTTAGTTGCTCTGCAGCATGTGGAATCTACCCAGACCAGGGATCGAATCCATGTCCCCTGCATTGGCAGGGAGATTCTTACACACTGTTCCCCCAGGAAGTCTGATTCTATGTATTTTTTGTGGTTTCAGTTGTAATGTCTCCTCTTTCTTTAACAATTTACTTGATTTGGGCCTTTTCTTTTTCCCTTGGTTAGTCTAGCTAAAGGTTGTCAATTCTGTTTACCTTTTCAAAGATCGAATTCTTGAGGGTTTTGTCTTTTCTATTATTTTCCTGTTTCCTATTTAATTTCCTAATCTTTATTATTTCCTTCCTTCTTCTAAATTTGGACTTACTCTGTTGCTTTTCTAGTTCCCTGAGGTGTAAAGTTAAGATGTTTATTTGGGTTCTTTCTATTTTCTCAATACATGTGCTTATAGCTATCAATTTCCCTCTTAGAACTGCTCTTGCTGCATCTCATAAGTTTTGGTATGTTGTGTTTCCATTTTCATTTGTCTCCAGATACTTTTTATTTCCATTTTTAAATTTCTTCTTTGATCTGTTGGTTATTGGAGTTGTTTGGAGTGTACTGTTTAATTGCCATGTATTCATGAATTTTCCACTTTTCCTTCTGTTATTGGTTTCTAGTTTCATACTATTGTGGTCAGCAAAGACGCTCTGTGTTATTTAAGACTTCTTGAGTTTGCTAAGACTTGTTTTATGTGCAGCATCGGTGATACACGGGTGAGCATAGCTGCCTTCCAAGATTTATTTTGTGGCCTAACACAGGGTTTATCCCAGAAAATGCTCCGTGTGCACTGGAGAAGAATATATATTCTGTTATTGGCAGGAAAATGTGGGTTTTTATGGATGACGGGATGTGAGGGCTGAAAGAGAAATCATCTCACTCTAAGACGATGAGCTGGGAACCAGACGCCAGAGGTAAGGGAAGTAGTTCCTGCCAAGGCTCTTCTAAGCCGGACGCTTTACACACGTTTCCATCACACCCGTTTTGACAAAGGAGGAAGTTCAATCCCTCAGTCATGTCCGACTCTGAGACCCTGTGGACTGCAACATGCTAGGCTTCCCCGTCCATCACCAATCCCCAGAGCTTGCTCGAACTCATGTCCATTGAGTCGGTGATGCCATCAACCATCCTCTGTCTCATCCTCTGTTGTCCCCTTACAAAGGAGGAAAGTGAGGCCCAAAGAGGCTAAGTAATTTGCCCAAGGTCAGCTAGCAAGCGGTAGAGTCGGGATTTAAACCTATTGTGAAGCCCAAGACCTCTCCACTGAACACATGCTGCCTGCCCCGCAGAGTTGGCAGGGGGCACAGTAGCATTAGGGGAGGGGCTGGGCAACAGACAGCTGCTGGGAGCTGGGTCCTGCTGGGAGCTACTCACAGAGTCCCTCCAGCTTTCCTCCGGAGAAGAGTAAGAGCCAAAGCCTACAGTGGTGATGGTACTGAACGAATGTGCTTTCGGCAAGATTGAGATATTGTGAGCATGTGGTTGTTGCTGCCTAACCATCACTGAGTTAATCAGCTGACAGTCTCTGTTCTCTGGGCAGGACAGACAAGCCCCAGACAGCTAGCTGCAATTGCCATTTATTGAGATACAGCACAGACAGGGGAGGGGGACGTAGGTAGATTCAGGGAGGGGGTGGCCTGGTGGGAGACGGGAGACCACTTCTGACTTTCCTTTATCCTCCCTCAGCCTGACCTGAGCCCAGAGCAGACAAGCAGAAGAGGTGAGAGAAGCCGAAATGGCCTGGGGAAATCCAGCCTCCCCTCCGTGGTCAAAATATCATCCCCAAATCATCCAAACACATCCCGCAAACTGGTGACCTTAACCACCCCTCCCACCCTGTTGCAGAACCAAGGAGGAAACTGGGTAGATTTGAGCCCTCCCCAACATGCAGATCCCATGCGCCATCTGGCGTGCCTGTACCCTGCGTCAGTGGTCCTGGGGCTATTCCTGCGCCTGAGGATGGGGAGTGCGGAGAGAAGTGCAGGGGCCCCGGCTTGCAAGACAGTGGCTAATACCTCCGGCTGGACGTCTTGACCGTGGTGGTCTTCCGCAGGATGGAGGTGCCCCCAGAGACAGGCCCTCCCTTGACAGTGCTGTAGCCCACATTTGTGCTGAATCTGCCCTTGCTGGCCCCCCCACCCCCACCCAGGGAGATGCCACCCCCGAAGCCAGCCGCGCCGCCTCCGCACACAGTGGTGGAGTTGCCCGTCACCGCTGCAAGAGAAAGGATCTGGGTGAGGCGGGGTAGCCGTGTCAGGAGAGGATCCAGGCCTTCCAGACATCAGTGAGTGATGGGAATGAACTCAGACAGTGGTGCCCTGGGAAACTGCAAGCAGGGAGCTCATTCTCTGGGACCCCCCCCCCAACCTGTCTCCAGGGCTCAGGGACAAATTGAACGGACTGAGCAGAGGACTGGGGCCGGGCCTGGGGCGCCAAAATACTCACAAATGCTGACAGCACTGGGACATTCTCCAGACATCCTGGGGGAAACAGACAGGCCAGGTAAAGGATCAGTGGTCCCAAGTAAAAACCCTCTCTCTCCCTCTCAGTGTCTTTACACTAAATCAACTCAATGGGCCTTGAGACTCTCAGGAGCTTGGCCACATGACAAAACCAGGGGACCAAAGCTTGGCCCAGGGCTGCCCTGGGCCAGGCACCCTTCTGCCAGGTCCTAAAGCCAGTGTAGCAGAGAAAGCAGAGATTCAGTAGGCCAGGCAGCTCCATTCTTCTTCTGCCCTCTCCTCCCTCCACACTTGGACCATAAGCAGCACCCCTGCTCTGATCGAATGGGAAACAAAACCCACTCCACAACAGAGATGCCCGTTTTCTGGCTAAGGTGACTTTCTCTACATCTCATGCCTTCTACAAGAACAGAGATGATGATTTTTTTTTTTTAAGCTTCTGCTAGGGTCAGAATCTGGTGTTGGAAAAGAAACCCTGTCCCCTGTTGGCCTGCCAGACACCATCAGGATTACTGATGGTAGTGCCAGCCAAGGAGACACAGTGAGGCGCTGAACACAAGCAGGAGAGTCTCAGGTGATGAGTTACGAGCCCAGCTCCATGGTTGCTCCCTTACCCTCCTCCCCTCGCCACAAGAACCAACTACATGGGATCTCCCACAGGGCAGGGCTGGGAGCCTTCGGAATCAGGACGGGGAAGGGGGGGCACCCACCTGCTCTCCTCACTCTCCAGCAGCTTGCGGTAGGTAGCGATTTCCACATCCAGGGCCAGCTTGACATTCATGAGTGCCTGGTAGTCACGCAGCAGCCGAGCCAGGTCCTCCTTGGCCTGATACAGGGCAGCATCCAGGTCCCCAAGTTTCTTCTGAGCATCTTTTAATGCCAGCTCCCCACGCTGTTCCGCATCCGCGATGGCAGTCTGCAGCTGCTGGCACTGCCCAGGGCATGAGAGGTATTGGGCACACCCTCCAGGGTCATTGCATCCATCTCTCTGCCCTTAAACCAGACACCGCCATCCCCAGCTCCCCTGACTGCCGCCCCAACCAACTGAGAATGAAGGAAAAGAGAAACATTCCTCTGAGAGAGGAGGTGATACTATACGAATAAGGTCATGTAGCCCCACTGGGAAAGTTCTTATTGAAGTCTAATCTTAAGGCAGTGCAGAGGACATGGGTTTGATCCCCAGTCTGGGAAAACCACATGTGCTGAGGAATAGCTAAGCCCATGTGCCACAACTACCGAGCCCGAGCACTCTACAACCCATGCTTCACAAGAGAAGCCACCGCAATGATAAGCCCGTGCACTGCAATGAAGAGTAGTCCCTGCTCACTACAACTAGAGAAAGCCCGAATGCAGCAACAAAGACCCACCACAGTCAAAAAATAAAAGAAAGGCCGCGCTGCGGCTTAGGAGGAAGTTCCTGCCTCCAGAATATGATGGCAAGTCACCTTGTAAAACCTGATACTAGAAATTGCAAGAGACCAAGAGAGTTAGAGCCTCAAATGCCAGATAGTCCACGGCTGTCCTCTCTTGGAAAATAAGACTCTTCTTTGTCTGAAAGCTCTGGACTGTTTTATGAAGATGAAGCCCTGGAGAAAGACTTGAATGATATGAGCAAGGAAATTAATCTAATGCTGTCAACATATGCAAAGATCTTAAGTGAGAGAGCAGCAGTAGATGCATCTTATATTAACGAGATAGATGGACTCTTCAAAGAAGCCAATACTGCTGAAAACTTTCTAATACAGAAAAGAGAGCTCCTGAGACAGAGGCTTACAGTGATTGCAAACACTCTACATAAATAAAATTGTACTTGAAATAAGCTGAGAATTTAAGCTCATTATTGTTTTAATGAAAGAATGACATTTGTGCTCTGAATGTGCCCTAGTTGTTAAAAAAAAAGTATACCTTAAATGTAGAAGGGGAAACTTCTTAAATTTCTTTACTAGATTTAAAAGCATTAAGCTGGACATTAATATGAAGTATGTAGCCTTTCTTTTGAAGTATAATATTTGATATATTTTGTAAAAGTGTAAACTTTAAATTTTTTCTTAAACATCCTAGCCTTTCTTAAATTTCTGAAAGAATACTCAGTGGATTAATTTGGTAATATTTAATAATATTGTACTTTTTCTTTTAGAATATTTTGTTTAAATAGTAGATAGAGATTTAAGGTGTCTTTCATGGTTAGAATTGAAAAGAAATTAAAACCCAAAAGTAATCTGTCCAGTTTCTCAATATGTAAACTGTGCTATTGCTATTTAATGTTACCATATGATTATTTTCACTAATATTATTATACAATGTTAATAAAAATTTGTTTTATTATAAAAATTTTTTTAAATAAAAGAAAGAAATATTTTTTAAAAAAACCTTCCTGTTGCAACTCACCCCAGTGCCACCAAAGAGATAAAATAAATCATACAAGCTCACCATTAACCAAATGCTTCACCCTGCTCTTAGGAGGAACTCACGCCTTAGATGGAGTCAGCCACTGTGACCTGGACTCTTGAATGCTCAGACTCCTGCTCTGACCTTCTGGAGATGGGATCAATCTCCTTGGAGGGGGCTGCTCTACCACTAATATGCTGTGTGATCTTGGGCAAGTCCCTGTCCCTCTATGAGCCTCAGTTTCCTCTCCTGTAGGAGGAGCTTCTTGATCTTATTGGTCCAGCATTTGAGCGTATCCCATCCATGAGAAGAACAGGCCGCACCCCTGAGCACACCTCTGCCAACAGCCAGGCCTGACCCTCAGGCCCCCCACCAGAGGCTCACCTGCTTCTTGACTGCATCCGCCTCCCCCTGCAGCCTCTGCACCGTGCGGGTGAGCTCAGCGATCTCATTCTTGGTGTCCCTCAGGTTGTCCCCATGCTTCCCAGCGGTCACCTGCAGTTCCTCATACTGGAGACCGCAGAAATGGCAGTGAGCTGTCGAATCGTTCCAGGCCCACCTGGGTAACTGCTGGCCCCTGGACCCACCCTCACGGCTGGATGAGTAGGCTGGCTGTGTCTGGCCCCAGCTTCCGAGGGGTCCAGGGGCCAGGCCCCTCACCAAGGGGGAAGGTCTGGGTACAAGCCCAACCCACACCCCTGAGCCAGCCATTCTCTCACCTTGGTCTGGTACCAGGACTCAGCCTCAGCCCTGCTCCTCTGGGCAATCTGCTCATACTGGGCCTTCACCTCAGCGATGATGCTGTCCAGGTCGAGGCTGCGGTTGTTGTCCATGGAGAGGATGACACTGGTGTCAGACACGTGAGTCTGCACTTGGCTCAGCTCCTGCAGAAACAAATGGAGCTATCTCCAGCACCCTTGTTGCACGCAGTGGGAGCCGGGTCGGGGAGTGATTTTGGCATCAGGAGGCCATGCTCCCACCCCCCAGGATCCACCCTAGAAGGAATCTATGGCTGCCAGCAAAGCTTCAGTCTTTCCAGCTGGAAACAGGGCTCCCAGCTGAATAGACCTCTTTCTTGGTGTGGATTTGCAGGCTTCCAAGAGCCTAAAGAAGGAAGGAGTGCATTCTAGCTGTTGCTAGGCCCTGAGCCAGCAGGCTCACCTTTAATCCTCAGAACCTCTGGGAGGCAGGCAGGGCCACAGCTGGCCCACAGAAGGTTGTGCTGTGCTGTGCTGTGCTGAGTCTCTTCAATCATGTCCAACTCTTTGCAACCCCATGGACTATAGCCCACCATGCCTCTCTGTCCATGGGATTCTCCAGGCAAGAATACTGGAGTGGGTTTCCATTTCCTCCTCCAGGGTATCTTCCCAACCCAGGGATCAAACCCACATCCCCTGCGTGTCCTGCATTGGCAGTGGGTTCTTTACCACTAGCGCCACCTGGAAGCCCATATATATACATATATGTGTGTGTATAATCAAATCACTTCGCCGTATAACTGAAACTATCAACTATATTTCAATTTAAAAAATAAGAAAGAAAGGAATACCACAGCCAAAACTGATATCTGTATAGACATAGATTTAGATGTTCAAATTAGACTGGCTTTTAAAAGGTGGAATGGGTTGGAGGGGAGGGCCAGAAAGAAAGACACAAGCTCTGAAGACAGACAAAGCTAAGTTCTAATGCCAGTCTGACATTCACCAGCTGTGGCCCTGAGGTCCTCACTAAGCCTTACAAGGCCTCAGTCTCTTCTTCTGTAAAATGGCTGTGATAATACCTTCACAATGTAGTTGATCTGAGGATTCAGATTCATACATGACCCATGGCGGGTGCTCAGGAAAGTGCATTATTTGCCCAGCCTTCTTCAAAGGTCAGTCAATACGCCCATGAAGCACATGCCACAGATAAAATCATTGTCACAGTCGTGCGTTGCCAGCATTATCTTGCAGCATCACTTATCACCCTTCCCGGCTCAGGGTCCCTCTAACAGCCCCATGCCAGAGTGTGGTCCTGAGGAAAATTAACTTGGAATTTTTCAGACAAGAGGCAAACACTATCTACCAGACATCACCAAGAGTGGATAAGGATGTTCTTGCTAGGACTAGAGGATAAAAAGGGCAGGCTTTCCAAAGAAAGAGCTAATGCAAGTGGAGAGGGAAGAACTCTGTGGAGTTAAGGTGTGAGCTTTTTATCTACACATGGGGAAAGGAGCCAGAGAGATGAAGTGATGGCACTGGAGCAAGGGCTGGATCCCACAGGGACCCCCCAGGCCAGAGGGAAGCCACAGGGTAATTTTCCTGCCCTGTATGACATGCCAGGGATTGGTGGTTGACCTTCTGAATTTCCTTAAGATCTGGCTTGACCAAAACCAGACCATAAAGTTGATTCCCGAGTGCTGTGTTAGCCATCATAGCTGGTGTGCAAGCAAGGGAACGACTGCTCTGGTCTTCACTCGTACCTCCCAAGGAGGCACAGGAAGTGACCCTGGCTTGGTCACTCGGTCAGCTCAACTTCCTTGTTCACCTCCTCACCTAATTCTCCCACACACTTGATGCCTGGTTCACCTGCTGCTCCCCAAACACACTGTGCTCTTCGGTCCCTCAATGTCATGGTGCAGGCTGCGGCCCTAGCTGGCAGATTCTACTTGCCCCTTCTTTAGAAGTCCTGTCTGTCCTTCCTTGGAAATCCAAAATGCTGTCTCCTCTGAAACTCTCCCAGCCCTCCCAGGAAGAGTCAGCCGCAGCCTGTCCCATGCACCTCACCTGTCCCAACATGGCTTTCAACATAGCATATGGAGACCTGCAAAGGCAGACTGCCCTTCTACGGTTTTGCAGAAGGTGCTTCGCAATATGCAGCAAATGGACAGGGAACAGAAAAGGAAAGGAAAGTTTTTTGAGATACTAGGAAAGCCAATTCCTCCCCATTGAGAGAAAAGGGCCTGGGCACCCCTGACCTGTCCTAAAAGAGAGACCATCCTAAGAGAAGAGAATGAGGAAATCCCAGATGGTGAGTGACCATCAATGATCCCAGGAAAGAAAAAGCTAGGGAGACCCCTAAGAAACCAGCAGTATGATGCAGAACACTCCCCAACAAGCTCATCCTGAAGGACACACAGAGATGTTTGCAGGAGAACAGCACAGCCAAGGATGAACATGGGGAGTTCATCCTTGGGGAAATGCAAAGGTCAATGGATAGAGGTCTTTAGATAAGCTCTAGGCAAGAACAAGAAGGCAGCATTGGGCTAACCCTACAAACAACCCAGGCAAAGCCAACAACTGTACTTTTACATCGTTTGCTCTTTCCTATCAAGGGAAACAGTCATCAAACTGAAAAGGGCAGGATGCTTGGGAAGAAATGGAAGCCAAGACAGATACTGAGAGTAGGAACGTCCTCGGCCTTGTTGAGAACGTCAGTGGTCCAGGCCAGAGGAGCAAACACTAGGGCCTCATGGCCATGGCCAAGGAGACAAATACCCCTGGAGATCTGTGAGAAATACGGACAGAAGAGATTCCAGAACCCGAGACATGGAAATGTCCTCATTTTCAAAGAGAAGAGATTTAGACTTCTCCAAGTTAAACTTGACATAAATCTCACATGAGCCTCTAGAATGAACTCTAAACTGGTGTGAAAGGCATGCAGCCAACAAGACACCCCTAAGGAAAAATCAAGCCAAATAGATTTTCTTTTATGCCTGCGTTACCAAACTACTAAAGGATGCCATGGATGTTGTTTGACCAAGACTCTTTTTTTTTTTTTTTGGAAGACATCGTCTTTCCTTCTCTTTGGAAATGTTTTTACCTTAGTCTTCAAAGCCCCTTTGTTTCCTGGAATCCCTCCTAAATTCTGCGATCTACCTGCCACTCACACCTCACCTCCTGCTCTAACTTGGAATTTCAATCACCACTCTCAGCCCATCTCAGGTCCTCCATCCTTTGCTCTGTTACAAACTGGGCAGTAAGGAAAACAGTATAACAATCCAAGGACGAAGTTTTAATTCCACAACTGCCTCTGGCTAGCTATGCGAGCATGGACAACTTACTCAGAGCTTCAGTGCCCAAGACTATAAAATGGAGACAATAACAGTACCTATATTATAAAGTTGTCGAGGGGATTATATAAAAAACTTAGCCCAGTTCCTGGCCCATCATAAGCACATAAGGATGCTAGTATTGATTAAGGGTCCAGGTGCTATATTCTACCAATGAAGTTGCACTACTGTATTCTGATCAGACTTCCAGGAGGAATCCCCAAAACTGTATGTGAATGTAAGTATCCCTGTCCATTGGCTATCTTACCTCTTCATAGAGATGCCTCAGGAAGTCCATCTCCTCCACCAGGCGGTCCACTGTGCCATGCAGATCCATTCGGCCCATGTATGCGGCATCTACATCCTGGGGGAGAGAGAGAGAGGAGGTCAGTGGGCTCAGCCCCCAGGACTCTTGTCCCTCTCCAAGTCAGCCCAGCACCCTGGCAGATAAAGGCCACCCGCACCCACTCCCTGCCACCCTGCTCACCTTCTTGAGGACCACAAACTCGTTCTCTGCGGCAGTGCGCTTGTTGATTTCATCCTCATACCTGTTACACAAGGAAGACTCAGCCCAGTTCACCTTTTAAGACACTGAACCTAGTTGGCTTTAAGGAGTCCCTAATAGGTCCCATGATGGCCAAGAACACCTCTGGGGAGCAGTTCTGTAATGCAGCCAACCAATGGAGAAACCGGAATGCAGTCTTTAAATAATCCACCCACCCTCTTTGAGAAAGTGAACACAGTATTTTTGCAATAATATGGCAACTGAGAGCAGCCATCTCTTTGAATGAGAGCCCTTGGGAGGCTTTATGGGAACAGGTGAAGACATATCAACAGCGGTTAACCCTTGCATTCACTTTCTACAACAGGATGTCATTGAAAACGACAACTTCTGTCCAACTGCTTTCGCTGAGACTTTTAAGTTTAAAAATTGCCAGTGTCAAGCAATGGGGAAAGTTATGAAAGTTTATACCTTAAACTCATAAATATACAGCTCAACCAATCAATATGTGAATTTGGGTAGTACATTATTTGCATCTTGATTCAAACAAACTGTATTCTTAAAATGTACGACACTTATGGAACAAGCGCAAATTCAATCATTGATTAGATAGTTGATGATACTGGGGATTACTGTTTTAAAAGATTTAGGTGTTCTTATGGCATTGTGTTTGTATATTGTTAAGTCAAGTTACACAGATGAACTCTATGAATACATCCAGTAAAAATGCTTGTGAGTGAAGCGACTTGGAGGAATGAGATTTGCTTCAAGACAATAAGGGAAAAGGGAAAGGGAGTGAGTAGGGGTATAGACAAAACAAGATTGGCTGTGAGTTGATAATTACAAAAGCTGGGTAATGAGACCATAAAGGTTCATTACACTTTTCTCCATATCTTATAATAATTTTTAAAATTACTACACACTGTGACCACCCTCCAAGAGGCCATGGGTCCAGAGCCTGAGCCCCAGTGGGAAACAGCTCTGTCTGAGCACCCACCCAGCTGGGTCCTAGGACCCAGGAAGAGGGTGGCCCTGTCTTGGGAGATTCCCCATGCTGCCCCTCCCCATCCACACATGGCCACAGCTGGTCCAGCACTCCTCACTTGGTCTTGAAGTCCTCAGCAAGATCCTGCACATTCCTCAACTCCGAGTCCAGCCTCCCCCGCTCACTCTGGAGGTTGTCCAGCTTCCCCCGCAGGTTGTTGATGAAGCGCTCAAAGAGGGGCTCCAGATTGTTCCTGGTGACGCCCGATCTCTGACCCTGCTCCTGCAGCAGCGCCCACTTGGTCTCCAGCACCTTGTTCTGCTGCTCCAGGAACCGCACCTGAGCCAGAACAAGAAGGGTGGGCTGGGGCCTCCCCCAGCCCCAGGAAGGACCAAAGACCAGGTCCATCGTCACCATCCGTCCCAACCAGGACACACCATGGGGCAGTGCGGGGTCTATGCCTTGCTTTGGGGAGGAGCTCCTGAGGTAACCATCTTTGCTGAAAAAGACAGTTCAATCCAGTGACAAGGACTCTAAAGGGTTAATAAACATAAAAAGTCCAGCTCGGTCATTTACTGGTTGGTAACAGTCAAGTCACTTCTCCCTGGGTCTCCTCTTCTCATTTATCCTGGGTAAGCCAGACTAAATCAATGTTTCTGAACCCTAATTCTGCATCATGATCAAAAATTTTAAAAGCAGAAACATCTATAGTAATGTGTATATATGTATGTACATATGGATATATGCAAATAGATCTACAAAGAGGGAAAAAGAAAGCGAAAGTGACAGGATGCTAAAAACTGGTAAATCTGGGTGAAAAGAAATACAGGAATATGTTGTACTATTATTGAAACTTTTCTGTAAACTTGACATTTTTTAAGTTTTTAAAATACTGATGTCCAGCCCTATCTCTATAGACTTAGAAGGGTGCTCATGGTGTGAGTTTAATAGGCCCCCAGGGGGATTCTCTGCCCAACCAGGCTTCTAAGACACCAGACACGGACAAACTGTCAGGCCCCCAGGTCCCAGTTCGTGATTCTGAGAGCCTGAGAGGAGTTTGCTTCTTTGACCTCTGGGACAGTCCCACAGAAGAACCAAAAGTCACTCGGGGTGACGGTGAGGGGTTGCGTGAAACAGCTTGCCTCATCCTTTGCCATCCAGTCTGTCTGGATCCCGCCTCCACAGCACCCCTGGCCTATGGTTCCATGGCCCCAGGGCACCATGCAGCAGGTGTACCTGCCAGGAGCAGTGGCCTCTTAATGCCGTGAACTTGAGTCCCAGGCCCGCCACTGCCTCCAGGTGATCCTGGGCAAATCACTTCATCTCTCCAGACCTCAAATTTCTCTTTTTAAAAACAGACACACTGTCACCTAGACTGACTTCTCATGAATTACTGTGGGTATCATATGGGAAAGGGGGCATCAGGGTCCTTTGGAAACCCACAAATCACTGAACCAAGGTATGGTCATCCACTAGGATTCTCCTCATCATGGGCCCACTGCCTGGGGGCCTTGGAATAGTGGTAGACAATG
Organism: Moschus berezovskii; assembly: GCF_049115385.1. NCBI lineage: Eukaryota > Metazoa > Chordata > Mammalia > Artiodactyla > Moschidae > Moschus > Moschus berezovskii. The sequence continues at coordinate 31,351,035 of NC_142465.1, read as the reverse complement.
CAGCAAATGGACCTGGAAATGCCAGACATTAGTACAAGAGCTTGCCTTATTGGCCTGGGGGCCAGAGAAGGAGTCAGAATACCCCTGATCTGAGGCAGATCAAACTGCATATCCCTGAGTCATTGTGACCTGTGTCATGGTGACCTGAACTCATGTCCACAATGAGCTTCTTGGTTAGAACAAAAAGGAAGAATTGGAGAAGCCAAAAGGAGACTTCCTCTAGAACTCCCCACCGCTGCACTGTATCCTGACAACATTTTTGTCCTTAGAACTCCACCAAAACTCAGAACAGGCAACACATGGTGTTCTCGGGGACTTGACACTCAAGCCAGTTTTCCCAGTTAAAAAATGAAAGGAAGTAGGAAGAGCCACCCCACTAAGAGGAATAATGAGGCCAATTCACTATTTAATTGTGCAGTAAGGCTGCTGTGAACCCCATTAATGATGACTGCAACACCATCAAGCTGGGCTGGGACAAAAGGCCTCGTGAAGGCAACTCAAGAGTCATCATCACTTGCGAATAAAGACCATCCAGCCACTCGGGTCCAGGCATCCCAGAAGGGCTTCAAAAGTCACTCCATCCATCCCAGCACCAGTGCATATGGGTTGCAACAGCCTCTGCCCCGCCCAACCTCTCTCAGGGGCCCAGCTCACACTCCTCGGCCCCTTCCTGCCTCCTTCCACCTGGGCCCACCTTGTCGATGAAGGAGGCGAACTTGTTATTGAGGGTCTTGATCTGCTCCCGCTCCTCCGTGCGCACCCGCTGGATCTCCGGGTCGATCTCCACGTGGAGGGGGGTCAACAGGCTTTGGTTGACGGTGACCTGCTGGATGCCGCCAGGAGGACAGACAGGCCCCAGCATCGGCCTGCCAGCCCCCAGGCCCATGTAGGCCCCACCACCAAGGCCGAAGCCTCCCAGCGCCCGGCCCGCCGAGGCCCCTCCAGCCACGCTGACCGAGATGCTCTTGCTGCCCCCCAAGTTATAGAGGCTCCGGCTCCCAAAGCCACCCATGCTGGGGCCACAGCGGGGCCCCCCGCCGCTGCCACTGTTCCGGGACACAGTCACCGAACTGAAGCTGGTACGGGCCCGGGAACCACCCCCGCCACTGGCTGAGCTGGAGCTGAAGGCCCCTTTGGTGGAGTATGTCTGCCGAGACATGGAGGATCTCATCGCTGCAGTGGGGCCAGAGCAGACAGGAGAGCTGGGAGGGAGCACAGTGAGCTGCTGGGCCACTGATGGGCTTTTTATCTTTTCCCAACTGGGCTGGCTCCTGGGCTGCACAGACACTCCTGCCCCATTGCCCCAGGAAGAGAGGGAGGGGCCCTGAGGGCCGGGGGTGTTCCTCTCCCACTGCGGGAGGGAGGGGCTGCTCCCAGTTATCACCTGAGCTCCAGAGCTGGGGCTGAGCCGACTGTCTGGGGCGGGATGCCACCTCCTTCTCCCTCCCTGGGGTGCTCCTGACTTGGAAAAGGATGATACGGTCTCCCAGGGCCACCCCCACCACCCAGTGGCAGACTGGTCTCCTCCCACCCAGCCCTGGTGGCCGCTCTGAGTCAATGGGGCTCTGTTCTGGGGTTGGTCCCAGGCCCCTGTGGTAAGCCAAGGCCCCAGGGCCCGGGCTGTGCGGGTGGTGGGGGCGGAAGCATTGGGCAACGGGCTGTGGAGAGGGTGCCCGGGCCTGCTCCGGTCTCACTCTCCCGGCCCACAGCCTTGGTGCCTTCTGGCAGGTCCAGGCTGGGGACACAGGTGCCAGTCTGGGTTGGGGATAGCCAGTTCTTTTATTGTACGCTGGCAGACTGTCTGCCCGGTAGACAGCCTATGCTGGGCAGAGGGGACACAGGACAGAAGAGGGTCCCTGCCTGACTCAGAGGCCTGGGCAGTTAATAATAAGGAGGTAGAAGGGCCGAAGCCAGGAGATGAGGGAGGCAAAGACTGGAGGCTTCAACAGCCACCTGAGGCCCCATTGGCAGTATTCCCCCAGAAGGGCCCAGCCATTTTGGGAGGAGTTGGAAGTGGGTGGAGGACACACCCCACCCTGGCTGGACATAGTACAGATTCAAAAAGTGTCAGAACTTCCCTGGTTGCCCATTAGTTAAGACTCCATGCTTCTACTACAGGGGACACCGGTTCAATCCCTGGTCGGGGAACTGAAATCCTGCATGCTGCAAGGTACAGCTGAAAAAAAATAAGATGTGTCCAACAAAAGCCCCAGGAAGCATATAGATGACCCCAACATCCCATCTTCCCAGCCACAGAGCCCAGGGTCTGATCCAGAAGAGGCCGGGAGGCTCCTGAAATCACTTCACAGAGTCTCGTCCGAACCTACCACCTTGGATGGCTGGGACCAAACACATCCCTGAGGAAGGACCTGGATGTGTAATGTTAGCTAGGGGTTGGGACAAGGAAGTGGTGAGGACGTGCCACTGATTACCCACCTCAGCTCTGCAAGGAGGTGGTCCCAGAAGGAGAGAGACTTGCCTGAACAAAGGAGCAGGGACAACACTTTCTGTGGTCCCCACACAGCTGCCAGGGCCAGGGTTGGGGTTCCAGAGGAGAGGACAAGGGACCACCCCTACTGCCCAAGAAAACAGGCGGAGAGCAGGTGCTCTGGGCACAGAGGAGGCTGTGGGATGGTTTCTAGGCGGCTGGGAAGCTGTAGTGGCTCCCAGTTGCCTGAAGGAGTTGAATCCAGCCTCCTAGGGCTTCCCTGGTGGCTCAGATGGTAAAGAATCTGCCTGCAGTGCAGAAGACCTGTGTTCAACCCTGGGTGAGGAAGATCCCCTGGAGAAGGGAATGGCTACCCACTCCAGTATTCTTGTCTGGTGAATTCCCTGGACAGAGGAGCCTGGCAGGTTCCATGGGGTTGCAAAGAGTCAGACACAACAGGGCAACTCACACTTTCACTTTCCCACACCAGATGGGGTGAAGATGCTCCCAGAACTAGTCCCTCAATGCCCAGGAAGGGGTTTTTTCCTCCCTGCTTGGAGTTAGGACACCAGGTATTTGGGGGAGCTGAGCTGGGAGGTGAACCCCCACTGAGCTGTGTGTCCTTGGGCAACATTCAGCTTCTCTGGGCCCCTGGCCTCTGCTTATGACCAGGGCCCGCCAGGGAAATCCTTCCCAAAGCACTGGCCCTCCATCCCAAGACTGAACCGTCACTTCCTGCTGGCCTTTGTGTCCTGTCCCTGAGGCTGGAGCCCCTTCTTCAGCTCCCTTATCTCTTCCCCAGGGAGCATGGGAGGGGGAGACAGTGGCAAGTGGGGAAAGGAGTGAGGTCAGCCACCTGAGTCAGGCACAGCAGGTTGGTGGGAGTAGAGTTGGCCGCAAACACACCCTCCACCCCTCCCCAGGGACTGACACCCTCCTGTGTTTACCTGGCACTCAGTGCCAAGGCGTGTGCCAGGGGCTGGTGACAGCCACGGAGGAAGCCCACAGTTTCTATCAGAGACAGTCTCACCAGCCCCAGCCCAGATAGCGTAGGAGCCACTCCGCCTTCTCCAGTCTGGCTCTCCACTCATCTTTATACAGGACACCCAAATTCAGACCTTTCTTCCGTAGCCGAGGACGCGTCTGCCTCCCTACCTCTGCTGCTTGGACCAAGGGCCTCCATCTTGAGACACCCTCTCCTGTCCAGGGCCCCTCCTTGCACAGGACACAGGAGCAGAGGGGACAGAATGCTGCTGCTGATATGAAACGGATGAGTCAAGACAGCCGATGGCATCAACCTGGCACCCAACAGGGGCTGAACGATAGGAAAGACGCAGCGGTGAAAACAGTCACTGCCCTTGAGGAGGCCCATCTAGGGCAGGCTTTTCTCATCTTACAGGAACAATGATTATAGTCGGCATTTATTGAGCACTCACTACAGGGCAGATACCTTAGCTACAAAAACACCTTCACTACAAAAACATCCAGTCCCCACAATGGGGATTCTCCATATGCATCCTTTCTGCTGCGATTGATTCCCTGACCTCCTTGATCCCTGCAGGCCACTCCCTGGCTCTCTGGCTTTCAGCGGTGGGGGTTGGCCAAGGAGGGGGGACATTAGTAGGAGATCTGGGAGACATGGGAGGTACTTCCTCCCAGCTCCCTCCCTGCTCTAGGGGCAGCTGCCTTCCTCCATGCTTTACAGCTTCTTCCTGTTCCTACATCTCTGTCACCCAGTCAATCATCCACTCTTTCTCTCATCTCTTCAGCTCTACACAGAGCTACCATCCCCTCCTGATTTTCCTGGGACTATCCCACTTTAGCCCCTTCCCTGGTGGCTCAGATGGTAAACAATCTGCCTGCATTGCAGGAGACGCCAGTTCAATCCCTGGGTTGGGGAGTTTCCCTGAAGAAGGGAATGGCAACCCACTCCAGTATTCCTGCCTGGAGAATCTCCATGGACAGAGGAACCTGGAGGGCTATAGCCCGTGGTGTTGCAAAGAACCAGACATGACTGAGCAACTAACATGCTTGAACATCCTCCTTTAGCACTGAAAATCCCACACCCCAGAAAACCTCTGTGCCCTGGACAAATCAGAGTTTGACCACCCCTGCTAGAGGGGGAAGTGGGAGGTGATGGGAGTGGCAATGGTTTCCCACCACTGACCGCCTCTGGACTGTCCATCCCATGTTTGTGTCCTTAGCCACACCCACACCTCTGTGAGGAATCCTTTCATTTAAGTCCATTTAGCTGAACCATCTTGAGTACATTGATTTCCCTCTGGGACTCTAAATGCTCCCATCCCCCCCAGCCCTATGAGCTGAGTATTAGTATTACGAATGTCTTTGCATAGGTGAGGTGACTAAAGCATGGAGAGGAGAGGTCAAGGAACTGGTCACATCACCAATAAAGGGCAGAGCCAGGATTCAAGCCCAAGGAGTCTAGCTCTAGGACCATGTGCTTGCCTGCTAATGTCTCTCTCACAGAAGGCAAAGGCTGGGAAGCTCCTTCTTACATACTTTTGATGGAGAGAACCTATGAGTCTGAGAAAAGGGCTGGCCTCCCCCTAAAGCAGAGAACAATTGGTGTGACCTAGACCCTGATGCTGGGAAAGACTGAAGGCAGGAGGAGAAGGGGACGACAGAGGATGAGATGGTTGGACGGCATCACCGACTCACTTGACGTGGGTTTGGGTAAACTCCGGGAGTTGGTAATAGGGAGACCTGGTATGCTGCAGTCCATGGGGTCGCAAAGAGTTGGACACGACTGAGTGACTGAACTGAACCTGCAGCTCAGGCCATGGAATTGGGAGCTGGCTGGGTAGAGAGGAGGAAAGGAAAGAAGACGTGTAGGAGCCTATGGGCTGATGGGGAACGAGAAGGTGACTCTCCCACCCTCCTAGCACCGGTTCTGATGCCCACACTCCCGGTTTCCTGCAGAGCCCCCTGAAAAAGAGGGAGGGAGAAAGTTCCAGTGTCACGTTCAGACAGGCCCAGAGACGGGATGAGCACCAAGAGGCAGGAGAAATGGGCATAGTTTCAGTCCCAAGTCCTCAACAAACCCCAGACACAAGCTGAGCTGCTGACCCCCACCCAGGGTGCAGATCACCCAGAGGTCTCAGACTAATATGAAAGCTGGGTTCCAGACCAGAACCATATAGAAACAGAGCCAAGAATAGCAACAGGCTGTGCCAGGAAGTGTCTGGTGCATTCTGACATGGAGAATTAGGGAAGGTTTCCAAGGGAGAGAAAAATGGGCACAATCTTGGGAAGAAGGAAGAACAGGGATGAATCGAGCTGTCCTTGGTTGGGAATAGAGCCTACTGTAGGCAGTTAACTAGGGAGCAAGCTATGAGAGCTACTAAAACATCAGTGGGGATGGAGGAGATGGAGGGCATACCAGGGAGCATAGTGGAGGGTTGGAAGGAATCCCTTAATGATTGGTGTGAGGTGTGAGATGCCCACAGGACCTACTCAAACAATGTAGATACTCCATAAATTGCCTTCTGAGGAGAATGAGCTGGGTACCTGCGTAGTACAAACCCCAATCTCCCAACCCCAGGTATGTGAATTAGCTGTAAAAGGTCAGTTACAAGGAAATGGCAACCCACTCCAGTATTCTTGCCTGGAAAATCCCATGGACAGAGGAGCCTGGCAGGCTACAGTCCATTGGGTTGCAAGAGTCAACCATGACTTAGTGATTAAACCACGCTCTGTCCCTGGAAACCAAGGGCTCCAAGAAGGAAGGTCTGGCTCTCATGAATGGGAGGGGTTATACCAGAGACAGAAGGGGTAAGACAGACACATTAGGAGGATATGACAGGTCTGATCTTACTTACCAGAGTAACCCTAGTCCTGGCACTCAAAAAAACCTATGGGAGGGAAGGAGTGGGGAGGCGGGAGGGAGAAAGAGAGGAAGACCCATTGCAGGGAGAACTGGGTGCTGCTTTATTTCACAGAAAATAAATGGACAGAAATACAGAAATGGTGGCCCAGAGGCAGGTGAAGAGGGCAAAGGTGTGGCCGTTGGTTCCCCAGCCCTCAGGTTCTGGTCAGTGGGCCTCGAGCCCCCCGGGATGGAGATGCAATCTGGCCAAGCCCAGTCAGGAGTTTCCCCAGCTCGGTCAAAGGCTGCAGAGTGAGGGGAGGACGAGGCTGGCTGGTGGCTAAGGCTGAACACTGTGCTCCTTGGTTGGGGCCGGCAGCAGGCAAGTAAGATGCAAATTAGTACGCAGAGCAAGGCTAGACCGGACGAGCATTCAGAGCAGCAAGCAGGCAGGACCCGCTGACTCTTGCAGAGTCCCCCATGGCCGGCTCAGCCTGTGGGCAGTGGACGCAGAGTCGGCAGCACAGGGGTGGGGATGATGAGGATGAGAGGAGACCTAAGAGGGCTCAGGAAAGCAGGGGCGAGGAGGTGGCTCCTGGGTCACTCAGTACGTGACAGACGTTTTCAGACTTGACTCAACCGTCTTCTTCAGGATAGTGTGGCTGGCGGAGCTGGAGGAAGAGCCGGACACAGAGCTAGAGCCCACAACGGGGCCCTGCCCAGAGCCCAGGATGATGCTGGAGCCTCCCTTCACGACGCTGGAGCCTCCCTTCACGACGCTGGAGCCTCCCTTCACGACGCTGGAGCCTCCCTTCACGACGCTGGAGCCTCCCTTCACGACGCTGGAGCCTCCCTTCACGACACTGGAGCCTCCCTTCACGATGCTGGAGCAACTAGACCCAAAGCTGCCTTTCCCGCCTCCAAGTCCACAAGTGCCTGCCAGGCCACCATCTGTTCCTCCAGACACGACGGTGCTGCCTCCCCCAACAGCTGCCAAGAAAGGGACCAGGGTCACAGCAGAGTCCTCGATTCCCTGTGGGAACCCCTCTCCCGAAGTCCCCTGATACTCACAGAAAGTGACCTGGCTGGCGCATTCCCCAGACATCCTGGGGGAGAAAAGACAAGAGGAAGAAACATTAAGAAAGGCTGCAGAGAATGTGTCCCAGGGTGCTTTTCAGCCTCTTGGAGCAGCACCCTCTGAGCAGATAAAATCCCCCAATTTTAAACCCCTCCCAGCAGAATGGGTGGCCCTCAGCAGTTCAGAGTGTGGAGAAATCGCTCAGGATCCTGTGTTGGCCTGGCATCCCCCACCCCCACCTCTCTCACACATCCCCAGGGCCCTGACCGGCCCCTCACCTGCACTCTTCGCCCTCCAGCAGTCGGCGGTAGGTGGCAATCTCCACATCCAGGGACAGCTTTGCACTCATCAGCTCCTGGTAGTCACGTAGCAGCCGCGCGATGTCCTGCTTGGTGGCTCTCAGGGCGGCCTCCAGCTCGGCCAGCTTGGTCTGAGCATCCTTGAGAGCCAGTTCCCCACGCTGCTCAGCATCAGCAATGGCGACCTGCAGGCTGGCATTCTAGTGAAGCATGGAGATAAGGGAGAAAGTGACTGTCAGCACGGTACAGGCCCCCAAAGTACCTACCATAACTTAAAAGCTGAGATGGACCATAATTGCATGAGCCCAGAATTATTCTTGGCCACGCCCAGCTCTTCTCATTCTAAAAGGAAGTGTCCCCTCTTCTGCTTCTTTAAGTCCTAGAATGGGTTAAGTAGTGTCCTCAAAAACGTCACGTCCACCAAGAACTTCAGAACATGACCTTATTTGGAAAGATACGGTCTTTGCAGATGTAATGAGTTAAGGATCTCAAGATGCTATCATACTGTATTTAGGTGAGCCCTAAATCCAGTGAGCGATGTCCAAGAAAAAGATGAGGGGATTCAGCCGCTGAAATAGATGGAGGCAGAGACGAGAGTGAGGCAGCGCCAGACAGGGAATTCCTAGAGCCACCAGACACCAAGAAGGATTCCCCCTCTCCTTCAGAGGGCACAGCTGCTGACTCCCGAGTTCAGACTTCCAGCCTCTGGACCAGACGGAACAGTTTTCTGTTCTTTCAAACCATCAAGTTTGTGATACTTTGTCACAGCAGCCACTGGAAATGAATCCATCTCCTTTGCCACTTTCCCCAGTGATTTTCCCGTATTTCTTCCCCTGGCCCTCACCCTCAGCACCGCCCCTCAAACAGTCTCTCTCTCCCAGGGTACTTGCAGCTCCTCCTGTCCTGGGTGGGTCATTGTCCATGTGTTTTTAGAACCGCCCCATTTCAAATACTTGGTCCCGATGTTGTCAGAGTCTATCAAACTATGGGCCTCAATTTGAAAAACACTTTATCTGTGTTCACCTCTCCAATCAGATAGAAAACTCCTAGAGAAAAGACTGCATCCCTGTCTAATCAGCCATCTGGCTGTTTTACCCCATATATGGGTCAGGAAGGAAGGCATTCCCTAAAGGCTCTCATTATTCATTGTCCACAAAGCACCCCATGGATGGGGACACTGTCTCCGTTCTCCTGATGAAGTAACCAAGCCCTGGAAAGGAGGTGAGAGGTGAAGCTGGGACCCTAACCCAGGACATCTGAAGCCCAGTCCACTCCTCTTACTTTCGTCTCCATTCATCAGGCTTGTGCATGAAAATGAGGAGTAACAGGGGGTGGGTCCCCAAGAGGGATTCTCCCAGGAAAGACTCCTTGCTGTACGGGAGAACTGTAGTTCCCAGACGTGAGCACATAGTGACTCTCTCCTAAGCCCTCGCCACTGGGCTCAGACTCCATGCGCTTCGTTTACATGGGTGAGCTTTGTTGAGAAAGCAGGTTTCTGGGCTCCACCCTTAGAGACTCTGATTCCCTGTTGCCAGTGGGAGGCCCAGGAATCTGTATCTTATCAGACACCCCAGAGAATCCTCAAGCTTCCAAAGCAAAAAGTCCAAAATTATGGGCCAACAAAGTGGCAGGAAATTGAGTAATAGGACCTGGTCACCTTCACCTCAGGTCCTGCCTTTCACTTCAAAGGAGAGCAGGTCAAGACGTCTGGAGACTGAGTATGGCCTTTGAATGATTTGTACGCCAAGAACTTCCTCCAAGATCTGTGCCCTGCTCACACAGGCACGGGCCACACACAACTTGGGAATCAGGCTGAAGTGCTTGAGGAAACCCTCTGACTCTGTGGTCTCAGCTCTCAACCCTCTCTTGGTCCCAAAAGAGCGATTCTATGGGCTTGGGGAAAGTAAGGGCAAAGACACTTGAAAACTTCAGAATCTGTAATCCTCACACCTGGAAGCGAGGTCTCCAGGAGCAGGAAACCACCTCCCTGCCCTTGCCCTCGTTTCCGTCCACCTCTCCCCGCTCCTCCCACCCACAGCATCCCCTGACCCTAAGGGGGCCTCGGCACCCCACCATCCTGCCCATGTCCCCCGCTCCCTGAGATCCTGGTTCTCTCCCTCCCCAAGAGGGGACCAGGAAATTCAGTGCACGACCTTAGAGTCCTTGCTGGGCTTGAGGAGTAAGCGTCAAAAGAAGAGATTAGAAAAGAGATGAATTAGCCCTCTCCCCTAGGAGCCGAAAGCACCAAGTGCACGTGCGCATGGAGTGCAGGGAGAAGGCTGGGCCGGGGCTGGCAGTGTGGAGCCTGTGCAGCTAGAACCCCCGGAGGAGAGCTGAACGCCTCTGACGTGGGGCTCAGAGTGCCCTTGACACCAGATTATACAAAGCTCCGAAGAGTTATCAAAGTTTCCCACCACCCCCGCAGTGAGCCCTGCACAAAGGTGGTAAGACAGAGGGCTTGGGGACTCGGGACCCCTACCTGATTCTTGACGTTCTCAATCTGACTCTGCAGCTTCTTAATTGTCTGCTGCAGCTGAGTGATCTGGACTTTGGTCTCCTTCATGCTGTTCCCATGAAGCTGGGCACGTGCCTGAAGCTCCCGGTACTGAGGGGGAACAGAGGTGACGCCATCAGTGGGGAGAACCCCACCTTTGACCTTTGACCATGGCCCCGGCTCTCTGCCTCCTCACATCCTCATCCGGAATGCAGGTGGAACGCTGAGACCAGGACGTGGTGGGATGAGGTTGTGGAACTCCAGGCTCGTCTCCCATGGTTTCCCTGCATTGCCTCCCTCCCGGAGAAGGGGAACATAGTACCTACCCAGCCCTGGTGCTCCAGACATGTTACCAGAACTGCCCCAACCACACTGAGGTGGACAACCACCCCGGGGGGCAGGCAGGGAGACCCAGTCTTTTTCAGCTCAGTGCTAACCCCCCCAGCCCCGGCACCTTGGTCTGGTACAGCTGCTCGGCTTCAGCTTTGCTGGTCCGGGTGATCTCCTCATACCGGGCTCGGACCTCGGCGATGAGGTCTCTGAAGTCCAGGCAGCGGTTGTTGTCCATGGACAACACCACAGACATGTCACTAGCCTGGGTCTGCAGCTGGCCCAGCTCCTGCGGGGAGGACTGACTCAGTGTCCCATGGCTTCCCAGCTCCCCTTCCCCTTGGAGCCCTGGGAAAGTGGGCAGAGTGCCTGACTTCCTGCCCCCTTCCTTCAGAGGCAGCCCTCATTCATGCCGGCTGGCACTGAGCATGCCCTGTCCTCTTATCTGCAAGTGAGGGCAGTCCAAGGACTCCTGGACGTTAAAGGAACATGTCCTCAGGGTCCCAAATCACCTGGCCCACATCACTCCCTGACCTCCTATCACATGCCCTCCCTCTTCCTCCTTGCATTTCCTCAAAGACCAGTAGGCTCCTGGCTCCCTCTGCCTGGAATCCCTCGCACCATCCCCCACCACGTGGCTAACTTCCTCACCTCTGTCAGATCTTTGCTCCAATTTCATCTTCTAAATAAGGCCATCTGACCGCTCTATTTGAAACTGCCACCTGCCCTACCCCTCCATGTTCCCAATCCTCCTCTCCCTGTTCGGGTTTTTCTTTTTCCTTGGCATTTATCACTTTCTAATAGCATGCTATGTAATTGACTTATTTACCAGGTCTACTGCTTATTGTGTTTATTATCTCCTGCTGCTGCTGCTGCTAAGTCGCTTCAGTCGTGTCCGACTCTGTCCAACCCCATAGACGGCAGCCCACCAGGCTCCCCCGTCCCTGGGATTCTCCAGGCAAGAACACTGGAGTGGGTTGCCATTTCCTTCTCCAGTGCATGAAAGTGAAAAGTGAAAGTGAAGTTGCTCAGTCATGTCTGACTCTTAGCGACCCCCTGGGCTGCAGCCCACCAGGCTTCTCTGTCCATGGGATTTTCCAGGCAAGAGTACTCCTAGCCTCGTGATTTTTGTCTGGTTATTCACAGGTGTATTCTCAATACCTAGCAAATCACCTGGTACATTCTCAGTAATTGTTTGTCAAAGGACTGAATGACCAGTGTCTAAGTCACCCTAACCAGGCTTCACCTCCTGGCCACTCCCACTAGGCTGTGGCCACAGGGAGCCTGCCTGTGCTGTCCCCCTCCCTCATCCCACCAGCCCTAGGCAGACCATCGCTGCTGCCCCTGGAGAATCCTCACTTCTTCATAGAGATGCTTCAGGAAGCAAATGTACTCTTTCAGATCCTCCACCTTGCTTTCTATCTCCATCTTGCTCAGGAGAACCCCGTCTGCATCCTGGGGACAGAAAGACAAAAACCATGTACCCGCACTCCCTTTTTGGGGGTCCCACTCTGATCCAGGAGTTCTGTTGACACACTGCCCAGCACACACACCCCCACGCCCTCTCCAGCTCCCATTCCTTCCTCTTTCAGCCCCGCCTTCCCTGCCCTTTCTTTGTTTGACATTGACCCACACCGCCTTCAGGAAGCCTTCCCTGATTCATCCCAACAAGTTCGGCTTCTTCCACTCCCTCCCCACCCTCTCCCACAGTGACTCCCAGAGCTCATCCCATAGTCCCTCAATCAGATCTTGTCCAAGGGTCCCTGTATCTCTGTGTATGTTCCATTTCCCCACAGGGTCCCTGTAGACATGTGACAGCATGTCACGCGTGAGAATCCCCCGACACATACACACACAGCTCTCACAGCCCAGATTCTGTGCACAATGAATGGCTCAGGATTCAGGTAGAGGGGTTTCCCTGGTGGTCCAGTGGCTAAGACTCCATACTCCCAAAGCAGGGGGCTGGGGTTCAATCCCCGAAGAGGGAACTAGATTCCATGTGCTGCAACTAAGAGTTTGCCTGCCACAACTAAATATCCCACATGCCACAGTTAAGACCCAGTGCAGCTTAATAAATAAATTAAAAAAAAAAAAAAGATTCAGATAGAGCAGTTGAACCCACTCACCTTTTTGAGGACCACAAAGTCATTCTCTAGCGTGGCACGCCTGTGGGCCTCGTGCTCATACCTGCCAAGAAAGCACAGAAAGACACTGCCTAGGGTGCTGGCATCAGAGCCCCGGACTCTCTCCAAGCACAGTCTCCAAGAGGTCACTTTGCTTTAGATGCTCCAAAGCAGGACCCACCACCAGCCTGCACCTCTATTCTTCAGGAAGCTTTGTCATGTCCTATGTCCCTCTTCACTCCCTCAGTCCAGGTCCACTCTGACATTGGGTCACTTAGCTTCACGTCTGGAAAGCACTTTCAAACACTTCTCACTTACCACTCACAATCATCATCTGAAGCAGGCATTTTGGATTTTATCAGAGAGATTATAAGATGTGCCCAGGTTATAGATAATTAGGTGGTCCATGCAGATCTAAAACCCAGGTCTCCTGGCCCCAGTCTTTCTACGACCCTCCACCTGGGCCCTGGAGCCAACCTCCCAATGGCTCTGGAACACGAGAAAGGCATTATCGCAGTCTACAGATATGGAAACTGAAGCTGGGAAAGGTGAGATTCTTTGCTCAAGGCCACACAGCTATTCCTTGCTCACAGTCACCAAACCTGAGGCTTCTGTGGCTTCAGGGCTCTCCACATACCACCAGGCGACCTTGTGGGGAACCCAGAACTGCAGCCAGCCATGAATCATGCCACAGACCCAGGGATGGTCCCACTAGGTGAATTTCCTTCTGCCTCTGAGACCAGAGAATATCTGAGTCACTTTAGCCCACAGCCTGCTCAACAGGAATTTCTCAAGCAAAAAACCCACAGAAACATTCTTTAAATAAGCCCTTCCCCACCTTGACCAGAAACGTGGCCCTCATAGTCAGGGCCTGCTAGAAATGAGGCTCTCCAGTCCTGGGTATCAGGGGTTGGGGGGCCTCTTACCTGCAGCAGATGGGGCCCCCTGAGAATCAGAGAGAGTGGGGATGCAGAAGGGCTAGAGGGGAGGGAGGCCTGTCCTGTGACTCCAGGAGCTCAGAGGAGAGAAACTTCCAGCAGACAGCCTGATTCAAGCCCTCCCAGCTGCCACCAGGCCCCATGGGGATGCTGTGGTTCACATACTTAGTTTTATACTCCTCCTCCTGGCCCTGGCAGGACTTCAGCTCAGCGTCCAGAGACTCTCGCTCCCTCTGCAGCTGCTCCAGCTGTGTCCTGAGCTGGACCAGATAGGCCTCGAAGAAAGACTCCAGGCCCTGGGGTCTGTCACCCAACCCCTGCTGCTGCAGCAAGTGCCACTTGGTTTCCAGGACCTTGTTCTGCTGCTCCAGGAACCGCACCTGCCGCACAAGCAGAGAGTTCCTGAGGCTCCTGCCAGACTCCCTGCCTGCGCACAGCCTCCGGGACAACTCTCTAGCCTGAGCAAACCTCTAGCCGGCCTGGAGCCTTTGAGGCCTTTGATAAATATTTGCCCACACAGTCAATGAATTATAATAACATTTCTATAAAGGGAATTTCAAAGCACCAATTAAACATAGGCTTGACATAACCAGAGAGACTCCAGTTAGACCACAAGAGGGACTTCCTTGCTGTAAAAGTGATTAGAAAAGGAGTAGGAGGCTAGACTGCCCCATTCCCAAGTCCATTGAAAACAGTTCCTTGGAGGCAGGCACAGAGACAGGGGATTAGCTGAGTGGACCCTCACCTTGTCAATGAAAGAAGCAAACTGGTTGTTGAGGATTCTGATCTGTTGGGTCTCCTGAGTCCGAACCACCTGGAACTGGGGGTCAATCTCAATCTTCGGTGGGGTCAGAAGACTCTGGTTGATGGTCACTTGCTGGATGCCTCCTGGAGGGCACAGGGAAAGCCCAGGCCAACCACTCCCCTCCCCAAGCTGCACCCCTAGCCTTCCCCATGAACCCCAGGTCCTTCCACGAGAGCCTCCTCGGCATCCCCCAAAGGAACTGAGGCTCCTGCTGCTGAAGCCAGCCCTGCCTCGGCCCACCGATTGGGCAGAACAGGCTGAGCGAGCGCTGAAGCCCCTCTGGGCCCGGCAGGGAGAGAGAGACATGGCAGTGACTGAAGGTTTCAGGGCTGCAGAGGATCGTCAAGAGCAAGTTCCTGCCCTGAGGCCCGGCACGAGACTTTTATCCCCTCCCCATGCCTGGGCTGGGCCTTGGAGAGCAAGATGCTCTTGGCCTGACTATGTCTGTCACTGGCTCCAGTTGACCTCTTCTGACACGCCTGGGAATAGATGCCCGGCACGTGCAGAGCCCAAGGAAGAGACCGAGAGCCTGCCCTCTGAGCTCCCAGGCTACAGGAAGCGTGGGCACATTCTGAAGACCAGGAAGCAGCCAGAGACTGGGACTTCAGTGCTGGGGGCTGGGGAGAGAGGGCCCTGAGCAAAGTCACTGAGGGTCATTCAAGGAAGGCTTCCTGGAGGAGGTGATGGGTACGAAGGGAGGCACATTCAAGGGGAGAAGAAGGTGGAGGGGGTTCAAATGGAGCACTTGAGTGCCCTGCAGACGCTGGACGGGGGAGCACAGCTTCTCAAAGGAGCTCCCGCACAGTAGAGTAGGAGAAGGAAGGCATTTTGCAGCACAGGAGAAGCCAGGAGGTTAACAGAGGTGTTACTGTCATCACTGGCTCAAACACACTGCAAGATTTGGAAATGAAACAGAAAAACAGGGTATCCAAATCCCTCCTCTTGCCCAACCCAGCAATCATCCACAAAGCACCACCCCACTCAAACCAGGCCTCTCCACCTGGGATGGCGGCAGATAAAGCATTCCTAAGCCCAGCCTGTGTCCCTTCCACAAACACACAGCACCAGGCCCATCAACCTGGGTCTCGCACTGCATTTGTCAAGTGGCTTCCAGGCTCTAAAATAAAATGTACATTTAGAAACACCCTTCCCCTGGGGACTGGGAACAAACATAGGAGCTTTGGGGCAGCCGTAGGATAGAGTGGATCCCTGCCCTGAGAGTTTGCTAACTGGAGGAGCCCCAGGGTTCATCACTCAGCGATTCTCCCACCCAGTGGAGGACCCAGACAGCATTCAGCTCCCTCCCCTGTCGCCCTCCCACTGCGGGCTGGAAAGGCTGGCAGCTCTGATTTTCAGAAACTTCCAAAATGTCTACTTTCCATGAAGGGAGGGCTATTTCTTCCTCTTCCTCCCCCCATTTCTTAGAGCCTGATGCACCTGGGGTATTGGGGTCTTTGATAATGCAACTCAAAGCCAGTACAGAGACTCACAGAATAACCAACACACAAGAGATATGGTATGAGGAAGTCAGTCTTAGCAATGCAAACAATCCCGTATGCACGCCACCCCCGGGACCAGACAACGGGTGAGCGTGTCTCCCCTCCCTCTAGAGGATTAAAAGTTCCTTCCTCCTTCCCCTGTAACCCCATCCAGCAGACAACCCGGAAGGAAACCGAATGACAGATGACCTCAAGGGGAGGAAGAGGCCAGGCCTCCTCAGCAGAAAACAAAGGAAATCAAAGGACTGAGGACTCAGGTGAGAAAGAGAAGAGAAGGAAAACAATCCAAGAAGCGATTCAGGTACACCGAGAAGAGAGGAGGCAGTGCGGGCAGACTTGGAGTCTAGAAAGAGAATCTGGGAAATGGATTGAATCCCATTGAGGACCCACCTCCAAACCCTACCCTCTGGGGGCCACTCCACAGAGGCACATTCCTCCCACAAACATTCTTGAGAAAGATCTCTGCGGGCTGGATTCAACCACTCCCTCCCCACCAGTACTGAGGGTGAAGGGCAGAGGTCACACTTGAAACTTCCCCATATTTGTAACGTTTCAGAGGATTAGAAGGGCTTCTCCCTCCAGTGGCTCAGCACTCCAGAATCCACCTGCAATGCAGGAACCGCAGGAGATGAGGGTTGGATCCTTCGCTGGGAAAACCCCCTGGAAGAGGGCATGGCAACCGACTTCTGTATACTTGCCTGGAAAATCCCCTGGACAGAGGGGCCTGGCCTGCTACAGTCCATGGGGTCGCAAAGAGTCGGACACGACTGAAGCGACTGAGCATGTGACACAGTGTTAGAGCCAGAGAGCTTCGAGGTCCTCTGGTCCAACGGCCTTGTTTTCCACTTAAGGACTCTGAGGCCCCATAGGGTTTAGGGTAGGTGCAGAGACTGTGCAACCTTGAGTAATCTAAGGGATTGCACCAGATGACCTCTAAGCCTACTTTGACCCATCACTCTGGTTTGAGCGACTTGCTCAAGGCCACCCATGCAGCTGATAGGGTTGGAGCCTGAGCCCCCACCCAGCTCAGACCACTGCCCCAGGAACAGCCCATAAACAGACCTTTGATCGTGACTCCACATGTCTGCCTTGCCCACCCCTCCATCCAGCTCAGGGTCTGGCTTACACTAGGCATTCAAAGTACTTGTCTAAGAGATGAATTCTTACCCATGACAGTTATACCTAGGGACCTTCTTGAATCCCCTTAAATTCTCAAACACTACTGTAACATGTTTTCCTCCATAAAAAAAAATCATGCCATGATGGAGAGAATGACAAAATGATCTGGAGATTTGAATACTAGGCCCCTTAGAAGCTAAGTGGTACACAATTCACTAATGTCCAGCTCTTTGCGACCCCATGGATTGCAGCCTGCCAGACTCCTCTGTCCATGACGATTCTGCAGGCAAGAATCCTGGAGTGGCTTGCCATGCCCTCCTCCAGGGCATCTGCCCAATGTAGGGACTGAACCTGTGAGTCTTATGTCTAATCTGCATTGGCAGATGGGTTCTTTACCACTAGCACCACCTGGGGAGCCCAAGTTTACACACAAAGGTAAACAAAGGGGTCCCACTTCCGGGGCAGTAAAATGCAAACAGCTCAAATCGTGGGCTTAACGTTAAACCCAGTGTGTGAGGGTTCCAGGGGGTTTCACCCATTGGGTTAAATCTCCTGCTCCAAGTCAACCAGCCTCAACCACACCTCAAGCCCTACAATCCCTGCCTACCCCAGTCCTGCCTTCGAGGATACCCCGCCAGGGCAGCTACTTGTCTTAACCACTCCCCAGCGGCCCCTTTTCTTACTGCTCCACCCCGAGTTCTCCTCTGGCTGCAGCTACAACTCCTCAACCTCCTTCCCTCTAATTGCACTCAAGCCTGTTCTGCTTGTGCAGTGGATGCTTTTACCCAATAGCCATTTATTCACATTGAACTTATTTTTTAAATCTTGGCTGCACTGGATCCTTGTTGCAGCACAAGGGTTTCTCATCGCAGTGCTTGGGCTTCTCTAGTTATGGCCCGCAGGGTAGTTGCCCTGAGACTTGTGGGATCTTTGTTCCCTGACCAGGGATTGAACCTGCAACCCCTGCTTTGGAAAGCAGATTCCTAACCACTGGACCACCAAGGAAGTCCCCACATTTACTTATTGACTCGACAAATTAGGATTAAGCACCTCCTGTGTGTCAGGACCTATGCTGAGAGTTAAGAATTTAGCAGAGAAAAAGGCCCGGCCCCCGCACTAAGAAAACTTAGAGTCCAGTAGTGAAAGAGACATTGAACAGGCAATTAAACATGTATTTAATTGCAGTTATGATAAGGAGAGAAAAGTACAGGGCACGAAAGAGTCCTAGCCTAGTTTATCCCCTAATTTTTTCTCGAACATGCCAGGAACACCCCTGCCTCAGAGCCTTTGCCCTTGCTATTCCCTCTTTCTAGAATGCGCCTTCGCAGAATCCTGCATAGCTACAAGTCACCATCTCTGGCTGCCCCAAACCAAAACTGAAACACCAAGTTGTACTTACACTTCTTACCCCCTTCCCAACTCTGTCTCTTTCCACTCAACACTTGGCACTTTCTAACGTGCCGTGTATTTCACTTACTCATTTTGTTTGTTGACCTTCCTGCTCTAGAATATCATTTCCACGAGCGCGAGGATTTGGTCTCTTTGCTGACTTCTATATCCTCCCTACTTAGAGCCGCCTAATACAGTAGGTCTCAGTAAACACTTGTTAAATAAATGACTCCCCATTCAATTTCATCTTGTTGATCTTCTTCATCTTTCAACCTCTGGGTATCCTTGTAACTCTCAATTCTGTTCTCCAAAGCACCTCACCCCCTGACAAGGTTGGAAGCAAGCAAATGTAGTCATGTGTGTGTGTGTGTGCGCGCGTGTGTGTGTGCGCGTGTGCGCATGTGTGTGCGCATGTGTGTGTGGTGTGTGTGTGCACAAGTGTGGTGTACATGTGTGTGGTGTGTGTGGTGTGTGTGTGCGTGCATGTGTGTGTGTGTGCGCGCGTGTGTGTGGTGTGTGTGTGTGGTGTGTGTGCGTGTGTGTGCATGTGTGTGGTATGTGTGGAGTGTGTGTGTGCAGGCGTGTGTATGTGTGCGTGTATGTGTGGTGTGTGTGCGTGTGTGTGTGCATGTGTGGGTTGTGTGTGTGTGCACAAGTGTGTGTGTGTGGGTGTGTGTGTGTGTGTGTGTTATTGAGCTCCTGCTGTGGGCTGAGCACTGAGCTAAATGATACTGGAGACATAAGATGGATAAGGCCCCATTCCCATTTGAAAAGAATATACAGTTATATAGTGTCATGGAGAATACACAGAAGAATGCAGAATGGGGAGGAAAATCTGAGAGAGACTGCCCTGGGGTGCAAGTAGACATGTTGTTATGATAGTGAGGAGTGAGGGACGCTTTGTCTTGAAGGAAAACAAGGACAGAGCCTTGTGGCATGCCCCTAGAAACCCTCCCTCTGCCATTTTACATCCTCTCAGTGTATGTCTTTTGGGGGAAGTACAGGGCACGAAAGAGACCCAACCTAGTTTATGCCCTAATTTTTTCACAAACATGCCAGGAACACCCCCGCCTCAGAGCCTTTGCACTTGATGTTCCCTCCTTCTAGCATGCTCCTTCACACATCCCCATATAGCTACAAGTCAGCTGTAGCTCTACGCTCAGCTGTTTGGGAATCTACCCAGCTTTATCTAAGCTATTACATATAGCAACCATGTGATCCTAACAACCCAACCCTGCTGCTGCTGCTGCTGCTGCTAAGTCGCTTCAGTCGTGTCCGACTCTGTGCAACCCCATAGACGTCAGCCCACCAGGCTCCCCCATCCCTGGGATTCTCCAGGCAAGAACACTGGAGTGGGTTGCCATTTCCTTCTCCAATGCGTGAAAGTGAAAAGTGAAATTGAAGTTGCTCGGTCGTGTCCGACTCTTAGCGACCCCATGGACTGCAGCCCACCAGGTTCCTCCATCCATGGGATTTTCCAGGCAAGAGCACTGGAGTGGGGTGCCATTGCCTTCTCCGAACAACCCAACCCTATGAAGTAGGTATTAGGATTACCACCACCTTACAAAGGGAGGCACAGAGAGAAAAAATAAATTTCCCAAGGCCGCACAGCTAGTAGGAATGGACCCAAGATTTGAACAAAGATAGATAGACTCCACGGCTTCCCCAGTGGCTCAGCAGTAAAGAATCTGCCTGCAATATACAGGAGATGCAGGAGACTCCAATTCGATCCCTGGGTCAGGAAAATGCCTTGGAGGAAGCAATGGCAACCCATTCCAGTTTTCTTGCCTGGACAATCCATGGACAGAGGAACCTGGTAGGCTACACTCCATAGAGTTGCAGAGTCAGATATGACCGAAGTGACTGAGCACGCACGCACATAGATGGACTCCAGAGTTTTTGCCGTTAACCTCACTGCGCTCCTCTAGGAGACCTAGGAATGTCCATGGTGAAGGACACCTCAACCAGAGAGGTAGAACGACTTGCCCAAGATCACGCAGCAGATCCAAAAGTGAAACTCATTCCTCCACATTCATCCCTGATCAACATTAATTAAACACTAGCTGGTGCCAGACACTATGCCAGCCCAAGTTAAACAAAATTTAATGAAAGTTCTTGCCTTCAAGGTGTTTGTAGTCTGGAAGGGGAGTAGGGAAGAAGTGGGGAATATATTTTGCAGACCAGTAAAAGTCCCTTGCATTGCAAGGAGATCCAACCAGTCCATCCTAAAGGAGATCAGTCCTGGGTGTTCACTGGAAGGACTGATTCTGAAGCTGAAACTCCAATACTTTGGCCATGTGATGCAAAGAGCTGACTCATTTGAAAAGACCCTGATGCTGGGAAAGATTGAGGGCAGGAGGAGAAGGGGATGACAGAGGATGAGATAGTTGGATGGCATCACCGACTCAACGGACATGAGTTTGGGTAGGCTCCAGGAGTTGGTGATGGACAGGGAGCCCTGGCGTGCTGCAGTCCATGGGGTCGCAAAGAATCGGACATGACTGAGTGACTGAATTGAACTGAAAATCCAATAAAGTGTTGGAGGTGCCACTATAGATGCAGGTACAATTCTTGTGGTTCTGGCATCTTCTTGAAAAAGCAGGTGTGCTTATTTTGGGCACATCCCCAAAGAACAGAAGTCATCGCCTGGGGTCAAGGTGAGGCATGGCTCCCCACACCCATTTGGGTCTTCCTGGCTTTCAAAAGTCAACAATGGGGTTGGTTCCTGTCCCACCCTATTTGAGGGGAACTGGACCAGAAAGGTTCAAATGTCTTGGGCCTGCCTTTAGTCAGTCTCCCTTTCCCGACAACAGACAGCCCATGACTTCCTCAATCTAGGCACCATGGACCCCTGCCTCAGCTCAGCCTTTGCAACTGAGAATACAAATTCTAACCGAGAATCTCCCAAGTCTCCCAAACATCAGGCACTCACATTCAACCTCCAACATCATGCCATTGTGTAATGCCAGACATACTGGTATATCCTTAATATATTATTAAAAGAGAATTTAAATGGATTCACCTCTTTCTTATCCTGACCCTAAACCATAATATCCATAAATGTAGCTTTTGTGTGCCAGTTCTAATCTTTTTCCAATTCATATTCACATAAGACCTAACTATTAAAATATAAAACATTCTTCTGTGTGCTTTGGTTTACATAGAACACAGGTCAACTTCAACCCTATTCAAAGTTTCCTAAAGCCAGTGAGGGAGGGAGGGAGCAGCACCCATGGGAGTGGCTGATTTCTATCTCACCTGTAAGACAGCTGACAGCTCTTCTGGCCTGTCGGGGCAGGAGGGGAGGGGGGAGATGAAAGGCCTGCCCTTCAATCTCCCCCAGGCCAGAGAGAGCACCCTCACGCCAGCCTGCTCTGCCCTGGCACCCTCCTGCCTGCTGGGCTGGGGTGAGTAGCCCCTGCCCTCCTCACTGCTCTGGTGACGAAGGAAGGTGATGCCCACCCAGGGATGGGCTTACTGTGACAGGGAAGGGTGCCCCCAAGGAGAGCCAAGCTACTGCCTCTGTGGGCCCTCTGTGCCCAGCTAGTGAGCCCCCAAAACCCACAAGGAGCACATTCCCAAGAATGTGGAAAGGAAGGATTTTCTAAGCTTTCCCGGGAGCTCAGAATTTAAATGTGTGTCTCCAAGTTCCGGGCTGAGGGTGGCTAACTTTGAAGTGATAGCCATTTTCCATGTATAACGTGCTCATATTTTTACAATTCCCTTGCAGCACCCCAGTGTTCATCGCAGCACTATTTACAATGGCCAAGACATGGAAGCAAACTAAAGGCCCAGTGACAAAGCAATGGATGAAGAAAATGTGGTACATATGTACAATGGAATATTATTCAGCCATAAAAAAGAATTTGCAATAACATGGGTGGACATAGAGATTGTCATATTCAGTGCAGTAAGCCAAACAGAGAAAGACAAATACCATGAGATATCTCTTACACATGAAATCTTTTTTCTAAAAAAAGTTACAAATGAATTTATTTACAAAACAGAAACCCACAGACATAGAAAACAAACCAATGGTTACCAAAGGGTAATGGGGAGGAAGGGATAAATTAGGAGTTTGAGATTAACAGATATACACTGCTGCTCCTACTCCTGCTAAGTCGCTTCAGTTGTGTCCGACTCTGTGCAGCCCCACAGACAGCAGCCCATCAGGCTCCTCTATCCCTGGGATTCTCCAAGCAAGAGTACTGGAGTGGGTTGCCATTTCCTTCTCCAATGCATGCACGCATGCTAAGTCGCTTCAGTCATGCGACCCTATGGACGGCAGCCCACCAGGCTCCTCTGTCCACAGGATTCTCTAGGCAAGAATACTGGAGTGGGTTGCCATTTCCTTCTCCACACTACTAGATATAAAATAGAGTGGCCGATTCATGTTGATGTATGGCAAAACACCATCATGATAGTGTAAAGTAATTATCCTCAATTAAATTAATTAATTAGAATAAATGAAATAATCAACAAGGACCTACTGCATAACACAGGGAAATATATCAACATTTTGTAATATCTATAAAGGAAAATAAATATATATACATATATATGTGTGTGTGTGTGTATAACTGTATCACCGTGTTTTACACCTGAAACTAGCACAACATTGTAAATCAACTATATTTTAATAAAAAAATTAATTCTATTACAAAATGAATTTTATTGCAGACCCTCTGAGTGCCAATCACTGTACCAGGCCCTGTAGAAACGTAACCTTCTTTAGTCTTCACCACAGTCTGAAAACTGGGTATTGTTCTTGTTCACAGACACAGAAACAAAAGCAACTACCCAAGATCTTGCAGAGAAGAATATGTCCACCCAAGAGGAGAACCCAGCTCTTCTAAGGATCCTGTAGTCTTCTCAGGAAGGCCACAGCCTCCACTGAGAATAGGCCTGTGCACAAGTTTCCCCAGTCAACAGAGAACCAGAAACCTCCCCCCTCTGCTAGAAGCTGGGGAGAGGAGCCAGGGAGGGGGCTGGCTGAGCTTCACTGAACAGCAGGTGCTGCAGGGTAACAGCTGGCTGTGTGCAGGGCTGTGAGAACACACCTCTGTTTTGTAGTGTTTGCATCATTTTCTAGGGTATAAACGCTCCCACCATGGCTGATTTCAAGCTCCCAGCATTGACTGACTGCAGAGCTGGGAAGCAGTGAACACAGTCAGCTCTCGCAAGTTTGCACAAACTGGCTCCTGCGCACCACTGGCCGAGGGTTAGGAAGGTGGAAGCCCTTCTGTGGAGCACGACATGTCCCAGACTGTGGGAGCCACGAACACCCCTTTAGGAGCAAGCTGATGGTATCTGGAGAGGAAAGAGGGCTGGGCTGAGAGGGAAGCGGAAGAGTACAGATCAGAAAACACGAGTTGAGTCCAGACTTGCCCATCAGGACCCAGCACGCAGTCACTGCCACTCAGACCCAATCAGGTTCAGCCAGTTGGGTTTCCTGCTTCTAGCAACCGCTCCTGATTTGGCAAATATTTATGTGGCATGTTACTAAGGACAGCCTCGCAACACCTGAGGGTGAAAAGACCATGAGGCAACTTCTAGAGGAAAGGTCCCAGGATTCCTACAACCCTGGGTAAATAAGGTCCAGGGCTCAGTAGGAACTCCTAGACTGGGAGATGAAGTTGGGGATTTACCTGGTCCAGTTCTCTGCCCCTCCTCAGCCTCTCTCACCAGCATCCCTCTCATGGCCATCTGAAGCAATAAGCCCTAGGGAGGGCGCTGAATCTTCTGCCTCCATCCCCAAGGAACTTCAGCCTGTTGTTTTTCAGTCCCTAAGTCCAACTGTTTGCAGCCCCATGGACTACAGTGTGCCAGCCATCACTGTCTCCCAGAATTTGCTCCAACTCATTGTCCATTGAGTCGGTGATGCCATCCAACCATCTCATCCTTTGTTGCCCCCTTCTCCTCCTGCTCTTAATCTTTTGAAGCATCAGGGCCTTTTCCATCAAGTCAGCTCTTCACATCAGGTGGCCAAAGTATTGGAGCTTCAGCTTCAGCCTCAGTCCTTCCAATCAACATTCAGGGTTGATTTCTTTTAGGATTAACTGGTTTGGTCTCCTTGCTTTCAGCCTGAAAGAATAGTATTTTCAAAACTGCAAGTTACAGGACTTCCCTGGTGGTCCAGAGATTAAGAATCCACCTTCCAATGCAGAGGACGCAGATTCAATCCCTGGTCAGGATGAGATGGTTGGATGGCATCACCAGCTCAATGGACTCATCAGCGGGAGTTGGTGATGGACAGGGAAGCCTGGTGTGCTGCAGTGCATGGGGTCACAAAGAGTCAGACACCACTGAGCGACTGAACTGAACTGAACAGGGAACTAAGATCCTGTATGCCATGGGGCAGCTAAGCCTGTGCCCCACAACCCCTGAGCCCACGTCCCACAAGAGAAGTCCACCAACTGCAAATGGAGAAACCCACACGCTCCAGTGAAGACCCAGGGCAACCAAAAAAAAAAACAACTGCAAGTTACAGTTCACTAGCAGGCTGTGGAGAATCCCAGGGACAGGGGAGCCTGGTGGGCTTCCGTCTATGGGGTCACACAGAGTCGGACACGACTGAAGTGACTTAGCAGCAGCAGCAGCAGCAGGCTGTGAAATTAATTTAATGGATGTCAACCAGCATATCAGAGTATCACCATAAAACTGTGTTCAGCGTGCATTATGTCTGTATAAATATATACAGAACTGTGATATAAAATGCATTTCTTACCAGGGATCATGGTCCCAAAAAGCTGAATAACCCTCCGATAGAGGAGGTGGTCCCACCCTCAGACACACACAACCCAGGAAATAAGATCAGAACCCGAAGTGGCATTAGTTGTCAGGACTGGGGGATGGGAAAAGAGAGGTTTAGCCTGGGGAGCTTTTACAGATGGATGGCAGTAATGAAAGCAGGATTGGGAGCGGGGACTCAGGGAGTGAAGCCCTCTCTCAATCTATCCCGAAAGTTAAGAAATTCTCCCAAGGCCAAATCTAATCCCTCCGCTCATCGATGCCTGCTCTGCGCGGCAGCCCACCCACTCTCCGAAAGGAAGAATCATAGCCCCCTGCTCCACGTAACCTCGAGTCACAGCAGTGACAAGGACCCCACTGGTTGGGTCCAGGGGAGGGACGGTTGGCAGAACCGGGGAGCGCAGATAGCAGCGTGCTGACTGCCAACCAAGCCAGGCGAGGCAGGCCAGCCTGTGTGTGCCGCAGCCGCACAGACCAGGTCTCGAGGATTGTGAGTCTTGTTAAGACCAGAATACTCACAACTGGAGAATGACCCGACAGCAAAAAACCCCCACGTGTGCATAATACCTGCCTGTTATTACAGGATGTCAGAGCAGAGAGATCTGAGAGGTCATCTTATCCTACACGCTTCTTTCATAGCACAAGAAACTGAGGTCCAGAGAGGGCAAGCGACCTGCCCAGGGCACACAGCAAGGATAGGACTAGAGTCCATAAGCCAGGACTCATTTCATTCTGCGCCACAGAGAGTCACGCGACTAGGACAGAGACCACAGAAGAGGACCCCAAGCCCCCACCTTCCCAACAAGCTCACACACACTATCATCGACCCATAAGACTTCCTGGGCACTTCTCAGCACCAAGCACTGTGCTTGGTGTGCAGAGACACAGCAACTAATCTCCTCCAGGTAAAAAGGAAGTGCCCCTCTTGCCCTCCAGGAAAGGAGACTTGCTCTAAGACCTCTCTGACCTGCTCCAGACTCTTATTACTGTCAGGAAGGAACCTCACTCCTTCCTGCTGCAACTTCAGCCTGTCCCTCTTGGCCCCAGAAGCACCTGCTTACTAGCCTGGCCTGGAAGGGAGGGGGAAGGCTGATGCTGCACAGGGCCCTCTCCTGGCTCCTGAGTCAGCCTATCCATTGTTCCAGTGACTTCACCTAAACCTTATTATGCTAAGGTGGCACAGAAAAGCCTAGGTAGTTCTGCCAGCAGAAGCTGGTGGGAGGAGAAGGGGCAGAAAGAGGAGACGAAGGGCAAGAAGATGGTAGGTGGGCAGGCGCAAGGGGAAGAAAAGGCAGATCCCACCCACTGCCTGGCTTCTTAAAGTCTAGGCTCCTGTTTTAAAGATGTGGAGGAAGAAGAGTTCAGAGCTGGTAGCACTTCCTTTTCTTTATACAAATATTACAAATTTATCGTTGAAAAATTCAAAGCAGCATGTCACAAAATTAGGAAAAATAAAACTCTTCTGCTATCTCCTAGAAGTAGTCACTATTAATATTTTGGTGCATAATCTTCCAGACTTTTCTATATGTAGATATCTCTCATTATGCATTCAATCTATGTTTACTGGGCACTTTCTATGTTCCAGATATTTTTCTAGTGCTAAGGATAAAGTAGTAAATGAAACATAAAAACCCATGCCCTGGGAACTTCCCTGGTGGTCCTGTGGTTGAGACTCCACACTCCCAACGCAGCGGGGCCAGGTTCTTTCCCTGGTCAGGGAACTAGATCCCACATGCTACAGATAAGAGTTTGCACCCCTCAACTAAAAACCCAATGCAGCCAAATCAGTTAAAAATAAATATTTTTTAAATATCCAAGCCCTTATGGAGTTTGCGGACTTCCCTTCTATGCCAAAGCCTTTGACTGTGTGGATCACAATAAACTGTGGAACATTCTGAAAGAGATGGGAATCCCAGACCACCTGACCTGCCTCTTGAGAAACCTGTATGCAGGTCAGGAAGCAACAGTTAGAACTGTACATGGAACAACAGACTGGTTCCAAATAGGAAAAGGTGTACGTCAAGGTTGTATATTGTCACCTTGCTTATTTAACTTATATGCAGAGTACATCATGAGGAACGCTGGGCTGGAAGAAGCACAAGCTGGAGTCAAGATTGCTGGGAGAAATATCAATAACCTCAGATATGCAGATGACACTACCCTTATGGCAGAAAGTGAAGAGGAACTCAAAAGCCTCTTGATGAAAGTGAAAGAGGAGAGTGAAAAGGTTGGTTTGAAGCTCAACATTCAGAAAACAAAGATCATGGCATCTGGTCCCATCACTTCATGGGAAATAGATGGAAAAACAGTGGAAACAGTGTCAGACTTTGTTTTTTTGGGCTCCAAAATCACTGCAGATGCTGATTGCAGCCATGAAATTAAAAGACGCTTGCTCCTTGGAAGGAAAGTTATGACCAACCTTGATAGTATATTAAAAAGCAGAGACATTACTTTGCCAACCAAGGTCCGTCTAGTCAAGGCAATGGTTTTTCCCGTGGTCATGTATGGTTGTGAGAGTTGGACTGTGAAGAAGGCTGATCGCCGAAGAATCGATGCTTTTGAACTGTGGTGTTGGAGAAGACTCTTGAGAGTCCCTTATACTGCAAGGAGATCCAACCAGTCCATTCTAAAGGAGATCAATCCTGGATGTTCATTGGAGGGACTGATGCTAAAGCTGAAACTCCAATACTTTGGCCACCTCATGAGACGAGTTGACTCACTGGAAAAGACTCTGATGCTGGGAAAGGTTGGGGGCGGGAGGAGAAGGGGACGACGGAGAATGAGATGGCTGGATGGCATCACCGACTCTGTGGACATGAGTTTGAGTGTACTCCGGGAGTTGGTGATGGACAGGGAGGCCTGGCGTGCTGTGATTCATGGGGTCGCGGAGAGTCGGACACGACTGAGCGACTGAACTGAACTGAACTGAACTGATGGAGTTTGCATCTCATGATGAGATATATGTGTATGTGTGTATTCATATGTGTATGTGTGTATTCATATGTCTAGTATAGGGTTGTATTCTGTCTACTGTAAGCACCATTTATTCTTGCACATATATATTTTCCAGAAGTGGGATCATATTGCACACACATATTTCTAGCCAGTTCCCAAACCCGCCCCATCTGTGTCAGTAAATATACACTTAGATTATCGTGAATGGCTCAGAAGTATTCCCTTGCAAGGAGTCTCAGGATTTTTCACCAGGTCCACTATCTGATTTCTTTCCCACAGGAAACCTGAACCTTGCTCTGGAAACCCAATCTACACACACACACACACACGCATGCGAGCATGCGCGCGTGCACACACACACACACACACACACATGAGCCTGCGCCTGCACCCTGCAGATGTGGAAGACAGCTCTCTCCTCAGCTGACTGTGAAGTGTAAACTAATCCTGATCCCAGACCTGTTTCCATGATTCTCCAGGGCACAGACCCATTCCCAGCTTTCCTTTTCAGGCAGGAGCTGGAGCCTGGCTTTTCCCAGTCTTGACTCCCCCTGCAGGCTACCTGGACACCTGGAGCCAAGGCTGGGAGTTAGGCAGGAACCAGTCCTGCAGCAGTGGAAAGAACAGAAGGGGAAACTGATCCTGACTTCCCTGAATCCCTTCTCTGCCACTGCCTCCCTGGTGCCTGGTGGCAATGGAAGGCCAGATGCCCCAAGTTCAGTTCAGTTCAGTCGCTCAGTTGTGTCCGACTCACTGCGACCCCATGGAGTGCAGCATGCCAAGCTTCCCTGTCCATCACCAACTCCCGGAGCCTACTCAAACTCCTGTCCATCATGTCAGGGATGCCATCAAACTATCTCATCCTCTGTTGTCCCCTTCTCCTCCTGCTTCAATCTTTCCCAGCATCAATGTCCTTTCCAATGAGTCGGTTCTTTGCATTAGGTAGCCAAAGTATTGGAGTTTCAGCTTCACCATCAGTCCTTCCAATGAATATTCAGGACTGATTTCCTTAAGGATTGATTGGTTTGATCTCCTTGCAGTCCTAGGGACTCTCAAGAGTCTTCTCCAACACCACAGTTCAAAAGCATCAATTCTTTGGTGCTCAGCTTTCTTTACAGTCCAACTCTCACATCCATACATGACTACTGGAAAAACTATAACTTTGATTAGACGGACCTTTGTTGGTAAAGTAATGTCTCTGCTTTGTAATATGCTGTCTAGGTTGGGTCATAGTTTTTCTTCCAAGGAGTAAGCATCTTTCAATTTCACGGCTGCAATCACCATCTGCAGTGATTTTGGAGCCCCCCAAAATAAAGTCTCTCACTCTTTCCATTGTTTCCCCATCTATTTGCCATTAAGTGATGGGACCAGATGCCATGATCTTAGTTTCCTGAATGTTGAGCTTTAAGGCAGCTTTTTCACTCTCCTCTTTCACTTTCATCAAGAGGCTCTTTAGTTCTTCGCTTTCTGCCATAAGTGTGGTGTCATCTGTGTATCTGAAGTTTTTGATGTTTCTCCCAGCAATCTTGATTCCAGTTTGTGCTTCATCCAGCCCAGCGTTTCTCATGATGTACTCTGCATAGAAGTTAAATAAGCAGGGTGACAATATACAACCTTGATGTACTCCTTTCCTGATTTGGAAACAGTCTGTTGTTCCATGTCCAGTTCTAACTGTCACTTCCTGACCTGCATACAGGTTTCTCAAGAGGTAGGTCAGGTGGTATGGTATTCCCATCTCTTTAAGAATTTTCCACAGTTTATTGTGATCCACACAGTCGAAGACTTTGGCATAGTCAATGAAGCAGAAATAGATGTTTTTCTGGAACTCTCTTCCTTTTTTGATGATCCAGTGGATGTTGGCAATTTGATCTCTGGTTCCTCTGCCTTTTCTAAATCCAGTTTGAACATCTGGAAGTTCACGGTTCAAGTACTGTTGAAGCCTGGCTTGGAGAATTTTGAGCATTACTTTGCTAGTGTGTGAGATGACTGCAATTGTGCAATAGTTTGAGCATTCTTTGGCACTGCCTTTCTCTGGGATTGGTATGAAAACTGACCTTTTCCAGTCCTGTGGCCACTGCTGAGTTTTCCAGATTTGCTGGCATACTGAGTGCAGCATTTTCACAGCATCATCTTTTAAGATTTAAAATAGCTCAACTAGAATTCCATCACCTCCACTAGCTTTGTTCGTAGTGATGCTTCCTAAGTCCCACTTGACTTCACATTCCAGGATGTCTGGCTCTAGGTGAGTGATCACACCATCGTGATTCTCAGGGTCATGAAGATCTTTTTTGTATAGTTCTTCCGTGTATTCTTGCCACCTCTTCTTAATATCTTCTGCTTCTGTTAGGTCCATACCATTTCTGTCCTTTATTGTGCCCATCTTTGCATGAAATGTTCCCTTGGTATCTCTAATTTTCTTGAAGAGATCTATAGTCTTTCCTATTCTATTGTTTTCCTCTATTTCTTTGCAGTGATCAAGACCATCCCAAAGAAAAAGAAATGCAAAAAGGCAAAATGGTTGTCTGACGAGGCCTTATAAATAGTTGACAAAAGAAGCTAAAGGCAAAGGAGAAAAGGAAAGATATACCCATTTGAATGCAGAATTCCAAAGAATAGCAAGGAGATAAGACAGCCTTCCTCAGCGATCAAAGCAAAATAGAGGCCCCAAACAGGCCCCCTAATGGGGACCTAAGCCCTGGTGATTTCTTGACATTTTCTGAACTTTTAAGAAGTCCTAACTGGCCCAGACTGCTTGGGTTCAGATGCTGTCTCCACTGCTGACTAGCTGTGTGACCTCAGGCAAGTGACTTAACCTCTCTGTGCCTCTGCATCCCTAACTTTAATAAGAGGATAATCATTCCTATTTCAATCAATCCAATCCTAGGACTGCTCCATTATGTCAAACAACTGATATACGAGGAATACTCAGAAGAGTACTTAACACAGGGTGGTACCCATCAACTATTAGGGTGTTTTGTTTTTTTTAATCATTTTCTAAGCCTGCACTCAACAACCAGGCCTAGCCTACTTAATAAAGGCTGACTTTCCTGGGATCCCTCATGCTCTCACTGCTGTCCAAGGACAACTGCGCTTCTGACCTCCCAGGGTAAAAGAGAGTAGGGACAAGCATGTGAATACACATGGGGAGTGTATCACCAGGAGCTGATACGGTGTGAGGGAGTGAGCACGGACGTAAAAAGGGATGGAACATGATCAAGTGAGGCCACATGTGTGTGCATACAAGTAAAAGTGTAGGGAGCTGTGAAAGCAGAGTTTGGGTGTGAATGTGTAAGCTAGCAGTGTGTGTAAGGTAACAGTGTGAATACACAGCTTCTGTGAATATGCATGGTAGAAGACACTTGTGTATATCAACATACAAAGGTGTGCAAAGAGGGGAGAGAGGAGTGTGAGTGTGTGGTGATGATGTGTGTGTATGAGGGTTGTGTGTGAATGTCTCCAGTCCCCAGCCCCACAAAAGGCACACATCTCTTGGAGACGGTGCTTCATCAGAAAAAAAAAGTTCCCCAGCGTCCCTGACTTGCTGTGAAACAAACTTGTTTTTCTCTCTTCAAAGCTCTCGGGTTTCCTAGAGAAAAGATGCTTGCTCATCAGAGCCCAGCCTGAAACCCGCCCCACTGATCGAAACTCGGGAAGGAAACCAGCAGCAGCCATCCCCACCCTGCACCCCCACCTCCCACTGGCTGCTCAGGCCGCACCCTCTCCCTGCTCTCCCCAGCCCCTCTGAGGGTGCCCGGGGCAGCTCCCAGGCACTGATGAGATCGCTTAAACCCCTCGGATGGCTTTGAGAGCACTCTGCCTCCCTGCCCAGGCAGGCCCAACCAGGGACAGCTGGCAACTTCATGAAGAGGGGAACTGGGGCTGGAGGAGGGCAAGGGATCATCTTCAAGCCCACGACCAAACCCCTTCCCAGGAGGCAGGCATTCCTCCCCACCCTGCCTCTCCTAAGAAGACAAAATCCCAATAAAGAACTGGATGAGAAGGGTATCTCAGAGAGAAAGGCTACTTGGGGGCAGGGATTCGACATCAAGAAGGGTCCTTCCTTACATTTAAGGGTTCCAGAGAAGACCTCTCTTCCAGGAAGTTGTCTCAATTTTAAATACTATTATATGTATCAAGAATAATTAGAGGATTGAACTGTGGTGCCGGAGAAGACTCTTGAGAGTCCCTTGGACTGCAAGGAGATCCAACCAGTCCATTCTAAAGGAGATCAATCCCAGGTGTTCATTGGAAGGACTGATGCTAAAGCTGAAACTCCAATACTTTGGCCACCTCAGGCAATAAGGTGACTCACTGGAAAAAGAGTCTGATGCTGGGAGGGATTGGGGGTGGGAGGAGACAGGGACGACAGAGAATGAGATGGCTGGATGGCATCACCAACTCGATGGACATGAGTTTGAGTGAACTCCGAGAGTTGGTGATGGACAGGGAGGCCTGGCGTGCTATGATTCATGGGGTTGCAAAGAGTCGGACACAACTGAGCGACTGAACTGAACTGAATGGTCTAGTGGTTAGGATTCTGGGTTTTCACTGCCACAGCCCAGGGTTCAATCTCTGGTTGAGGAACTGAATCCTGCAAGCCACACAGCATGGTCAAAAGAAGAAGAAGAATTATCATTTAATGCACAACTACTACATGCCAGGTGCTTTCCATATTGTGCTTCTAATTAATCCTACTGTATAGATGGGGAAACTGAGGGTCAGTCGAGTTAAATTACTTGTCTTAGCTCATACAACCAGTGGTGGTGGAGTCAATATTTGAACCAGGTCTGTCTATAAAACCTGAACCCTTTCTCAGGTCTGTGCCTGTATCTACCTGTTCTCAACCTGAATCAGCACCTCTGTTCTTCCCCCTCTACCTGGGGAGATGGGGAATCTAAAGACATAGAAACCTGCTCAGACCAGATGGAACAACTCCAGGAACAGTGGGCTGGGGCAGTTGGCAGCACCGTGCAGAAGAGGGGATTATGGAGGCTCTCAGGAAGCAAGAGGGAGAGATTGTTGAGTGAGGGGATAAGAAGGGGGACCCAGACCTCTGTGACAGCCAGCTGGGCAGGCAGCACATGGGTGCATGCAGTGTGGCTGAGCGGGGAGTGGAAATGGTAGAAATTGAGGCCTGGTTTCTGAGCCCCCCAAAGTACCTGTCCCCCTGTGCCATCACTACCCCAAGGAGGCCTGGGCCATCTGCCTCGTGGCTTCTGCAAGGCCAGGGGTCTCAGACTCCAAAAAGCCCAGGTGTTGGCCATCTGAGCACCTCTAAACTCTGGAATGTGCCAGACCTTCATTCCTAGAACCACCTCAGCAACTGGGAAGACCACCTCAGCAACTGGGAAGAGCACCCAAGGTCCCAGGCCTGCAGGAAAGAGAAACCCAGGAGGTCTCCAGGGTGAGCAGCCAAGCTTCCCAGATGGTCAGCGACAGAGAAGGGGAACCTGGCGGAAAATCCGGGACAGAGAAGATGGGCAGGAGCCACGGAGGTGTGGGAGATGGGAGAGACAGCAGGGCAGGGTTAATGAAGATGTCGGGGGGAACTGGGTGTGGAGAGGGGAGATTCTATCCTGAGACCAGGATGCAGTCAGGCACTTGGAGGAGGAGCTGGAGGGGCACACCTCCCCTGGCCCCAGCCCCAGGACCAGCCAAGTGCCAGGAAGAACTGTGCCTACCTCCTGGGGAAGAAGGCTTCAGTTCTGCTTTCTCTGGGACTCTACTCTGGGAAAGTGATCAGTGTCACCCACAGGCCCCCAGCTCCATGAAGGCCTTTCGTAAGAAAGGGGTACAGAAACTGCACCAAAACCCCCTTTAAAACTCCCTTGGGAAGACTGGCCCATCACCAGAGGAATGGGCCCGTGCTGCAGAGAGGGGGATGGAGTAAGACCTCTGACACCATTAAGGAAAGGACAAAGGACATGAGCAGAGTGGGTCACTAATGCTCAAGGTCCCCTTGACCCCGGTCCTGCAGGGAAAGGCTGCCCCACAGAGGAAGGGAATGCTCCAGATGACTTCTTCAAAGTCCTGACCTAATCCTCGGAGTCCTTTTGTGCCAAATCACAGACCAGAATCCCCATTCTCTGGGACCTCTCAGAAGAACCCTGCTTTCCAGAGGCTGGGGATGAGGGACGGGTCCTGTTATATTCTGTTCAAGCTCATGTGATACCAGGTGATTTGTGAGGGAAAGAGAAAAAACTAGGAGACATTACTCCAAATCCATGGGAACCATATATAAATGGGGATGATAGTCCCTGCCAGTGGCTTATCATGACAGCCAAGTGGAGTAGCCAGAGCATTTAGCACAGCACTGGCACAGTTACTTGGAGGGAGGGAGTAAGGATGGGATCATGTCTCTCATAGACAAGAAGAAAACCGGAGACAAGGTCTCGGCACCCTCACCGCCCAGTCAAAACATGCCCGGCTCTGGCCAGGGCGGAATAGCTGGGCTCATTTGCATGTCATTTGCATGAGCCCTGTCGGGCCAACGACACTTGTCACTCCTGTCGCTTTAGAGCCATTGGACCCCACGTTGTCTCTATCCCTCCCTCGTGGCCTTTCCCAGACTCCTGAGGGCTGGAGGACCCCGAAGGGAGAAGAGAGCCCGAGTCTGGGACCTGGGGTCTGACCTGGGACCCGGCTTCGGGAGAGGGCCCGCACCGCCAGCGGCGCCCAGGAGCCTGGCTAAGGGCGACCCCTGCAGGCCGTTCCCAGAACAGAGGAGAAGGAACGGGCCGGTACGGCTCCGCCCAGCTCCACGCAGGGCGCGGCCGCCCAGCCCCTTGGCCTCCCACGTGCAGCGCCGCTCCCCGGCACCTGGAGTCCGGGGGCAGACCCCCGCGCCATGCCCCGATCCTGGAAGAATCCAGAAACTCGCATGCCTCCTTCCAACTAGCCGAGACCAAGGGGTCCATGGGGGTTGTAGCAAGCACCAACGCAGGAACCTTTTGGGAGTTCTGGGCAACACTCCTGCAGCTCTCCTAAGGTACCGCTGTTTCTGCGCCAGTGCCCACCTCGGGCATCACGCTCCCATCCTGCAGCCCAGAATGGAAGGGATCGTGGGTTTATCTTTGGAAGAATTTAGAGAGCAGAGAGGACTGTGAAGTGGGGAGAAGCCCTCACTGCCTGTACTGAAGGTGAACCCACCAAAAGCCCCCTTGCCCCCCACCCACCAGGGCTGCAGCTAGCTGGACTGAGACCAAGCCTCAGTCTGTTTCCCCACAGTGGGGTTCTTCACAGGCCCCTCCCCATCCAGTTCATCTGGGAGGGGAACAGGGGAAATGCTGAGACTGCGACATTTGACTAGGGGAAAAAAATGTCAAAAATGCTCTGAGCCTGCAGTTTGCTTGTTGACAGCCACACAGGCTCACAATCCTGCTTTCCCAGTGGGGCTCCCTTGCCGGCCACCCTGGCCTTGGCTGGGCGTGTGAATGGGGGCAGAATAAAGGGCAGGGCTCAGGGCGTGTGTGTGAACAAGTGAAGTCATTCTCTCTGGGTGGCTCCTTTTAATTAGCACCTGAAAAACTCCCAGCCAGCAAAATTGGATCTTGGCAACTGGGATCCCCACCCTTCTGGCTCATCCCGGCCCTGGAGGGCAAAAGTGGGCAGGAAATCTGAAAGCAGGAAAGAAAAGGGTCTGTTGCAGGCCAGGGCATTTGAGAAGTCTTCCTAGTCCTCTGGGCACCCATTGGCAGGACATGGCCACACTTGAGGGCCAGTTGGTCTCTAGGAAGCTTGGGCTGGGTTGTGGGCAAGTAGAGGTTGGCAAGACATTATTGAAATCATCCCCTCCACCCCAACCCCTCCCCCAAGGGAGACCAGTCTCTGAAGGTGACCAGTGTCCCCGCCCTGGAGGTTACATTACAGGTCATTACAACCACATCCAGTCCTTGCAAGGCTTTCTGGTCTCCCTTTGGTCATTTGCAACATTAAAGCAGAGTCACCTGGTATCTCATGGCAACCCCCACAATCCAGTCCCCACAGTGGGAAGCAGAGGTTTACTCCATGCAGGCAACAGAGCAAGACTGCCCAACCTCCCTCAAGACCCCCACTCCCACGGTCCAGAGGCCAACCCCGCTGGACCTGCCCACGTTCCTCTTCTCCCTCAAAACCCTCCTCCAGGCAACTGCCTGATAACCTCCCCAAGTCTGTGAGACCTTCTGGTCTGGTGTGTTCAGGCCCCATGTATAGCATGAGCGTCTCTGTTCCCTGGATCTGACACCCTGCTCCCCATCAGGCTGGAGTCCCTGAAGACACAGCCTGAGTCCCCTTCCCAGCTCCTTGGATCAGATGGCATACAGGCGGGGCACAGCCCCATGAAAATGGACAAGGGGGACTGGGGAGGAGGGGTACCGCCAGTATTGAGACTCGGGCCTTTCTGCAAGAGGAGACAGGAACCCTGGGTCACTCCCACTGCTGCGTCTACACACTCACAGTGTGACCTCAGACCTGGGGCCCTCCATCTTGGGTCTTGTGTCAGTAACCTTGGGGTGCTCTTTCAGCTCTGACAGCCTGTGCTACCAGGAGTATCCGGTATCCTTGTGTGTTAATGGAGGGAGGGGACCAGAAGGCATTGAGAACCTGCTTAAAGTAGACCAGTTTGCTGTGGCCATGGTTTCTCAGAAAACAGCTGGAGGCAGCATTCCCTCTAGCTTTCCCTGAGACCCGAAGAACCACTCACAAATGTCCCCAGCACTGGGGACAGCTAAGGGTCCAGCAGGAGCTGGGGGTGCGGAGCACAAGACGAAGTAGAAGGTGGTCCAATTTCTCTGAGTAAGTTCTAGGTGCTTCAACATGGAGCCTGTAGCAATACTATGCTGTATAGGTAAAATGTAAGAGGATAGATCTCATGTTAAGCATTCTTATCGCAACAAAAATAAAATAAATAGTAGAGAGAAGCTTCCTGAGAGCTGTCCAGAGTCGAGGGGACTCTAAGCCCAGAGGGGTATTCCCAGCTCCAGATGGTCCCCTTCTGGCTGTTCCAGGGCCCAGCAATCAAATGCTCACAAACACTACCCTCCAGGACCCACCAGCCCAGAGAAGTGGTGGGGACAGGGCCACCCTGCTGGCTCTCAACCCCTGCCCAGAGAGCCAGGCCACCATGCCTCCCCCAGCGACCCCACGGACCACAAATCCTTAGGGTCCCCCACCCTGGGCTTAGAGTGTTGCCAGAAGGCGGAGCCTGATTTCAGGTGACAGTGGAGAGAGGATGGGGTGACTGTTCTCAGGGCACAGAGAGGGGCGTGTTGGAAGAATGAAAGCGTCCTCTCCCTGGGGCTGAGTGGGAGCCTGAGCAGGGCGGGCACCGCCCGACGCTGAGGCCTCCGCCCCCCGCCCAGCTGGGCTGGCTGTTCCCATCACACCCTGGGCAGTAAAACTTGCTTTTATGGTTATTGCGGAGGTTGCTGTTTTTCTGGGGGCGGCAGTGGGGGCAAGGGGGTGGCTGTTTGTGTTTCTGTGTGCAAACACACCTGGTGCTTGCATGTGTATTGATGTCTGAAGTTGTGTATGTGTGTATTGGTGTGGGTCTATGAGTGTACTTGTGTGGATATATTATTGTGGGTCTGGGAGATCATTATATCTACCATTTATTGGGTAATTACAATGTATCAGGCACTCTCTAGGTGGTTTATTTTTTTTCCTTGAATTCTCACTGTAAGGAAGGGATCCTAGCTATCCCCATTTTACAGATAAACAGTTGGAGAAATCTGATGATAGACTCAAAGTCAGGAAAGTAGTAAAGAACAGAGCTGTGATGCTTGCCTATTGTGCTGAAAATGTCTCTGTGTTACATGTATATGAGGATCTGGACAGGTCTGTCTGTGTGTCCACATAACCTCCAGCTGCTCAAGGGAGTCTGTGCATACCTGCCTGTGTGTCTGGATCAAGCCCTGGCCAGGCTGGGCTCAGTAGCTGGGATTACCAGAGTCTTAGGAAGGACAACCTAAGAATAGTGACTATCGTGTCTGAAGCAGAAAACAGCTTGTGGATGCGGCTGACTCTGGCCAGAGAACTTTTGCCATCAAGACTGTGCCAGTGTGGGCCAGCACAGTCCCAGACCCTGAACACAAAGCCAATCTAGTCCCTTCGAGGAGGGGGCAATCTGGGGAGAGCTCACAGGGCAGCCAGAAGGAGGCCATTTCGCCACCCCATCCCCACTCCATGGGGTCTCAAAAAGAACACGAGCGACTGGAAAACAACTCCCACCGCATCGCGGTCACTGACAGGGTCACTCCTGCCCCTAACCAGCAGGCGGACATGGCGAAGAGGGGAGGGACTGAGACTCCCTGGCCGGGAGCTCTGTTCCCTGGGAGCCCCGTGCTCCGTCTTCTGCACGTCGTTCCGCAGGCAGAGACCACGGGCTCCTTCTGGCCGGGTGCCAGGCCGGGGGTCCCTCGGGCCACCTGCGGGGGGGCCCTGGGAACCTGGAGGCCGGAGGCCCGCGGAGGGGGCGGGGCCAGAGCGCTCGGCCGGGTGGCGGCCGCCGATTGGCTGGGCCCTCGCGCTCCCACGGCCGCCGCGGGAGGTGGGGGGCCTGGGCGGCTCCGGAGGTCGCTCTGAGTCACCCTCCGCCCCACCCCTGGAGCTGGACTGGCGCCCAGCCGCTGCCACCCAACACCCGCCGGCTAAGCTGGGACAGCCTGACTCAGCAGGGGGAGCGGGGCCTGCCTGCCGCCCTCTGCGCGTCCTCCCCAGGGGCGAGGAGGTGGGGAATGCGTGTCCACCTTTCTGGAAGAATCGGGGCCCTGTGGAGGGGAGGGGTAGATTTGGTGTGTTCTTCAGGGGTCGTCTTTGGGGTGCTGGGGATTTCTGTCCCACTGAAATGG
This sequence comes from Moschus berezovskii, assembly GCF_049115385.1. Taxonomy (NCBI): domain Eukaryota; kingdom Metazoa; phylum Chordata; class Mammalia; order Artiodactyla; family Moschidae; genus Moschus; species Moschus berezovskii. Next base: position 31,312,173 of record NC_142465.1, on the reverse strand, counting down.
GAGGCTGTGTCCTCTCTTTTTGAGGGTGTCTTCCTCACTTGGATCTTTGTGGGTTCACCTAATGGGCAGTGGTCTTTTGGAGCCTGCATGTTGACTTTTTGTGGGTATCACTCCATGACCACCATTTCAAGATCGTATCTATAGCCCCCTCCACACATATGCTGGGTGCCCCCGCTCTATGCCACTCTCAGACAGGGGTGCAAGGCCCAGGCTTTCTGAGACAGGTGGGGCCATGGGGGCCCTTTCAGGGGCTGCAAGTTTGGAGAGTTCTCCAGCCATGGCTTTGCTCACCTCCACACTGCAGGACCCCTGACGGTCAGATCTCAGATGCTACCTCGAGACCAGGCTCCAGACACCCTCTCCAACCCCTGTGGCTCTTTCCTGCAAGATCTCAGGGTGATCTTCAAGCGTTCTCAAAGCGATCCCTTACACCCAAGAGGATCCACATTTGTCCAGAGACTCCTGTGTCTGTTCACCTACTGCCGGGAGCATCCTGTTCAGCTGTTGCTTGTCAGAGCAACTCCAAAAATAAACAGGAGAAACTGAGGCATGGAGCATGACTTGTCCAAGGCCCTACAGGTGTGGTGTGTGAGTCTGAATTTGAACCCAGTTCTGCCTGGCTCTAACCATGAGCTCTTTCCACTGGTCCTGGCCGTGGCCACCCGCTGCGCTCCTAGCTGGTATGGCCTCCTTTTGGCCCCATGACACTAAAGCAGACTTGGGAAGCAAACTCTGTAGGAGGCCCCGTTCTCAACTTCACCACCCAGGGTTCCCGTCTCCAGGGAGGATCCCTGAGGGCTGAGAAGGGGTGGCGTGAGGAGCAGAAAGAAGCTGGGTGTCAGCACATGTGGGCTTTCCAGGAGGCAACAGGAGGTATGTGCCAGGTCCCAGGGCTGAGAAGAGGCCATACGTGCGCAGTGACTGGGACACACACCAAGGCATATATCCAGTGGCTTGTGAGGTCGTCACACACACAAATGCAGACACACATAGGAGTGTCTGTTCACACTCACACATGCACGTTTCACAGGGTGCACACATGGTCTTTAGGATTGTTATAAACACAAGCACATTGCAATGGATCAGTGGAAGGGTTACACAGAGTTGCATTGGTCTGTGGGTCATTACACACGCACACTATCAGAACCTTTAAAGCAGGAGTAACGGGAGTGGGAAGAACACATGAATTTGTTGCAGGGACAGATTGGTCCCAGAGCTTGGCCAAGCTCCAATTCAGGAAACCCAGACCACACCACCTACCCTGGACAGGCCAGTACCAACTACTGGCCCTCTGCTCTCCAGACCCAAGACCTGAACTACTCACAGGCACACTCAGAGACCTGCACACACATGTAGCCTTGGAGAAAGACTGCATTGACTGAGGCAGATGTCTGCCGCAGACATGACCTACAGAAGTCACGTGCGTCTTTCCAAAAGGGGCCACAGCCTTCCCATAAACACATCTGTGCAAGACCCTCACTGCCTGGATGCCAGTCCCACACACAGAGAACCGCCCGTGGCCCTCACACAGGCCCGTGGATCCATGCATACAGGAGAGAAATTTGCTGAATCAGGAAACGCAAACTGAGGCTCTGTAACAACCTAGAGAAGTGGGAAAGGGTGGGAGGTGGAGCGAGGTTCAAGAGGGAGGGGACATATGTATAACTATGGCTGATTCATAGCAATGTATGGCAGAAAACAAAGCAATATTGCAAAGCAATGATCCTTCAATTAAAAATAAGTATTTTTTTAAAAGAGAGAAAAACAGATGCATAAGCAAATCAGTCACACAGGCACTCATAAGACTAAGCAGGCACGGACACCCTGCCCTCAGCACAAAAGGAATCCCCTCAGCTGCCCCTCAACCTTCCTTCTTGGCCAGACAAGGCCCAGGCTTGCCCCATCAGCTCCATCCCCTCCCTGGCCCAAGACAGACCCTGCCCTGCCTGCCCTGGCCTGCTTGGGTGGGGCCCTGCCTGCTCCCAGCGCCAGCTGCCAGCTCAGCACAGGGCAGGGTGCCCCATACTGCTGGCTGCCGCTCTGGCATGTCGCTGGCCCCACCCCCTCCTCCCAGGCCTGCCTGCCACCTCAGCATCTGGGCCACAGCCTGGGATCCACCTAGCTTGTTACTGCAAGCGGTGGGCAGGGTGACTGACCTGCAGAGCTGGGAGCCAGGAAAAGGGGTCCACTGGCAAGACCCTCAGGAAAAGGAACAGTCCATCCGCAGCCTCCCACCACCACCACCACCCACTGTCCCTTCTTCTTATCCAGATCGACCTCTGGGTAGAGTTACAGCTCTTCCAGCGCTGTCCCCTCACCCACAGACATCTGTGCCCAAACACAGGCTCCCAAGCATGCAGACACAACCAGCTCTTCTCACAGCCCCACGTACGCAGCCCTGCACACACACCCACACAGCCACCCACTCCCAGCCTGTCACACCCAGCGCCCCAACACCACCAGACACAGCAAACCCCCACCACACACAGAGTTCCATGCAGTCTCTGTAAAATATGCACAGTGGGAAACAGTGTCCCTGTGCATGTCCAGTCACTCAGACCTGCACAGCATCCCTGGGAGTTTATAATTGTCCCAGACATAATCAATCCAGTTCCATCCTGGGAATGCTGGTTTTAGGGGACAGGTCTTTGTACCCTCCTTGTGTTTGCAGTTCTAGGACCGTGCAGTGGACTTCATTAATTCTTGTTCTGTCTACAAGCTGGAGCTATGACAAGCCTGTCTGGGGCGGATGTTACCCCAGCAGCCACGCCCTCCCAAGTCTGGCCCCTTGGGGAGACAGGCGAAAGTCAGAACCTCCCCCCCCCGACTCTCTCCTCCCCCGGCCCTCTGGAAACCCCCTCCCAGCTTCAGAGTCAAGGCACAGGCATCTAAAAAGGCCCCACGTGGCCTCCAGTGCTTGCCCTGCAGTTTCCTTATCATGGTGTGTTCAGTTTGTGAAAACCCATCCAGCTGCACACTTCTAAAAATTACATTTTATTATTTATTTCTTTGGCTGTACCAGGTCTCGGTTGTGGCACACGGGGTCTTTGGATGTGAGTGCTCCTTGTGTGTATGTTTTTATGTTCTTCAATGAAAGAATTTTTTTTAAGTAGCCCCCAGACTGCATACACTGCATACAGATCTCTGTCTTTCTGGGTTGATGTGAAAGGCCTGTCTGTGCCTGTCTGCGCCTGCGCACACGTTACCTCTCATGTGGATTAGTCTGGCCTCTGCCGCCTGAGGCCCTCTGTATGTGCACTTACCACGCACGCCTATGAGCACACACACACACATGCATACATATGCACACACATGACCAGCTCCCCGCAGGTCTTCTGTGATGGTGAGGCTGCCGCTGGGAGCAGGGAGAAGGGATGTAGTCAGGACTTCCTGCCAGGAACAGGGATATGAGAGGCATTCCAGGCAAACTCACCAAGCTCACCATCTGCTGGGGCATAGAGGCTGGGGGGCAAAATTCAATGCAAAGAAAAGAGCCATGGGTTGGAGTGCAGGGGAGCCTAGAGCCCAGCCTCAGACAAGTCAGGATTCAGAGGCCTCAGGAGGACTTGAGACGGGAGCCCCATGTCGGCACACCGTGGCAGGGGAAAGCTCACGCGAAGAGCCAGGGGTGTGAGACTGCGCTTATTCCAGGCAAGGAATTATTACTCCTGCAAGGAGCTGAGCTTCTGGGGGGTGGGAGGGGGCTGCTTTTCATGGGGGAGATGGTAGGGTTGTGGTGCCAGGTGCCAGCTGCATTCTATGGGGCAGGCATCCCTTTTCCAGAGTCAGGAATACCACCTGCCTCTGATACCTGCTCCTCCTGGATTCTGCCAACCTCATCTGCCTCCCCAGCTTCACCTGCCAGCCCCTGATCCTTCCACAGCAGAGCCTCCTGCCCCAGCTTCATCTGGCTTTGCCTATGGAGCCTGGAGCCTGCCAACTGCCAGGAGAAGCAGAAGCCAGCAACTGGCACCTGGCAGTGTGGCGCCCTCTTGGGGAACCCCCGCCACCTCTCACCTGGAACTCAAAGTTTTTGAGCAGCAGAGGAGAGGACACGCATCCACCAGAACGGGGCTGCCCTCAGCCCCCAGTTCCTCCACTGCCATAACCACACCACAACCACTGCAACCATGGCCCCTGGGTTGCCAGGCATGTAGGACATAAGTCTGTGTGTGTGTGTGTGTGTGAGTCACTCAGTCATGTGTGACTCTGCAACCCAAGGACTGTAGCCTACCAGGCTCCTCTCTCTGTCCATGGAATTCTCCAGGCAAGAATACAAGAGTGGGTAGCCATTCCCTTCTCCAGGGGATCTTCCCAACCCAGGGATTGAACCCAGGTTTCTTGCATTGCAGGCAGGTTCTTTACCATCTGAGCCACCAGGGAAGCCCATAGCACATAGGTGGATGCAGACCAAAATCCACCCCCAGCTGCATTCACTTAGCAACCAAGAGTCTGACCAGAGACTGCAACCCACCAGAGGACAGGAGCTTCCTTTGATCTGCATGAATCAAATCATGGTGGTGGGCTTGATTTGACCTGGGAGGTGGGCTTGTGGTGGCCTGCAACCCTCCTCCCAGCTCTGGCTCCTGGAATGGGGAGGATGCCACAGGCAGGCCAGCTCTGCTCTAACACATGGAGATGCTACTTCCCTGCTCCTCTGCTGCCCCCCTGTGGACACCTGATGAACCTCCTTTTTGCGCAAGTACAACCTCCTTCCTCTGAGCACAACCCAGTCTTTCTTCCCATTCTTCGGAGGTTCAGACAGGCTGAGCCACAGGCTGCAGGGAAAGAGGAAAATTTAGAGCTCTCTGGATCCCTTGGGTCTCCACCACTTCAGTTCCCCGTAAAACAGATGCTGGACTGAGGTGGGAGCTGGTGGTGGAGATTTTACAGCACCTTTCTTCTGCTTCCCCTCAGTCCTTTTAAAATGTGTATATAATTTTATTTACTTATTTACTTCTGGCTGTGCTAGGTCTTTGCTGCGGCGTGGGCTTTTTCTAGTTGCAGCAGGCGAAGGCTACCTTCCTATTGTAGAGCACGGGCTCAGCAGTTGTGTCTCCCAGGCTCTAGAGCACAGACTCTAGCTGTGGCTCACGGGCTTAGTTGCTCTGCAGCATGTGGGATCTTCCTGAACCAGGGATTGAACCCGTGTCTCCTGCGTTGGCAGGTGGATGAGCCACTGGGGAAGCCACCCCTCCAGCCCAGTCCTTCTGTGGTAGTTCGGGTTCCTTGCTTTGGAAACAAAGTTAAATCTTGTCTCTCTGACCTTAGTCTCCTTACTTTTTTTTTTTCTTTTGCCTCTCTTTCTCTCTCTCTCTCTTTCTCTCTCTCTTTTTTTTTTTTTTTTTTTTTGACCATACCTCTGATTTTAGTTTTCTGACCAGAGATCCAACTATACCCACTTCATTGGAAACTCAGAATCTTAACTACTGGACCACCAGGAAAGTACCTCAGTCTCCCTCTTTTGAACCAGAGCCCAGAGATATGTTTTCTGTGGCTTGTGTGGTCTTGGCCTGGACAATGTTTTTTCTAAAAATCTGAATTAGTTGTTAACGTGTTTTTTAATTTTTGGTCACCCATACAGCATGTGGGATCTTAGATCCCTGACCAGGGATTGAATCTACTTCTCCTGCATTGGAAACACGGAGTCTTAACCACTGGAGCACCAGGGAAGTCCCAGTTGTTAACATTTTTAAATCTAGTGAGTTTCTGTAAAAATCCAGATTTCTGATTTTTGTTGCAAAACTGAAAGTTCTGGAATCCCTGAGTGTCTGCATCAGGCAGTGGCTGAGGAAAGAGGCTGCCCTGAGCCTGGTCCAATTGTTTGGGGAGGTAGGACAGGGCACAGAGAGAGGCCCACCACCGCTGTTCTTCTAACCCAGCTGTGCCCTGAATCTCACCCTGCATTTGAAAGGCCCTCACGCACCGACCTGTGAACACCCTAAAAACTCTTCCAAAAGCCCTCTGTGCCAGCCCAGTAGAAATATAATGTGAAACCTAACAGCCAACATTGTCTTCGGCCATGGTACCAAATACCATCTCAAGGGCAAATACCCTATCAACCGCCCAGCTAAGCAGCACTGATGTAAAACAGAAGAAGCTATTATGTGGTCACAGACACACTTTGCTCTCTCTTCAGTTTGATGCTTTTGACGGTCAAGAAAAATACAGTTTGATTTCATCTTTAAATTATTTTTTAATTTATGATTCTGTATTTTTGTTCTTTTTACTTTTGACTCCCCTTTGCCCATTTTAAAAAGTATGACCTTTATTTGCAAATGCTCAAGATTGACTCAATGATGAAAATAAGCCAACATTGATTGTCTGATAAAGATAATTTCACATTGGGATATGCACTGTTTCACATTCATTAATTAAACTTTTCAATAAAAAAGGAATAATAAATAAAGGAAAGCTAAAAAGGAATAATGATGGATAGATCTTTTAATGCTTAGAAAAAGAAAGAAATATAAGTGAAGTGAAGTGAAAGTCACTCAATCGTGTCCAACTCTTTGTGACCCCATGGACTATACAGTCCATGGAATTCTCCAGGCCAGAATACTGGAGTGGGTAGCCTTTCCCTTCTCCAGGGGAACTTCCCAACCCAGGGTTAGAACCTAGGTCTCCTGCACTGCAGGCAGATTCTTTACCAGCTGAGCCACAAGGGAAGCCCTAAGAAATACAAGGTGAACTACAAATGCCAACCACATATGGAATATTAAATTTTCTAGTAGCTACATTCATATAGTAAAAAGGAATAGGGGGATCATTTTAATAGCACATATATTTAACTCTGATGTAGAAAATAGCACCCCACTCCAGTATCCTTGACTGGAAAATTCCGTAGCAGAGAACCTGGCAGGCACAGTCCATGGGGCCGTAAAGAGTCAGACACGACTGAGCGACTGAGCACACAGCACACACACAGTTAACTTCAGGTTCAGCTCAGTCGCTCAGTCGTGTCCGACTCTTTACGGTCCCATGAATCGCAGCACACCAGGCCTCCCTGTCCATCACCAACTCCCAGAGCCTACTCAAACTCATGTCCATCGAGTCGATGATGCCATCCAGCCATCTCATCCTCTGTCGTCCCCTCCTCCTCCTGCTTCAATCTTTCCCAGCATCAGGGTCTTTTCAAATGAGTCAGTTCTTTGCATCAGGTGGCCAAAGAACTGGAACTTCAGCTTCAGCATCAGTCCTTCCAATGAACACCCAGGAATGATCTCCTTTAGAATGGACTGGTTGGATCTCCTTGCAGTCCAAGGGACTCTCAAGAGTCTTCTCCAACACCACAGTTCAAAAGCATCAATTTTTTGGTGCTGAACTTTCTTCATAGTTCAACTCTCACATCCATACATGACTATTGGAAAAACCATAGTTTTGACCAGATGGACCTTTGCTGGCAAAGTACTATCTCTGCCTTTTACTATGCTGACTAGGTTGGTCATAGCTTTTTTTCCAAGGAGCAAGCATCTTTTAATTTAATATACCCAAAATATTATTTCAACATATAATCAACAGTTTGAATCATTAATAGTCTATATTCATTTTTTCTCATACTGCCTTCAAGATCTGCCTTGCATTTTATGCATCCCAATCCAGCCAGACCACGCTTCAAGTCCTCCATCGCCACACGTGGTGCCTGATGGGATGTGGCAGCTCTGGACACCCCTCCGCCCCCAACTCAGCCATTCCACAGCCACTGTCACAACCAGAGGTTCGGCAGCAGACAGAGCCCAGGGAAGATGCCCAGCAGTTCCCAGAAGTACGCTCAGGCTGTGTGGACAGGAACAGGAAGACACAGCTCTGTCTGGGTGGACACTTCCTTGGTCCCTTGGACTCCTTACCAAGGGTTGAGAGTCACGGCCAGAGGGTAACAGAGCAATGCCCGATAAAACAAAAGCCCCATGGCAGGGATGCCTCTGGCCCAGGGATTATCAGTAACTCTAGTTGGCATCGTCCTCACTATTCCTGTTTCTTATTTTGGCTGTGCTGGGTCTTCGATGCTGATGCAGGCTTGCTCCTGATGCAGTGTGCTGGCTCCAGGCACCTGCGCTCAGTAGCTTCAGTGTGGGGCTCTGGAGTGCAGGCTCAGAGTTGTCACTTGAATTTAGTTGCCCCATGGCATGTGGAATCTTCCTGTACTAGGGATTGAACCTGTGTCCTCTGCATTGGCAGGACACAGAACCACAGAACCATCATAAAGTCCACCATTCCCTCTTACTGTCCCAACAATGAATCCAAATAAATGGCAGATGTGTTTACTACACTTGGAGCACCTTATAATAGAGATAAAAAGAAAATTAAACCATCCCTGAGTCCATCTTTCAGTTTCCGGTGGGAGAATGAAAGGCCAGCAAGTTTCCGAAAAAAAATGGAAAACACAATTCTTTGTGAGCAGAAGGATATACCAGTGTTTTTGTGTGTGTAAACAGCGGGTGTCTTACCCCAGACTCACTTTCCTCTTTCACATTAGTGGTCTGACCCCTGTAAGCATTTGAATTCTGACCCCCTAAACAAACAAAAAAAACTCCAAGTTACCTACATTCTCTGTTCCCATAAGCCCCCAAAATAGACCAGTATCTAGAAGGAAAAGGGAGTTTAGAGGAAACATCCAGAAGCCAGGAGCAGGCTAGTGGGGAAGGCTAGTCTGGTTGCACTTTCCAAATCTTTCTCCAGGTGGCGCCAGAGGACTGAGTAAAGTTACCTATGGAGCCTGTCAACCTGAAGTTGGACTGCCCTCCTCTCCTCTCTTGAGAAGGAAATGGCAACCCACTCCAGTATTCTGGTCTGGAGAATCCCATGGACGTGGACAGAGGAGCCTGGCAGGCTACAGTCGCAAGAGTCAGACACGACTTAGCGACTAAACCACCACCACCACCTCTCCCCTGACCCTAGGCACACCCACCAGTGTGGTCCATTCCTCAGTCCTCCCCTGTAATCCTGCAACTTCCCCCTAGGTTAAAAGAGTCTGGGCAAGTATTAATAAAATAATCTGGGAAAAACAGGTTGAGGTCCTTGCTCTGATCCAAGTTTCGCCCCCAAACAGCCAGGCAACCCTGAGCAAGTGTCTTTCCCTCCCTGATCTTGGGTCTCGTCCTTCACCTATAAAATGAGACTTGACAATATTCCAAGTATATTTCTGAATGAAAGGGGTCACCGGAGAAGGAGACTGAGTTTAGAGACTCATAACTGTATTAAATAAAAGGCGCATCCTGCACAATACAGTTCTATTATAGTGAGTTGGAGTTATTACTTCATGTAATGATGGATATTTTTATCATTAAAAAATTTAGGATTTGTAGTTTAAAAACATAAAGTGAACCTTCCTCACAGAGAGGAAGAGAGTGAACCAAACCCAAACCCAATGAAGCCACTTTGAAAATTGCAGAGCCCAATACACACAGAAGTGAGGAGGAGCAACCTAAGAAAAGTGGGAGGGAGTGGGGAGCAGGGCTGTGCCTTGGGACCCCTTTGCCTTCTTCTCAGCCCAGGCTGCTTCCTGGGTCTCCCTGGTCTTATGGGGAGTAGTCTAGCGCCGCTGGTGGGTGAGAGATAGAGAAGGGGGACAGAGAGCTTTCATCCCGAGAGGGATGGGGAAAGAGCAGGCGGCTCCATTTACCATCCACAGGACACTTTCACATGGCTGACCGGCTCCAGCCTCACAACCACTCTGAGCGGTGTTGATTGTCCCACGAAACTGCCTGCAAACTGAGGTTCAGAGAGAGGAAGAAGTGTGCCCGAGGTCAGAGACACCATGATTGGCAGAGCCAGGATGCCGCCCAGGTCTTCTGATCCTCACCCAGTGCCCTGTCCCACTTAGTCACGTGTCCCTGTTGGGAACTGCCAGGTTCATCTTCCTAAAGCACTGCCTCCATCAATTCACTTCCTTGCTTTCCACCAAAAAAAAAAAACAACTTTAGTGACATTAGTGCTTCTGAGATCAAGTACAAATTTCTCAGTTTAGCATTCCAGGTCTCCATGACTCTCCAAGATGTCCTGAAGATAAGATGGCAGAGCGAGAAGATATCATAGCAACCGTGGAGTCCAGCCCTCTTTGTTCAAGAACAGGAAACTGAGGCCCAGAGAGGGGAGGGCTTTCCCAAACATGCCAGAGCAAGTCAAGGGCTGGAAGCCAGTTTGCTTATCACAGTGTGCTCTTTGTTCATCCTTGGGACTCCTCTAGCAGCTACCCACCTGAGACTGCTTACTGTATTAGAATTAGCTTAGCTGGGAGTAACAGAAAAAAATAATAACAGTGTCCCAATTCAGACAGAAGTTTGTTTCTCTTTCAATTTTCCAGACACATGGAAATATTCTGTCCAATGCAGGAATGACATTTCATGGTGCCATGGACCCAGGGCCTATCCCTCTTCTGCTCTGCCAAGAGTGGCTTCCATTCCCCAGGTCACCTCACGGGCCTATATGGCTCCTGAATTGCAGCCATTATGTATGCATTCCTGCCAGCAGAAAACAGAGCTGAAACAGCTCATGCTCTCTCCCTCTAAGAACACTTCCCAGAAGTTGCACCCTCTACTTCCACTTCTTTCCCTTTCTCACATGGCCACAACTAACTGCAAAGGACTCAAAAAAATTAGCCTTTTTTCCTGCTAGCCATGTGTTCAACTAAAAAGCAGAGTTCTATCTACTGAGGAAGAGAGAACAGGGATTCGGGAGCCACCAGCAGTGAAGGGCACTAAATCGCCACTGAGACCACCATGCATAGCAGCCCCTCACCTTGCCGTGTGCCAAGCATTTAGACCTTTTTCCAGTGTCTGGCTCACCCCACATCACCAATAAATGTTTGCATGACTGAACATACTGAGAAGATATCTCTGAGATGTGTGTTGTGTTTTCCCAAATAAGCTGGAAATAGACTAAGATCTAACTTAGTTCTTTCGCATTCACCTCCGCCATCCACCTCCCCACCCTCCAGGTACCAGGCACACTGCTAGAGGCATATTTAGGCCAACCCAGGCCTAACTCTGTTCTTTCCACTCCCGCCCAAACCATTACAGAGGACTGGTTATTGCTCACATGGGGCTAAGTCCGCTTGGCAGGGAGACACTTTAATAAATCAATACATAAGCTGCTCATGGACTAGGCCTGAACAAATGAATTTTTTCCCCAAAAAGAAAAGAGTTTTTAAAAGGTTAAAATGACTGAAAATATGGCTTTCCTGGTGGTTGAGTGGTAAAGAATCCATCTGCCAATGCAGAAGACACAAGTTTGATCCCTGGTCCAGGAAGATTCCACCTGCCTAGGAAGCTCCCACACTGAGAAAAACCATCCCATTCCAAGCAGAGAACAGCATGTGCAATGGCCCAGGGCAGAAGGAATGTGATGTGAATGCTGCAGAGCTGCACAGCTGCTGGGGGGAAGGGAGGGGACGGGAGTTGGGGGGTGATGGGGGAGGTGTGCGTGGGGAGGTGCCAAGGTGGGGTGGAGGCTGAGCTGGCCCAGGCTGTGGGCCAAGGCAGAGGGGACTTGGGGTTTAATCCTGGGGGTCAACATTCTGGGGATTAAGTAGGAGAATAACTGAATCTGATTTGCATTTTCTTTTGATTTGCATTTTTTGAAGTGTACTTTGCAGACATAGAAAACAAACTTAATGATTGCCAAATGGGAAGGGGGGCAGAAGCAGGAATAAATTAGGAGTTTGGGATTCACAAATACATACAACTGTATATAAAATAGATAAACAACCGTTTCCCATTGTATGCTATGCGTGTGCCAAGTTGCTTCAGTCCTGTCCAACTCTTAGCAACCCCGTATGGACTGTAGCCCGCCAGGCTCCTCTGTCCCTGGGATTCTCCAGGCAAGAATACTGGAGTGGGTTGCCATTTCCTCCTCCAGGGGTCTTCCCAGGGATTCAACACTCCTCTCTTAAGTCTCATACACTGACAGGCAGCTTCTTTACTACCTGGGAAGCCCACTGTACAGTACAGGGAACTATGGCTCAGTGATAAAGAATCCATCTCCCAAAGCGGGAGATGTGGGTTCAATCCCTGGTCTGGGAAGATCCCGTGAAGAAGGAAATGGCAAGCCACTCCAGTATTCTTGTCTGGAGAATCCCCATGGACAGAGGACCCTGGTGGGCTGCAGTCTACAGGGTTGCAAAGAGTCAGACACAACTTAGCGACTGAACAGCAACAGTAACCTGTAATGGAAAAGCATCTAGAAAAGAAGATCTATGTGTATATTTGTCAGTTTATAGATAGATAAGCTGGATCACTTTCCTGCACACCAGAAACTAACACAGCATTGTCGGTCAACTGGACTTCAATTAAAAGAAAAGCTGCACCCTGGCAAGGGGCCCAAGGGAATCTTCTGTGACACAGGCAATGTTCTCCATTACGGTATGAATGTCGAAAGAAACCTATTGAACACTGCCTGCATTTTATTGCCTTTACTGTTATCCTCACAAAGGGGCCTGTGATTGGCCAAGCCTGGCTCCCTCCACCCTTCTGGCCCCAGAGAAGAGGTGCTACTAGGGACAGGCTACCAGAACCACGGGACTGGAGCTGGAAAAACAGCTCCTGAAAGGAGGGGCTCTAATACCTGCCTCCCTGAATCCTTGAGGCTTGAATTGTGATGAAACTCAAGACCCACCACCAGGCAGGTATGAAGGAAATGTGAGGGTCCATCCTTCAGCAGTGTCTCATCTAACGAGAGCTGGAAGACCCGGCTCTTTTGGGATTAAATACAGAAAGCCAGAGGAGATGGTGTCTTAGATACACAATAACCAGGAAAGGAAGGAGGAGTGGGAGAGAGAAAGGGAATTCTCCCTGGAGCTTTCTTTCATAACCAAATAGCAGAGGAAGTGGAGGGAGGGGTGGAAACTCCAGGAGAGCTTTGAAGGGATCTCTGATGGCTGCCCACCCACCCCCCCACCCTGCCACCACCATGTGCCCCCGGCCCCAGGACCAAGGCCTGATAAGACAGGTGGTTGGCGTCCACCTGTGGGGCACAGCTGAAAATACTGACTTGGGGCCTCAGTGGGAGAGAGAGATCTCTCACTGGGTGCTTACTGAGCCTGTTCGGGTCCCAACACCACCATCTGGGCTCCCAGTAAGACAGCCAGTCACATGTGAACAGAGAGCAGATGGCTGATATTGTCTTATGAAATTTTTCTTTCGTTTATTTAAATGTCTGCAGATCCTGATAAAAATGAATTTCGTACTGAGAGCTGCTGCCACAGTAGTTAAGAGTCAGTGCTTCAGATAATGGTGCTGTTAAGTTTTATCAGAGGTTAACGTTTCTGCCCCCAATGCGGGAGACCCGGGTTCGATCCCTGGGTCGGGAAGATCCCCTGGAGAAGGAAAATGGTAACCCACTCCAGTATTCTTGCTTGGAGAATCCCATGGATGGAGAAGCCTGGTAGGCTACAGTCCACGGGGTCGCAAAGAGTCGGACACAACTGAGCGACTGAAAAGAACAGAACAGAACAGAACAGAAGTTTTATCATCGAAGAGTGAAGTCCTCTCGTGTAACCAAGGATGGAACCCTGGCCCTGCTCCCAGGCCGGGTGGAGGGGGCGGAGGACACAGAATGCCTCGGCTGGGTCTGGAAGCAGCTCCATTGAGGTGGGCAGCAAGGGAGGTAGTGAGACAGCCCCCACCCCACCTGCTCATTCTCCTTTGGTGTTTGGGAAAATCTGAAAATGCCCCCCATCTCAGCCGTGCTAAGCAAGGACTCACTTCGTCCAGCACTGAGAGGGCAGCGAATCTGCCCAGAACTCCAGGAGTTGTGGTAGTGGTTGTTGAGCCAAGTACCAGAGACGCCCTGCTCCACCCAGCCCTGCCCCTGCCCTGAACCCTGGAGACCATGTTCCTGTGAGATAAGCAAAACCCCTATACACACCCCACAGAATCCATCCACACCCACATACACACAACACACCCTCCACGTGCAAACAGAACACACACGCCCTTTACATACTCCGCTGTATATCACACAAACACTGCATGTAAATGGCTGGAAAAGAGTGGTGAGGAGCCATGAGGGGGAGGGGTTGTGACCGTGAGTGGAGCAGGGAAGGGGGCATCAGTCCATGCCAAGTCCCTATACCACTGGTTTCTAGAAACTGTGGGTGTGGCACACCCAACTGCTGAGAATGGACTCGAGATCTCTGCAGGAACTTCTTGTGTCCCTAGGGATTCCTTGTCCCCAGGTGCTAAGGAATGAAGATGGTACAAAAGCATCTCTGGCCACCGAGAAAACGCCATGTGCCTGGTTGGGGAGTATAGGCCTGGGATGGTCCAGGGTTCGAATACCTGATTTTTAGTTAGGCCAGTTACTTGGTCTCTCTGGGCCTGATCCTAATGCCAATCACCTGTGAGGTCTACAGAAAGGAAACCCTCCTGATAGTCCCACCTGCTCTGCTCCCCAACAGGGTTTGCTGCACAGATAAAAGTCAAGTGGGGTATTTGAGACCAAGGCATCAATGAGTTTTTCAGCAAAAAATAAGTCTCTCTAGGAACAGCATGAAGGGGCCAAACTCTCCTCCACGTGGCTCCCCACCTCAGCTTCTGATCCCAGAGAGAGGCCTCCTGACAACCTCTCTCCCACCTCACAAACAAGGGCTACAAACAGCATAGCAGGTTGGCAGAGCCAACTGAAGCTTTATTCTGAAAAAAAGATACTCAAATTGGATTTATTCTGAAAAAGACGCTTACATTGGCTTTTAGGTGGGGTCATGGGCAAAAGGGGCAACCCCAGGTAGTCGACTCCCCCCGGATGTGGGCGGAGGACAGGGGTGAAACCTCAGGTCTCCCATGCAGATGCTCCCCTGCACAGCTCCATCTGCAGGAGCCGGTGCGCAGGGGAAGGCTGGGAGGGACTGCAGGAGCCTTTCACTTGGACAGGACATCAGAGGACTCAGACACCAGCTTCCCATCGCGGGTCTCAATCTTCTTCACAACCACAGCCTTGGAACTGGTGCGGCTGAAAGAGCCGGGGCCCCCAACAGAGCCCAGGCTCAGGCTGTAGTTGAAGCCAGGGGTCCCGTAGGACGAAGTCAGTCCACCTGGTCGGGGAAGAGACAGCCACGTGAGTATGGGAGGCTATGCTCACACCAGGTGCTATTCCCCCTATCTCCCTGACACTCCAGAAGTGGTCCCCAGGGAGGGGGAACTGCCCTGGTTCACTTCTCCAAGATGATTGGGCGAAAACCAGGAGCAGGGTGGGACAGGGCTTTGCTATTAGCTATGCGAACTTGGGGAGATGTTAGAGACTTGGGTTCGAGTCCTGGGTCAGGAAAATCCCCTGTAGGAGGGCATAGCAACCCACTCCAGTTTTCTTGCCTGGAGAATCCCATGGACAGAGAAGCCTAGTGGGCTACAGTCCGTAGGGTCACAAAGACTCGGACACAACTGAGTGAGCACACGTGCACGCATGCGTGTGACCTGGCCCCAGCTTCCTCAGCTGCACCAGAGGGAGCCGTAGAGGAGCTGCCCTCCTGCCCTGGCCCCCAAGACGAGGACACTCACCTGCGTAGCCACTGGTGGTCTTGGTGTGGATACTCATGTTCTGCATCCCAGACTCCAGCCTGTACCCAGAGGACACACGGACTGTCAGGGCCAACCCTTGGCCATGAGTGCCCATCCCATCTCCCGCACTCCAGGGACAGTGCACCAGGGGTGGTCAGGGAACCCCCACACCTACCGGCTCTCCTCGCCCTCCAGCAGCTTCCTGTAGGTGGCAATCTCCACGTCCAGGGCCAGCTTGACATTCATGAGCTCCTGGTACTCGCGCAGCTGCCGTGCCATGTCCTGCTTGGCGTTCCTCAGAGCGGCCTCCAGCTCAGCCAGCTTGGCCTGAGCATCCTTGACAGCCATCTCACCACGCTGCTCCGCATCAGCAATGGCAGCCTCCAGGGAAGCCCTCTGTGCGGGGAGGGGACAGGCAAGCAGGTAAAGCAGAGTCTGGCTGCCTCCTCTCCTTCTCCCCCTGCACCCACTCTCCCTTTCCCCTCCAGGGACCCCCTCTCCATGACCTGGACTAACCAACTCCACCCGCCTTATTCCACGACAAGGTAAGAGGGGACTTCCCTCACAGTCCAGTGGTTAAAAATCTGCCCTGCAACGCAGGGGCTCGATCCCTGATCACGGAACTAAGATCCCACATGTCAGCTACCGAACCCATGTACTCTGGAGCCCACGAGACCCAGAGAGTGCACATGCCAGAACTAAGACTCAAAGCAGCCAAATAAATAATTTTTTTTTAAAAAAAAAGAAGACAATGTTACTGGTGGGTGAGATTCAGGAAGCGAAATGGGAAATATGAGCAGCTTCCAGATCCCTCCCGCACACACCTCTCACCTGGGATGCTGTACAGTATGATCCCCATTCCCAACGGGACTAGATCTCTGCTTTCTAAACCCCCTTAAGGCAGCTGATATATAAGCACCCCAGAGGTGTCCTAGGACCCTCTCCCACCCCCAGCCCAACCTATACCTGGCCTTTGAGACCCTCGATCTCAGCCTGGAGACGGCTGATGTTCCGGTTCATCTCAGAAATCTCCGTCTTCGTGCGACGAAGGTCATCCCCGTGCTTCCCAGCCAGTGTCTGCAGCTCCTCATACTGCAGAGGTGAGACAAGCAGCGAGGTTGAGAGGGGACTCCTGGTCCCTCCGAGTAAAGAGTACCCTCAGCCAAGTCACCAGAGCCCAGGTCATCTCACACCCACACAGCTCCGTACCTCTGGGCCTGGAACATCCCATCCCTGTCCCCCAGCACGACTCGGCAGCCCCGCTCCCAGCAGGCAGAGTCTGAAATCTCGCTTCTCCCTCAAGGAAGGACTAACACCCAGAACTACCCAAAAGGGGAGCCCCTGTTCTTTACCTTGATTTGGTACATGGTCTCGGCCTCAGCCCGGCTGCGGTTGGCGATCTCCTCATACTGGGCCTTGACCTCAGCGATGATGCCATCGAGGTCCAGGTTGCGGTTGTTGTCCATGGACAGGACCACAGACGTGTCAGAGATCTGAGACTGCATCTCCCGGATCTCCTGTGGCAGGAAGGGGAGGTGGTAAGGCCCTGGCCCTGCACACAAGGGGTCCCCTTCTGTAGAAGGGCCTTCCCCAGAGGACAAGACAGTTAGGGTGGGAGAGAAGGCCAAGTTCCTAAAGAAGGAAGATGGGTCGAAGACCTGGAACTTGGAGGGAAGTAAAGATGAAATGAGGCCAGGATAAAAGGAAATCCAGCTTTGGGAGACAGCCCTTCCACGCTCTCAGCTACCAGTATGGCGCCCCCGGAGGGCTCCCATACGGCCCAAAGGATCTATCTAAATCCTAGGGACAGAGCAGGTCTGAGGTAGCCGGGTCACCACTCTGCATTATGTATGATGACCTTGGACAGTCTCTTTCAGTTCTCTGAGCCCGTTTTCTCATCTGCGAAATGGGGTAATAAACCCTCCCTCATTCAGGGAGACAGAACATAAAGGACATCCATGCCAGGTTACTATTGGCAGCTGGAATTACTCCGGGTTGGGCCCTTGTCTGTTGGTACACTGGCAGGGCTGGAAGGAGCCTCTGACGGGGCCAGGGAACTCCAGTCTCCAGCAACTAAGAACGCACCTCTTCATACAGTTGCCTGTAGAAGTTGATCTCATCAGTCAGCCCTTCCAGGCGGGACTCCAGCTCTACCTTGTTCATGTAAGCTTCATCCACATCCTGTGGGGTGGGGAAAGGGGAGCCAGAGCTGAGTGCCCACTCCTGATTCCAAGCGGGGGACACCCAGCCTCCTATACTTAGAACTTTCTAATTGCCTTCCCCACGCAGTGACCCAGTCCTGTCTCTGCCCCACCACACCTGTATTCCCAGCCCCTTTGCCTCAGCTTCCTGCACATCCCGCCTCCTCCCGCCTCCTCTCCCCCTCCCCCTCGTCCTAGAAGCCTTCTATAGCTGGACCTCCAGTTCTTCTGCTCCATTTTCTTAACCATGTCCCCAACACCCATAGTTCTGTCCAAATGCACCTAACTCTGTCCTTCTATGTTCAGTACCTAGGAGGCACCCAAATGTTGTCCCATCACTTAGAAACATTTAAGAACAGAAAGCCTCTAGCCTGCGTCTCTAAGTGCCAGCCTTCCGTGTCTGGTGGGGGAGGGTGCTCCCTCACCTTCTTGATGATGACAAATTCATTCTCCATGTCTGTGCGCTTTTGGATCTCTTCCTCATACCTGATAAAAAAGACACAGAATCAGAGGATGAAAGGGAAAGGTGAGGTTGACATGGGTCTTTTGAGGGGGGCAAGAATATCTGGAAAATTCAGTTAATGGAAATGTAAAAAGATATGAGATAGTTGGTCTGGTCCAACCAGCTACTGTCTCCCCAGCCTTACCCCACGCCATCCCCAGTCAGTAAGGAAGCCTAAAGCAGGAAGTGTCTCTCCAAATCCATGAATATACATTGGATTAGGCATATGAGCAGGGTTAATAACAGTGACTGACAGGAGACCTTTGACAGAACTTTCTGGAATGTGCCAGAAATAGGGGATAAGGAAGAAATAGGAGCCAAGGCTGTTAATATACAACAGAGGCCTGTTGGCTACCTCTGTCTCCTATCTTAAATTTACTATGTAAACTCTAGAAGATAATTTGTTGTCCAGATCAAGACAGTTCTGTAATTGAAGGGAGAGGGAAGTGCTATTAAAAACGGACATAAACCTAGACTGTCCTGGGGTCACCCTAATTATAGAGGACTGCACTGCCCAATAATCAGAGGGCCTTGGGGTCTGAAACCCCTGGTCCCAAGGGGCCAGGCAGGGTGAGATGATTTCAGTTGGGGAGGACGGAGGCTCACTTGGTCTTGAAGTCCTCCACCAGCCCCTGCATGTTGCCAAGCTCCACTTCTAGCTTCAGCTTCTCCTGGGCCAGAGTTTCCAGCTGCCGACGGAGGTTGTTGATGTAGCTCTCAAACATGTTGTCTATGTTGCTCCGGGCAGTCTTCTGCTGCTGCAGGAGGTTCCATTTGGTCTCCAGAACCTTGTTCTGCTGCTCCAGGTGCCGCACCTGTATGATGGGGCAGAAAAGCCCACAGTCACATCAGGCCAGGGCTCAAAGTCTAGCATAAAGCAAGCACTGTGTTTTCCCTTAATCCACTCCCCAAGCAGTTGGGTCTCTAAAACTGCATTAGTGTTGGGCTGCAGGGAGACAAGTGGGTACACGGTTGGAAGCAGATATCTAGGAATTATGTTGAAGTTATCCTTTCAGGAAAATAATAGGTATTATTGATTGAGATGTATATTACACATCAGTAAAAGTAGCCAAGTTTTGATTAACACTTTTCATGACTGAAAGAAATATAGATGGTTCATGTCAAACAATCATGATTATTATTTGGAGTGGCTTTGAGAGACTCATAGATTACAGGGAAACTTCAGCCCTACGGTCCACAAAGCACTGGCCAGAAGACCTAGGTTTTAGCCTAACACTGCTACTGATCTTGAGTTGCTTCCCCTCTCTGAGCCCAGGTCTCCTCAACCCTGCAATGGCCTAGATGATCTCAGGCAAGCCCTATCCAAACCCCATCTCTAAGAGCAAGAAAGTAGGTAAATCTGTCTGCAAACTGAAGACCCTCCTCCCCACAGCCCTCTCTTTGAGTTCTCCAACATCCAACCCCACCCTACTCCACCCTGAATCCACAATCCTGTCTTCCAGTCCAAAACACAAAGGTCCTAGGTTCCTTGGGTTTGAGGAATCCAGATTTTAGGATGAAATCAAACCATGTTGGAAGAGAAATTTTTTTAAAGAAAGAATAATAAACTGGTTCCAAGAAGAGGAATTTTTTTTTTTTTAATTAACCCAAAGTTGGAACTTCTTTTAAGTTAGGAGGACTTGGAAGAGAAGTGTGTCTTAAGGGTTTGGTTCAGATCCAGCAAATCCATCTCTGTAAATCCCTTTCTTCCTCAGCTCATTCTGTCCCAAAATTATAAAAAATAAGTGATTATAACATTTACCCTTATTAGACTGCTTAATGTAGGCCAAGCACTGCTAAGCTCTTACACACATTATATGCCTGAATAGGCAAAACCTCTTGGATTTAGGGGATTAGGGAGCCCATTTTGTAAATGAGGAAATCAGATTTAGCAAGTTAGTCCATCAAAGGAAAGGGGAGAGTACTGGGGACCTTCAGCCTCTGCTTAACTACTCACTGGGAAGACCCCAGAGCTAGCAAAAGGCAGTCAAGAAGTCAAGCCAAGGGTCCTTAAGGCCAAGGAACCAGCAAGCCCTCCCCAAAAACAGGGGAAGGCCCGTTTCCCAGGGGACTCCATTCTTAAAGGCGCCAATCTGCCCCAGGATTTCCCTCCTTCCGCTCCCACAATGCCTCCCAGGAGACAGTCAGCAGAGAGGAACTCATCCCCCAGCGCTGGGGGCCCTGAGGCCTTAAGGGAGCAACAACCCCCTCCCAACCCCAGGCTGCAAAACCCGGCCTGGCGCCTTCCCTGGAAAAGTGGAGCCAGGTCACTGGGGCGGAGCCGAGGAGCGAAGAGTGAGGGGACAAGGGCCGAGGCGGGGGGAGAGGGGCGTTGGCGGATAGGCGCTTTATCTGGAACCATAAATCCTGGGGTTTAAAAGAATGTGAAACGCGGGTAGGATGTCCCACGCCCGCAGACTTTGAATCCTGCATGGACTTTCCTGAAGCCAGTCCCTGGAGTCCCACCCCACCCCACCCCACCCCTACCCCACTCCACCCCGACACACCCCCCTCACCCCCACCCCCAAACCCCAGGTGCTAAGTGCTCCCCAGGAGACTAGGAGCGGGTCTCCAGCCCGCAGCCTCTGCCCCTCACCCCTCCGTGGGGGCGGGTCTCTGCCCTGCCCGGCCCCGCCCACAAGGTCAGCTCCTGGGGCCCTGGCCAAGTTATGACTCATCTTGAGGCCCCCCACTCTCGGATCCCTGGGACGCCAAAGGCCTGGATCAATATTTGCCTGCTTGAATCAAGACTGCTGCTTCCTTCTCCTAGAATCCTATCAAATGCCTACTTTAAAAAAAAAAAACAAAAAAATTTTTTTAAGCACAGGAGTACTACTGGAAAGGCCTTCTCCTTACGGAGAAGGGTGACCCTGAGGGAGGAATTCCCCTCCCACCCGACAGCTAAACACCTGGAACACTTCGAGGTTGAGAGCTTTACAGACTTGGGGTGAGATGGGCGAGTGAGGCAGGGGGCCCTCAAGATTTAGAGTCAGAAGCCTCCAAGATCCCTCCCTATCCCTTCCCCTGCTCAAACCCAAGTGCGCAGAGGGGCCAAGTCACGGTTGGAAGGCAGAATGTTGCCAGAGTGGGTGGGGCTCAGCAGGACACTAGTGAGGGGCTGGACATGTGCCCATGGAGGGTGGGATGACCAACAGAAAGGGCTGGGATCCTGGTCCAGCCCCAGGCACTGCCAGCCACGCAGTGGGGAGCCCTCACCTTGTCGATGAAGGAGGCAAATTTGTTGTTGAGAGTCTTGATCTGCTCCTTCTCCTGGGTGCGGACGGCCTGGATGTTGGGGTCCACCTCCAGCTTGAGGGGGCTCAACAGGCTCTGGTTCACGGTGACAGCTGTGATGCCCCCCAAACCTGGGGCCCCACCGTAGCCTCCAACCACACTCATGCCGGTGCCCAGGCCACCCCGAAAGCTGCTGCCGCTGCCCACTCGAGAAAAGGACGAGGAGCTGATGCGGGAGCCGGGCCCGCTGGTGTAGGAGCGGCTGCTGAAGGACCTGGGGGCGGAGGTAGACACCTTGTAGGACTTCTGGGTCACCCTGATGGACATGGTGGAGGCTGGAGAGGAGGCGAGGAGGCCGAAGCTGAGTAAGAGTCGAAGAGTCGAGAAGCTGCTTCTCGGTGGGGTACAGCTCCCCGAGGGCCTTTTATAAAACAGAGCCCAGCCCCTGAGGAGGGGATTGGCCTTGTAGCTGAGTGGCTAGGCCCTGAGGGGGCAGGGCCTAACCTGACACCTGCCACCTACAGGCTGGACTCAGGTGGGGGCAGCAGAGAGCTGCTCCCACCCCAGAGCCCACGCCTGCACCACCCTGGAACCCAGGAAAAGGCAATTCTGTGAATGTGAAAGTGCAAGGACTCTGCCAGCCTCTACAAGCTCCCTATAACAGAGCTTGCCCAGGGCTGCCCAGCCACTGCAGCCCCAAATCCTGGGTCTTATCTCCTTCCCTCTCATGGGAAATAAATGCACAGACTGGGGAACACGGCCAGCAAGGGACCGCTGGCATTTGAGTCTCCTCTGAGCAGCCGATACTCCAAAGACACCACCCTGAGTTCTTTCCTCCACTTCGTGTGATTACGAAGGTCTGCCCAGGCTGGACACTTGGGTTCCGAATCACTGAACCTGAGGTCAACCATTCGCCTGGTCTTTCCTCAGTTACTGCTGTGCTCTCAGCCCCTGGTGCAGTGCCAGGAGGCCCTGGGAAAATATTCACGGAATGAATGAATGAACACACACTCTTAGCTATGGGGCTGCATGTGAAAGTTAAAGTGAGATCCAACACAGTGCTTTTCCAGGAGACAACGCTGTGGTGTCTTCCTCTCCTCCCAAGATCACAGGATTCTTGGGACTGAAAGGCACAGAGAAGGATGAACAAGAGCTCAAGGGCAGGCTGCGGGGAGGTCAGGAGAGAAGGTGGCTGCCTCGGGGGCTTCATCTCACTGCTCATCACTGCTTGCAGGAGGCATTCCCCTAGCCCCCAGTGGGTGAGTCACAGGAAAGGGGCAGGACTGTGAGGTGGGGGTGGAGTGGGGAGCACCGAGGGTGAGTCAGCCGGCAGCTGCGTGGGCCCCCCTCCTCGTTCTCTTCCCCGGCCGCCCCCCTGTCCCCCGCTGGCCATAGGAGAAGGCAAAGAGTCCCTGCACCTGTCTCCCCAAACCCATTAAAAATGAGTCAGGAGAGCAGGTTGGGGCACCGCAGGCACCTGCAGAAGGCTGGAGAATGGGGAGCTGAATAAGGCACCCAGGGCCTGGGTGGGGCAGGGTGGGGCAGGCTGTGGGTGGAAAGCACAAGCTTTGGGTCCCCGAGGCAGAGATTCCAGTAGCAATTACCTAATGGCTGGGGCTGGATTCTCTGATAGATCCTATGGGGCGTGAAATGGAGAGGATTGGGTGGCTGTTCACCAGAAACCAACAGATTCCCTGGAGGAGAGGGACAGGTGGCCCATAGCCCCCAAGCCCCAACCAAGGTGACTGCTACCATGCCTGTCCCCAAGGCAGGTGAGCGGATGACTCGACGTCCTTCTCCAGCAGGCGTCCCGGGCACCCAGAGCACAGGCACAGAGACCCTTACAGAGGGACAGCGAGACCCAGAAACCCTCGCCCTGGGAGACGGACAAATCCCAAAAGACAGACATGCAGATAAGCTCCCCTCAGATCACACATACCAGACCATGCTCACATACACACGAAAGAACGCACTTTGAAGTCCCTTCCGGAAAGACAAACCCAGAGACTCTCAGAGGGGACACGATGACCATGTCCCTTTCTTCCCTCCCCTCTTTTCTCTTCCCACCCTCCCCAGGCCTGGCCTCCTGCCACACAGAGCCAGGCAGTACCTGTTTGTACCAGGCCCTCTCTCAGCCCCCTTAAACAATGCTTAGTTTTCCAAGGAGTGGTTTGAATGCAAGCTCCCCCCTCCCCAACAAACACCCACACCGAGCAGAGCTGAGAGACTTCGCTTTCCTGAGACCAAAGGGAGGGGTGTGGGCCCGGCGCCAAACCAGGCCCAGAGAAGGCGGAAGGAGAGCGGGAGGGGCTGGTCAGACAGGTACGGCAGCCCAGGGGAGGGAGGGCCGGGCAGCTCCCCGCTTCCCCTCCCCCACGCTGTGGTCCACACAGCAGGCCTGGGCGCACACAGAGGGGAGAGACCTTACCTAAAGTCCTGAGCACAGAACTGCAGCCCAGAGCCCTCCCCTAAATCTCAGCCTTCCCATCCCCAGCCCCAGCCACCTGGTTCCCTGGTAGCAGGAGTGCCTTTTGTTTAAGATGAAGACAAAGCAGGCTACAAGGACCCTGTGGTTTTCAGGCTGTAAGAAGGCACAGCTCTCACCCAGGAGAAGTTCCTCTTTGCTGGGGTAGCCCAGAACGATCCAGGGTGGAAAGTGCTTGCATTTTTCTTGTCAGCTCCCTATTGCCCAGTCCCAGCCAACCCCTCCCCCATGCCTGAAACCCAGCTTGGGGTGCAAGAGAAGAGGCCAGACCTGCCCACTCCTGTGGCCCCTGCCTGGGATTCCGACTTGGAAGCAATAGAGGGAAGCCCTGGTGGCTCAGATGGCAAAGAATCCACCCGCAATGCGGAAGACCTGGGTTTGATCCCTGGGTCCGGAAGATCCCCTGGAGAAGGGAATGGCAACCCACTCCAGTTTTCTTGCCTGGAGATTTCCATGGACAGAGGAACCCGGTGAGCTACAGTCCATGGGGTCGTAAAGAGTCGGACATACCTGAGCAACTTTGACTTCACTTCACTTTCAGGACTAGGGCCATGTTATGAGGGAACAGAAAATGGGACCAAGGTGGCCTGAGGGGACAACTTGTAAAGCTGTCTCTGGCCACTGAGGCCTGCACACCGCCTCCTACCCAACAAAAGGGAAAGTGTTTTTGGTGACGGCCCAACCCAGACCCAGATTCTGTTCCAAACTGCCTTTCCTAGAAATCAGAAGAGGGAAGGAGGAGATGCTCGCCCCCTCCACCCTGATGGTGATGGTGCGGATGGCACCAAGGAGGTCCGGAGGCCTCTGGTCAAGGCTGAGGGCAGAGATGGGTGAGCAGGGTAGCTCTTATACGTCACTCACAATCCTCCAAAAAGATGGTCTGGACACATTGTTCTCGGTGATCAGGACTGGTGACACAAAAACACCTCCCTCAAAGCAGCACTGCTCACAGAAGCCAAAATGGAAACGACGCAAACATCCACCAGTTGATGAATGGAGAGACAAAGCACAACATCCCCTTACAATGATATACCATTCTCAGTAAAAATGAGTGAATCGCCCATACCTGTTCCAATTCGGATGAACCTTGAAAAACGTTATGCTGAGTGAAGGAAGCCAGTCACACAAGATCACATATTGCATGATTCTATTCGTATGAAATGTCCAGAAGAGGCAAACCTATAAAGACAGAAAGTGGATCCATGGTCGCCAAACTACCTCCAGGCTGGGGGGAATGGAAGTGATTGGTAAAAATATGGAGTTTCTTTTAGGGCTGATGAAAATGTTCTAAATTCAATTATGGTGATCATTGTACAAGCCTGTGAAAATAGTAAAAATCATTGAATTGTACATTTTAAATGGTTGAATTGTGTGGTATATGAATTATAGCTTAATAAGGCTTTCACAAAAACAGGCAATCCACAAAAGCATAAATCAGCCACATATATAAAGTAGGGACTTTGCGGACCAGCATTGGATTCAGGGGACAGAAGGGAAGATTTGTTTAGATGCTGAAGGTAGGTTCCCTGCCTCTAGGTTAGTAAGCAGAGCAGAGTCTCCAAAGAACTAAAGTCACTTTAAAAGATGAGCATTTGAGTCTTACTGTTGACATGGAAATATCTGAGGTTAGTGCTGAGGCAGCAAGAACAATTTAAGTGGAAAGCCACAGATGGTGGGAAAACCCATCAGTAAGCCACATCATGAATAATAAAGTTGATCTCATTGCTCATTTTTGTGCCCTGTGCCTCAAGGCCAAAATTGTTCCTAGTCAGTACTCAGTAAATGGTGAATATTTGTCATTGTGATAAACACAGCTCTGATGATTCAAGCCAGTCCGAATGGGAATAGACTGCCTGGAGAGGCAACAAGCCTCTAGAAGTCTGGAGAACAAGGTGTGCTAACCAGCTGTCCTCTGGGTTCACTGTAGGAGGATTCCTAACTCAGGTAGGGGTTTGGACCAGAACTTCCCAATCCTCCCCACTCTGAGAGCCTTGATCCATGCTCTGCTGTCACAGAACTTAACACTTCGATTGGACAACCACGAATCCTCCAACCAAACTTTTTATTTTTACAGAAGATGTAGTTAGAAATTATTAGAACAGGCACAGGGAGAAAAGTAGGAAGGAACGCCTCCTGATGGAGGAAAGGAGACAAGCCTGCAGCCTGGAGGTGATGAGGTCTCCAGCCTGCTCTCCCTTCGCTATACCCTCGTCTCCACTGACGCCAAACTGGACGCAGCCACGCCAAAATCGCCCAGGCTGCCCCTGTGTTTCTCTTTAATACAAGAACTCTTTTATTTTTTAATGATTTTATTAATTTATTGTTGAGTGCACTGGGTCCTCATTGCTGTGCGGACTTTTCTCAAGCCATGGCGAGCAGGGGCTGCTCTCCATTTGCGGTGTGCGGGCTTCTCATTGCAGTAGTTTCTCTGGTTGCAGAGCGCAGGCTCTAGGAGTCGTGGGCTTCAGAAGCTGTGGCATATGGGCTCAGAAGTTGCAGTTCTCTGCTTCTAGAGTGCAGGCTCAACAGCTGTGGCACACAGGCTTAGTTGATCCAAGGCATGTGGGACCTTCCCGGACCAGGGATTGAACCCACGTCTCTTGCATTGGCAGATGTATTCTTTACCACTGAGAGACCAGGGAAGCCCACCTGCACGTTTTAAAAGCTTCCTTGCAGCAGCCAGGGTTGAGCTCTTGGCCTTGGCTCTGCTCTCACATGAAGACCTCCGAAAACACACCTTTCTCCTCTCCCAAGAGGATATAGGCTACAGCCCAAGTCCAGAGCACTTCAGAGTCCCTGGTCAGAAAGAATGAGATACCTGCCCTTTAGGAAGGAAGATAGTGACCAGTCCCCAGAGCCTGACACTCCAGGGGCACAGGCAGAGACTGAGAGAGGACCCGGATGGGCCCCTCTCATAGAGGAGAGGACACCATGCAGGAGGTCTGAGTGATGGGAAGGGGGAGGCGGGGAGTCACTGGCTCCCCAGGAGGATGGGTCCCTAAGGAAGGAGTTGCACAGCCCACCCGCCTGCATACCTCCACTGCAAGAAAAAAGCATTCCTAAAGGTGTGTTCAGGTAACCAGACAGGAGTGCAGGAGGAGGAAAGGAACTGCAAGGACCTGGGTCTCTGCTACAGCCCCCACGCCTACCCTCACTCCTAGTCCTGAGAATTACCTGTGGCCTGGAAAGTGAGGTCACTCAGTCGTGTCTGACTCTTTGCAACCCCATGGACTGTAGACTACCAGGCTCCTCCATCCATGGAATTTTCCAGGCAAGAATACTGGAGTGGGTTGCCATTTCCTTCTCCAGGGAATCTTCCCGACTCAGGGATCAAACCTGGGTTTCCTGCGTTGCAGGCAGACGCTTTACCATCTGAGCCACTTGTGGCCTGGGTTGCTTGGCAATGGAGCTATTGTCCAGTGGTCTTTTGTTTGAATTTCCTGCCCAGCAACCTGAAGACCAAGGCGGGGAGTTAGGGGAAGGGACCCCAGGCCTTTATTCCCTCCTGTTTTTATTCACACATTCATTCGCTCATCCACTTAGGGTATTTGCTTATCAGATAATACCCTAAACAGTGTGGTGTTCCCACCCCACAGACTATAGCCCGCCAGGCTCCCCTGTCCATTGGATTTTCCAGGCAAGAATACTGGAGGGGGTTGCAACTCCCTCCTTCAGGGAATCTTCCCGACCCAGGGATCAAACCCCAGTCTCCTGCATCTCCTGCATTGTAGGTGGATTCTTTACCAGTGAGCCACCAGGGAAGCTCCAAAACAGTGTGGGGAGATAGATTTTTGGTTCCATTCATACCAGTTCAGTGCAGGTAGGAGCCTTCTATGAATTAAGCAAGGTATAGCCTGAAGGATTCTGTTGAAAGGTGAATATTAGGAGTCCTTAGTCACTAACTTGGTATATTGATGGTTTAGCAGCCTGGAGACCACCCTCAGATCAGCAAACTGACACTCCCAGGGGCAGGGCCTGAGAGAGGGGGCTGAGGACAGCAGCGCACTTTGATAGGAAGAAGAACAGAGTGTCAGCACTGAGTCCAAGTGCCCTCTGGGGAGGCAGGAGGTCTGGTGGGGAAGGATACTGAGGTGAGCTCCCTTACCACAACATTGCCTGAAGTTTCAGGCTGCGATGGACTTCTGAGTATTCATTTTTCAGCCTACATCCCCTGGCCTCAGAGAAACCTAAGGCTCTGCTTGAAAAGAGCCCTTTGTGGTCTGAAAAACATCCCCCAGGTACCCCTTAAAAACCCACAATTAGTGGGGTTGAATAGGAGCCTTTGGAGAGAAATAAATTAGGAGTTTCGGGTCAACAAATATACACTGTTGTTGTTCAATCACTAAGTTGTGCCCCACTCTGCGATTCCATGGACTGCAGCATGCCAGGCTCCTCTGTCCTCCACTCCCTCCCAGAGTTTGCTCACATTCATGTCCATTGAGTCAGTGATGCTATCCAACCATTTCATCATCCATCACTCCCTTCTCCTCTTGCCCTCGACCTTTCCCAGCATCAGGGTCTTTTCCAGTGTGTCAGTTCTTCGTATCAAGTGGCCAAGGTATTGGAGCTTCACCTTCAGTATTAGTCCTTCCAATGAATATTCAGGGTGAATTTCCTTTAGGATTGACTGATTTGATATCCTTGCTGTCCAAGGGACTCTCAAGTCTTCTCCAGCTCTACACTTCAAAATCACCAGACACATACTACTACTGTATATAAAATAGCTAAACAACAAGGACGTTCTGTATAGCAG
Source organism: Moschus berezovskii (assembly GCF_049115385.1). Classification (NCBI taxonomy): domain Eukaryota; kingdom Metazoa; phylum Chordata; class Mammalia; order Artiodactyla; family Moschidae; genus Moschus; species Moschus berezovskii. Next base: position 31,283,507 of record NC_142465.1, on the reverse strand, counting down.
CAGGAACTGTATTTAGTACCTTGTAGTATATTCAGTATCTTTCCTATATTGGAAAAGAATCTGAAAAAGCATATATATATATGTCTATGTGTATATATATATATATATACATACAGATATAACTGAATTCCATGTATAACTGAATCACTTTGCTGTATACCTGAAACTAACACAACACTATGAATCAACTATATTTAAATTTAAAAAAAAGAACCTTTGAATGCTTTGATACTTCATACTCATCAGAGTCCCAGGGTAGGGCACATTCTGACACACTAGCCCAGGCACCCAGTCCAGCCCTGGATTAAGAGGAAGGGCCCCTTCTTGCTCTCCTGATACACAGGAGCTGTGACCCTTCCACATCTGGTTCAGAAGAGAAAGTTGCACAAAGTAGGTGGGGTGGTGAAGAGTCATGGGCAAGGTGTAATCTTCTGAGAGCTCTCCCGGTCTCCATATCTCACCGCTTCATCCCAGGAAACAGCCACTTCCTAGGCCATTCCAAACCTTCTCCGCAGTCAAGAGTCATGGCCCACAGGAAGTGATCATTTGTGCATGGTAAGCTGGGGTAAATGCTTGGGACTAGGTGTGCTCTGACCACGCAAAGCCTCCCTCTGACACTCAGAGAGCTGGTGGGCCCAATGCATCACACAGCTATAGCTCACTCTTGGCACAGCTGGTGTGACCAGACACCCTGGCAGGGAAGCTCTGGCTTGGGGAGACCATTCAGTTCTGGTGAAGTGAGGAGCTGAGGGAGGAACAGAAAGAAATGAGATGCAAGCAGCTATGGCCCAGCCCACTTTGGAGAAAGGGCTCTGAGGTCAAGATTCATGGCAGCTGGCAATAAATTTCCAGAAATTCTACCATAAACATCCAGCGTGAGGTTAATCACCTACCATAAACGCAACCACAGCTCATGGAAAAGCAGGACTGGGGGTGGAGGGGGTCTCCTCAAAAGTGCCCAAGGCCAGCCCTGCCCACCTTTGTCCCTATCTCCTGGAAAAGAAGGAAGTAAAGACTCCACCTGGTGACATCTGGCTATGCCTCGCCAAATGACTCCTATATGGATCTGTTTCCTCTCCTGTTATTAGGGGTGGGGAAGGTCAGCCGTCAACATTAACACAAGTTTATGATTCTATATATCACTCAAGGAGTCCAAGGAATTTGGCTTCAATCTGAAAACAATGGGGATTTTCTCCAGAGGGTAGAGCCTAATGATGATAAGCAGGTATTTTCTGAGCACCTGCTGGGTTCTCCCTGGATACATGTAATTCAATCTCAGCCCCTGCCCTCAGGACACATAGGAGTCAAGAACAAACAGCCACTCACATGCCCACCGTGTGCGCATACATCCCCTCTGATCCTAACAGCTAGTCAGCCCCTTGCCCTCCCCCCTTAAACACACCCATCATCCAAGCGTGAGTAGTGCCACCTCTCCCACCCGTCACAGCCACGTGCATGCCACCCTTCAATGCACATCACTCACGTCCCTGTGCACACACAGCTAAATCATCCAAACCAAGACACCCAGGTACTCATTACTGCTGAGGACTCCTGACTGCAAGTGACTGAGACCCAAGTCAAATGGGCTGAAGCATGAAATAGCATTTATTTGCTTACATAATTGGAAGGTTCGAGATGTATATTTGGCTTTGGTGTAGCCAGATGAGGGACTTGATGATGGCATCGGATTTTATCTCCTTCCCTTGACTGTCTCCTTCTGTGTGGTCTTCCTTCTTAGCTGACCATGTCCATGCTGCAGCAAGGATGGCAACCAGGGGAGAGCCTCTTTCCCAGTTTTTATGGCTTAAGTTCCAAAGCTGACTCCCATTGGATTGACTGAGATCACGTGCTCCTCCTGGGACCAATCACAGTAGCAGGGGGACTGGGATACCAGATTGTGAGCCAAGTAGGGGACAAGGTGGCCAGCCCCTCCCAAACTCTATAGAAGAAGGGCAGAAGAAGGTAATTCACCAAAAGAAGAGGAAGAGATGCTGGGCAGGTAAAAACAACAGATGTTCGCTACTTACTGTAATCCCAATGTACACAAGGAGATGTGGAAATATAGAGTCTGGAGGGGTATAAAGACTGTAGGGGTATAAAGATATTGGTGTACACAGCCATTGTATAAATACAAATCCTGCCTGGTCAAAGTCTACCTTCTCTACTTATGAAGGAAATATTGATCTCAGATAAATGAGTGATTCAGACATAGGATATAGGAATTCAGAGGAAGAGAAGAGCTGTTTTAAATGAGTTTGAAAAAAGAAACAAAATGAGTTTGGGCTTGATGGAAGTGAGTTTAGAAAAGAAATATATGAAATGCAGTGAGTTATTGGCTGAGAACAGGTTTCCTATGAAACAGCAAGGCCAGGCGGAGAGGAGGGGATGGGATTGAGGGTTTCGAAGGTCAGACAGTTTATCCTATAGGTCACAGGGGCCAAGGAAGACGTGGGCCGGGAGGAAGACATGGTTAAAACAGTGCTTTAGGAAGATTCGGGGGTCTGCACTGTGTAGGTTAGACAGTAGGGGCTAAAACTGCAGGAGACTAGATGGGGGCTACTGCAGCACACAAGTGAGGCTTGTGGGGTGCCGGAGCAGGATGGTGAGAGGATGGGTAGAAGAAAGAACCAACAGGATGTGGCAGTTGACTGCCTGGCCAAGTCCAACAAGAAGGGAAGCGAGAAGGTGACTCAGAGGCACTTCCAGTCGCTCCCTTCTGACCCTAGCACCTTCTGCTCCAGCAGACTGCAGCCACGAGCTGCTGGACCTTAGCCTCAGACCACAGGTTCTTGCAGATAGGACAGCATCCACTAGTGTCTGTGTCTGGTTCCCATCCCTGCACCAGCCTCTGTCTGGCAGGGCATCCACCCAGAGAAGATGCCGCAGAGGGAATGTGTAGACTCTCCCCCTAAACACACCAGTGTATACCCATCACCTTACCTTTGTTCATCACACACACACGCACACACACACACACCAGCAACAGGGTGATGAGGCCACCATGAAATCCTCTGTGGTCCTCAACAGGAGATCCAAATCTGGGAGAACCTGTTTTCTCCCCTCCCATCATGCCAGGCCTGGAGAACAGGGTTTGGCTCTTGTCTGACTCTGACAAGGGACCTGGACAAATGGGAGCCAATGCAAAGAGATGTCTGGGATGAGGCGATGAATGCAAACCACATTCTGCAGACCTCTCAGGTAGCTGGCAGTGAGAGTATGCTCCTGGAGAATAGGCACAAACTGCCAGAGGAAGAAGGGACATTCATCTGTATGGTGGTGGCGGTTTAGTCGCTAAGTCATGTCCAAGTCTTGCGACCCCGTGGACTGTAGCCTGCCAGGCTCCTCTGCCCATGGGATTCTCCAGGCAAGAATACTGGAGTGGGTTGCCATTTCCTTCTCTAATTCATCTGTATGGCCCCTGGGATATGACCACCACTAGCAGGAAGGAGCCCCCAGAGAGAGACTTCTGCTGGCTGTGAGAAAAGACTCCCCCAAAGCTCAAGCTTTGGAGAAGTGCAGTCTGCATTGTCAACTGGGAAGTGGTGGCAGAAGTTCAATAGATGGGTTGGCAGGGCCCCAGACACACGTCCTAAGACCTACTATGCGCACTGTGAACTTCACCTCATGGAAACTTGCAAAGAATTTGTAAGTTTATCCCTCCAGGCAGGGATGGGTAAGTGCCCAAGCCCACACGGCTCTGAAGAGGACTGGACTGAACGCAGTGGACTCCTCACTGGTGGGACTGACCAAGCCTGTTGATGTATGTCCTACTGCAGCCAGTGTGACTGAAGGCCAGAGGATACTGAATGCGATCAAAAGAGTTTTGCAACCACTTCACAACTGTGTGAAGCTGGGCACACTACTTAATCCCTCTGAGGTTCCTTTTCCGCAGCTGAAAATGCCCCTACCTAAGGACTGGTCTGATGATCAGGTAAGTCGACAGCTGTAGATTTTCAGTCAATGTTAGCTCGACTCTCATCGCCCCTCCCCCTTTTCAGCCTCCCCATTCCTTCACCATCTTCAGGACCAGCGGCCCATGGAACTTGTGTTCACACCCACTTTGACTCATTAGGCTGGTGAAAATTGAAGTCCTTGAAGGATGGGCATGTCTCATGAAGCTCTGTGTCCTCTGCAGTGTCCACTCAGCCCCTGGGAGGTGTTCACAAGGCAGAGAGCGATCGTTCAGAAGGGTTGAGGGTAACTAGAGAGCGGTGGTGACTGCGAGTGTAAGAAGGAGTCTCTGGGATTGTAATAAAGGGATAACATGCAAAACTCTGCTGCAATGCAAAACAGAAGCTTGCAAATCCAATTCCAAGGAAGCCAGCCATGCAAACTGAGCTAAGCCCGTGACACCCCTTCTGCTTCCCCAGCTCCCAACCCAGGGCTCTTTTCCCTGCCATCCTTGATGATGGTGCAGGTGGTGATGTGGGAAATGAATGATGGTGATAATGATGTCAGCTTTCATCTGTTGGGTTCCCACTAAAGGTCAAAGTGTCAGATCTCTTACATATTTATAATCATAAAATAACCCAGGAGGAAGGTAACATTACCCCATTTTACAGATAAGGAATCTAAAGGTCCTTTAAGATTTGACCTCAAGTCTGGCGTAAGTCCAAAGCCTGGGCATGCTAATTTTAGTGACACTCGCTTATAGAGTCTGTGTGAATAACCCAGAAGAAATGTCCCCCCAAAACTTTTCTTCCTTTATTTAGCAATCCAAAAAATATATATTATATTCATTCACTGAACATCTAAATGACCTTTCCTACTGAGTAATGCAGACAGACCTAGGGGACACCTCCCAAAAAAGAAAGCCCAGGAGAGCAGAGACCTTGATCGCCTTCAGTTCAGTTCAGTTCAGTTCAGTTCAGTCGCTCAGTCGTGTCCGACTCTCTGTGACCCCATGAATCACAGCACGCCAGGCCTCCCTGTCCATCACCAAATCCCGGAGTTCACTCAGACTCATGTCCACAGAGTCGGTGATGCCATCCAGCTATCTCACTCTCGGTCGTCCCCTTCTCCTCCCGCCCCCAACCCTTCCCAGCATCAGAGTCTTTTCCAGTGAGTCAACTCGTCGCATGAGGTGGCCAAAGTATTGCAGTTTCGGCTTTAGCATCAGTCCTTCCAATGAACACCCAGGATTGATCTCCCTTAGAATGGACTGGTTGGATCTCCTGGCGGTACAAGGGACTCTCAAGAGTCTTCTCCAACACCACAGTTCAAAAGCTGACTACTATATCTGCAGCTCTAGAAAGTGCTTAGAAACACCTTCCAACATATGATGAATGAATTCACTAATCACTGACTCAGTCTATGCCATTGTGTGTATGTGTGTGTGTGTGTATTAGAGAAGGTAGGAGAGCAGCTCAGGTCAGGGCAGATCGGTACTACCTACCACCCAATATCCAACATACCTTTCAGGATTCCTTGGTCTCTAAAGGCTAAGACAACTCCAAAACAGATCACAGAAACACAAACCTAGGTCTAGTGACAAAGCTGCTGACTGGAAGGTGGAATTGGGCTTGGTCCCAGCCAGCTGGAACCTGTTTAGCCCCAAGGAGTGTTAGGCAAGTTTCTATGGCAACACAACAGCAGTGTGTGTTTTTGCATTCCCAACAGAATTCCAGCCTGAGGCCAGGATTCCCCAAAGCATTGCTCCTGTACTTCCCTCTCCTTCCTTGGTTTCCCAGGTGATCATCTTGGAAAGCTAAGAGAAGCACAAGCCACAGAAACAGCCTCCATAACATGGGAGACAAAAGTGAAAGTGGCTCAGTCATGTCCAACTCTTTGTGACCCCATGGACTATGCAGTCCATGGACTCCTCAAGACCAGAATACTGGAGTGGGTAGCCTTTTCCTTCTCCAAGGAATCTTCCCAACCCAGGGATTGAACCCAGGTTTCCCTCATTGCAGGAGAATTCTTTACCAACTGAACCATAAGAATGGTTGGAAGCCCAAGAATACTAGAGTGGGTAGCCTATCCCTTCTACAGTGAATCTTCCCAACCCAATAACTGAACTGGGGTCTCCTGCATTGCAGGTGGATTCTTTACCAACTGAACTATCAGGGAAGCCCAGAATACTGGAAAGAAAGTGAAAATGAAAGTCACTGAGTCGAGTCTGACTCTTTGCAACCCCATGGACTGTATAGTCCATGGAATTCACCAGGCCAGAATACTGGAGTGGGTAGCCTTTCCCCTTCTCTGGGAATCTTCCCAACCCAGGGATTGAATCCAGGTCTCCCACATTGCAGGCGGATTCTTTGCCAGCTGAGCCTCAAGGGAAGCCCTGGGAGACAAAGGAGAGGGCCATTTCCCTACCAGATCAGAGCTTCTGGCTCAGGAGTATCCCACTACAAAAGTCAGAGTCCCCAGGCCTCCTCCTAGTCCCATGGGTCCATGGCTCCTATGGCCCCCACATTTGCAGCCACAAGAACCCTCCACCTGCAACCACCCCTCCCCACTCACAGCCTGACCCTATTTCACATGACAGCCAGCTCCTACACAAACTCTCTCTCTACCTGGTTTCTTCACCAGACTCTCCTCTCTCTGGCTCCACTCCAAATACCTCCTACAGGAAGCCCTCCCAGACTTTCCCTCTCAGACTTCTCCCCCGGTTTCCCATCCAGGACTCTGATCTGGTCTCCCAGAGTTGGGCATGGATGTAAGTACCCCCCACCCAATGACAGGAGTTTCCTTAAGGCAGTAATGACAGCTTTTAATACTTAGAGAAACTATGAAATCAGCACTGTCTCCATTTTACAGCTGAGGAAACTGAGCATGGAGGTTAAGAATAGCTTGTGCTCTAACAGTAGAACTGGGCCCTGTCTGCCTCCCTGCCTTACCCCTCCCTCTATCCCCATCCCTTCAGGGTCTTACCATATGCCAGGCACTCCCTGAATCATAGACTTTTTATAACCCCATTTAATCCTCACAATTAAACCTATGAGGAAAGTACAGTTAGTCTTATTTATACATTAAGATGCAGAAGTTTAGAAACTTTAGATCCATTCTGTAAGGTCGCATAGCACCTAGGTGTCAGGATCAGAATTCAACCCAACTCTTCTGGCTCCGAAACCCAGTTAGGTTTCCCAGTCCCGCTAGGTTTCCCCGTCCTGAGTCTAACCAGACACAGAGACACAGGGGATAGGGGACAAATCTTCCAGGCCAGCATGAAAGCGTTCACTGTCATCAGCCAGCATCTCTGACAAAGGACGATGACTTCCAGAAGGCCTGCAGAAGTTGCCCTGCTGATCTGTGGGGGCTTAGGAACCCCAGCACAGCTGAGAGCGGGCTCCCTGGCTAGCTGACCTCCTGCTCCCATTCCCTGCCCAGCCCACAAATCCTGTGAGCTGACACACCCTCAAGTCCTTTCATTTCTGCAAATTCCTCCACCACCTCCAAACTGCACTAGGCTTTATCATGAGAATTCTTTTTTTTTTTTCATTTTCATTTTAAGAATTGTTTTCAACAGTTCTTGAAACAACACATACGGCCGCAGCAGATTAAGCTGGGGAATCAAGTAACCCATCCTCTTGTCTCAACTCAGTCTCTAAGTTGCTGTGTGACCTTAGGTCACTTCCCCTCTTAGAGCTACAGTTGTTGCATCTGTTCAATGAGGGAGCAGTCCCATTTATTTTTAAAATTCCTTGAAATTACATTTTATTGTTAATGATATTTAAATTCATTTCATTTTTAGAACTTTGATCTTCCCAAAGTGATTGCACTGTCTTGGGAAAATATTAAGCTTGAAATCACACCTGATTTGGGCACTCAGCTTTTGTTCTCTCCTATAAAATCAATTCTATAATGCTAATATTTGCAAGAAGTTTTCTTTGCCCCTGTGCAGTCCCCGTATAGAACTACTGCTGGGAAGGACAGGGGTACAGGATAGTTAGGGAGCTGGGGATTAACATGTATGCACTGCTCTATTTAAAATGGATAACCAAGAAGGACCTATGGCATAGCATAGGGAACTCTGCTCAGTGTTATGTGGCAATCTGGTGGGAGAGGAGTTTGGGGGAGAACGGAGACATGTATATATATATATGGATGAGTCTCTTTGCTGTCCACCTGAAACTATCACAGCATTGTTAATTGGCTATATTCCAATATAAAATATAAAGCTTTTTAAGTTAAAAAAAAAAAAACTACTGCTCTGATGGGTGAAAACTATAAACTCTCCTCCAAGAATTCACCCACCCGCTGTCTGTTGCCTCCTCCTCCTCTGTTAAAGGGCTCCTGTGATAAGTGCACTCTCACCTGCCCTCCGGAGTCTACCTCCCTATAATACCAACCCTTGAACAAAACAGCATCAGCTCCTTTAGGTAATGCCTTGATGTGATGATTTAATCGCTAAGTCGTATCTGACTCTTGCGACTCATGGACTGTATGTAGCCTGCCAGGCTCCTCTGTCCATGGGATTCTCCAGGCAACAATACTGGAGTGGGTTGCCATTTCCTTCTCCAAAGTAATGCCTTCCTCCCTTCAAAGGAGCATCACCACCCTACTTCACTCATTTCTGCTCCTGCTGTTCCTTGAATTAGCCGGTCCTCCCTTCAGTATAGTCTTTTCTCGCTTTCAGTAAGGCCCCAGCAATGGCATTTCCAAGCTTGAGCCTTTTTGTGGCTCCTCCTCTCTGCTGTGAGCCCTGAGCTGTCCCGTCTTTGCTTCTGACGCGTCTGCTGTTTGGTCTCTGTGTTCTTTGGGTGTGTCTTTTTCTGTGCATCCCATCTTTCTGGGTGTGTAAAGGTAACTTTTTTCTCTGATGGTGTAGGGGATGCAGGAAGTGAGTGTGATTATATATAATTTTTCCCCAAACCCAGATTTTTTCAATATCTACCAAGACTTTATATATATATATATATATTTAGTTATTATTTGGCTGCACCAGGTATTAGTTGTGGCACATGGGATCTTTAGTTGTGGTATGTGGGATCTAGTTCCCCAACCAGGGATGGAACTCAGGCCCCCTGCATTGGGAGCCTGGAGTCATAGCCACTGGACCACCAAGCAAGTCCCAATACTCACAAAGTCTTTTTTAATGCTGTACAATATCATACAAGTTAAAGGTATATACAGCTTAGTCACAATTTTGAAAGGTTATACTCCATCTCTTGTTATTATATGACTATTTTTTAATATAGAAAATGTGACCTGGAGATAAAATGAAAATAAATATTAAATTAAGTGGAAGTTTAAGCATTGAGAGGGAGAAAAGGCTAGACTGAAGGAAGGGCCGGCTAATGCAAGGAGGAGGAGTAGAATGAGGGAAAAGGAAAGGAGGGGACGCTCCTTTGCAAAAGGGGCGGTGCGGGGTTGGGGGGGTCTCTTTTCACTCAGACCTACAGTGGGACGGGGGCCCAGAGTCCCAGGCCCAGAGGAGAGTGGGAACAGCACGCCTCGAGGGGACAAGAGCAAGCCACGGTCTGGGTGGTGAGGAGACCTCCTGGGGGAGGAAGTGCCAAGGAGCAGATTTCTGAATATGGTGCTGAGACGCCTGAAATTCCTGGAAAAGTTTGTGTAACGAAAGGTCAGGCCCAAGAAGAATGCAATTGGAGGTATGTCCGCACAGCCCACCACCTTGCAGAGAACCAGCCGTAAACCTTATCTCTCCACCTCCGGAGAGCTAGAGAGAGCTATCTCCGAATTCCCCGGAATTCAGGCTGAGTCAGCCCTGGGGGTTGGAAGGCCTGGGCCATACACCTGAGTCACCCCAGCATGGGTGGTCCATCCGGAAATGAAGTGGGAGCAAAGGGTGGCCAGGATCGCTAATGCCCACAAAGGCTAAGTGTCTTGGATTCTTATCAGCCAGCCCCTAGCCAAAATTTCCCTCCCAAGAAAGTGAGGTCCCGGGGCTGGACAGCACTATACTGCAGGCAGCAACTTCGGACATTCAGGACCGCGAATTTCTCGTGGCCTGTGGTTTTTCCCTCTCTCTGCCACCGTCAACGACTTCTCCAGCTTCAAAGATGGCAGCTGACTCACCCTCTTTCTTGGGGGATTGGAGCAGGACCCAGCAGGGAACCCAATCTAATTCCAGTCTGTCCCCTTTCCCCCTGAGCGGAGCCCTAGTTTCCATGGAGGAAGGAGAGAAGAGGCAGTGTTCCTTGCTGTCTGTGTCCCTGAGAAATTCTCCAGCTCCCTGCCATGTTCCCTCCTGTCTTCTCGCAGGCAGGTGAGAAGGGCCCCCAGGGACAGAGACGTGCAGCCGAGAACGCCCTCTTCCTCGCAGAGTTGGGGGAGAGGTGACCTCACTGCCTGCCTGAGGCTCCTAGACACGTAGGCTTTTACCCTGTGGCCCAGCCCCCCTCCGCCTCCACACTGCACTCGCTCTGCTTTGCTCCAGGTTGTCCTTTCCCAGGGCCCAGGGCCCAGCCAGACTGTTCTACAAGTAACACCACTTTGATCCTGTCACTCCCCAGCTCAGAACTTCCTTTGCCTTCAGAGTAAAGGTCAAGCTCCTCATGAAAGATGGAGCTGAGTCCTTCCTGCCTGGCACTAGCTGCCTCCTGCCCCAGCCCCAGGGCTCTGCCTGTCCCTCCTGCCGCCATGCTTGGCACCTGCACCTGCTGAAACTTTACCCTTCCTGTAGGCCCTGGCTCCAGCACACCCCAGCACTCTGCAAACATTTACTGAATGAAAATCACACACCAGGCACCTCCCCACGCTGCCCGCCACAGTCAGCACAGTATGAAGTGGCCCCTCCCACGGAGACCCCAAGAACCGACCTTTGTTACACCCTGGGCTGGGTTATACCTGTCTGAGCACCCCTCCCTGATTGTAAACCCGAGCCGCAGGCATCTGACAGGCAGTGGACGAGGGCGAATGAAGCAGCCGTCCATATTTGTCTCATCTGATCTGCACAGTAACCTTGGGAGTTCAGTATCGTTATCCTCATTCACAGACGAGGAACCCGAGGCTTAGAGAAGTGATTTGTCCCTCCGGTGTTTTTGGGGGGCTCAAGCCAGGGCCCCCAGATTCCAATCCAGGGCCTTCACACCGGCTTTCTAAAGTGCTTCCTCAAAATCAGGGTGGTGGGACTTCCCTGGCAGTCCAGTGGTTAAGACTTTGCCTTCCAGAGCATGGGGGCAGTTTCAGTTCTTGGTCAGGGAGCTAAAATGACACATGCCTAATAGCCAGAAAACCAAAACATGAAAAAAGAAGCAATATTGTAACAAAACCAATAAAGACTTTAAAAATGGACCACATCAGAAAAAAAAAAAAAAAACAGGGTTCTGTCTTACAAGTTTCTATTTCCCTCAGCACCCAGCACAGGAATTTGTTCGATTCAAGAATGAGGGAATGAATGCATGGTTCCGAGGGTCAGTTCCATCCAGGTGAATCATTCTCTCCGCTCTGGTCCCTATTCTTCTCCTGCACATTTGTTTTTTCTGTCCTCTCCTCTCTCTCACCCTAGACCCTAAGGATTCAGCAGATAAGGAGGAAAGAAGCTGTAATTGTTCTCACTGATTTCAGGGTTTGGATTCAGGCCCCAGGATTCTGGCCGCTAGATGGGAGGACAGGAAGGTTCTGCCCTCCACCCCACACCCAGCTTGATAGTGAGACCCAGCCCTCGCCCCATCCTCCCCAATTTCTCTCAAGACCCAGGTGGGGCAGGAGAGGGAAGCAGGGCAGTCTGAGAGCAGTGAGGGGGTGGAGAGGGGCCTAAATGCATGACTCACCGCCCTTGTGCCTTCCGGGAAGGGGAGTGAGGGACACCTGGACGCTTGAAATTCCAACCCTTCCCCAGAGAGACACTTAGGTGTCTGGACAGGAGGAGGAAGAGCTCTGTTTACCTCAAACTAAAAAGCAGCCATGGCAACGGAGGCCAGGGCCATCTGAGCAGGGAGCAAAGGTCTTGACCAGAGTGTGGGCCCTGCTACCAGCCTGCCAATTGGGTCATTTGCCCAGATAGTGTCACACAGGCCTTCTCTGGCCGAGCACCCCCTTGTGGGCACAGCCTTTCCTGAGAGCTAGGGGGACAGTCCTGAGGGAGAAGCCACCCGTTTTACAGATTCACATGTGTTCCCATCGCCTCCTCACCTCCTTCCTTGAGCCTTCTCTCTGAAGACTAGAGACAGACAGACAGACACTGAGCCAAGGGGAGCTGAGTGGAGGTTATCAGTCAAGGAAGGCTTCCAAGCCCCCATATAAGGAGGAGAGTGATCCAGGCTAAGGAAGAAGCAGTGTCTTCTTAGCTAACGTGAGGCCAGATGCACCATCACTCTCCTCTGCTAGTTATCAGAATCAAACTCCTGGTGCTCAAAGGGACCTCCATGACTGCTACCACCATCCTTAACAACATCCCCTTACCTGCTGTTTGTATCCATTCCCATCCTTTCCTCCTCCCTCTGGGATATGGCCCTGGCTGTGCTCTGAGTTGGGCCCTTCAGCTGCACTCCGAACTCCACCCCTCAGAACCTCACTACATCAACTGGCTTCTCTCTCTGGCCCTGCTCCTCTCACCTTCATCCTAGGAGGGATTTCTCCCCTCTATCTGTATCCCTGCTCAAGACCCTTCCTCCTTTAAAAAAGCAAAGAAGGGGACTTCCCTAGCAGCCCAGTGGTTAAGACACCACAGTTCTTAACTGAGGGGGCACAGGTGCAATCCCTGGTCGGGGAACTAAGATTTCACATGTCATGTGGACAAAAATAGAAGAGAAAAAATTAGGCAAGGAAGGAGGGAGGGAAATCATCCCTGACCCCTCTGTTTGCTCTTCCCTTTAAAAAGAGGCCATATTCGTTCTCTATTTTCATCTCATCCTATCTACTCTGACCCCAGCCACCAGTCACAGAAGTTATTAAAACCATCCATGATCAACTGAGAGCCAAATCTGGTAAACCATTTCAAGCTTTCTCTTATCTGACCTCCTGCAATATTAGAGTGGATACTCCCTCTTTTTTGAAAGATGATTTCTTTAACTTCCTGACATCTCCTTCTGAATTTCTTACTATCTCTATGGCCACTTCTCTGCACTCCTGAATTCACTTTATCTACCCACAATTTGTATCTGTAGCCCTTAATCTTGCTGGCGGGCCATATCACAACAAACTGAAAAATTCTTCAAGAGATGGGAATACCAGACCAGCTGACCTGCCTCCTGAGAAATCAGTATGCAGGTCAAGAAGCAACAGTTAGAACCGGATATGGAACAACAGACTGGTTCCAAATAGGGATGGAGTAGGTCAAGGGTGTATATTGTCACCGTGCTTATTTGACTTAAATGCAGAGTACATCATGTGAAATGCCTGGCTGGATGAAACACAAACTGGAATCAAGATTGCCAGTAGAGATATCAATAACCTCAGATATGTAGATTACACCACCCTTATGGCAGAAAGCGAAGAATAACTAAAGAGCCTCTTGATGAAAGTGAAAGAGGAGAGTGAAAAAGCTGGCTTAAAACTCAACATTCAAAAAACAAAGATCATGGCATCCGGTTCCATCACTTCATGGCAAAAAGATGGGGTAACAATGGAAACAGTAACAGATTTTATTTGGGGGACTTCAAAATCACTGCAGATGGTGACTACAGCCATGAAATTAAAAGATGCTTGCTCCTTGGAAGAAAAGCTATGACCAACCTAGACAGCATATTAAAAAACATAGACATTACTTTGCTGACAAAGGTCTATCTAGTCAAAGCTATGGTTTTTCCAGTAGTCACGTATGGATGTGAGAGTTGGACTATAAAGAAAGCTGAGTGCTGAAGAACTAATGCTTTTGAACTGTGGTGTTGGAGAAGACTCTTGAGAGTCCCTTGGCCTTCAAGGAAGTCAAACCAGTAAATCCTAAAGGGAATCAGTCCTGAATGTTCATTGGAACTGTGGTGTCTTAACCATTGGAGCTGAAGCTCCAGTACTCTAGCCACTTGATGCGAAGAACGGACTCCTTGGGAAAGACCCTGATGATGGGAAAGATTGAAGGCAGGAGGAGAAGGGGATGACAGAAAATGAGATGGTTGGATGGCATAACCGACTCGATGGACATGAGTTTGAGCAAGCTCTGGGAGTTGGTGATGGACAGGGAAGCCTGGCGTGCTGCAGTCCATGGGGTAGCAAAGGGTTTGACACGACTGAGTGGCTGAACTGAACTGAACTTCACCCTTTTGAGACTCTAAAGCACAATCACAGATTGTCATCATCTCCCATACAACTCAGGGGGCTCATGAACTCAGGAAACCGTCACAAAAGCCAGACTGAGAGACTCAGCCTTGGATATTAGGATCCCCAGGATGGTACCTCAACCTCCTCCGGCCAATCCTATCCATTCCCAAAGATGACTGCTCATAGACCCACATCTCTGGCCTCTCAGGAAAGTTTCAGACCCATATTCCTGATTGTCACCTGGATATCTCTCTCAAGCCCCAAAGTCAGCAGGTTCCCAAACTGAAGTCATTGCCTTAACACCACCCTCCTGGCCTGCCTTCTTTTTATAATCCTTGTCTGGTAGACAGCATTACTGCCTCCAAAGCAAGAAAATTGGGAGTAACCCAGGGATGGTTATTATGACTAATATGGTTGTTATGAGACTAAATAATGTGATATGTGTACGTAGGATCATGCCTGGCTCTTCATAGGTTCTCAGTAATTGTTCATTATTATGGTTGCTATTCTTTCGTCTTTTTTCCCCCTTATATCTAATTAGAGGTCAAGACCTGCCAGCTCTAACTTCTTTTTTTTTTTTTTATTTTAGTAGCTGTTTTATTTTTTTTTTCCAATTTTATTTATTTTTTTCAAGTTGAACAGACTAAATTTCTTTAAACAAACTTACTTATACTCCAGAGTCCTTTAAAAACTTAATAGCATTTATACATTGAAGGTATTTGATTTTCTTGTAACTAACACTTCAAATGCAACAAGCATTTGAAGCAACAAGCATTTGACCCAACAAGTAAAACTTTCTACAGTTCATAACTTTTATAAATAAAATAAATTAAATGTACAGTGAATAAGTTCTCTGAAATATTTCAATATTTCTGCAGGTTTAGTAACATCGTAAAATACATTTCAACTAAAATTCACAAATCTAAAAACCTGTTAGGCATTTTTAGGCGTTTTAAGATGGAAATGAAGACCAATGTTACATCATAATATGCCAATTACAAATAGTACTTCAAATAGCAAATACTACAGTTTGTCCCAAACTTTAAAAACTATTCATGAACTCAACACTGAACTATTGGTGGCTATGAGAATTGTTTCCTAACCTTTTTGAAAATTTCAATCCATTTACGTTTAAGGTAATTATTGATAAGTACGATCCCGTAGCCATTTTCTTTATTGCTTTGGGTTCAAGTTTATACACTCTTTCTGTGTTTCCTGTCTATAGAAGATCCTTTAGCATTTGTTGGAGAGCTGGTTTGGTGATGCTGAATTCCCTCAGCTTTTGCTTGTCTGTAAAGCTTTTGATTTCTCCTTCATATTTGAATGAGATCCTTGCTGGGTATAGTAATCTGGGCTGTAGGGTATTTTCTTTCATCACTTTAAGTATGTCTTGCCACTCCCTTCTGGCCTGAAGAGTTTCTGTTGAAAGATCAGCTGTTATCCTTATGGGAATCCCCTTATGTGTTATTTGCTGCTTTTCCCTTGCTGCTTTTAATATTTGTTCTTTGTGTTTGATCTTTGTTAATTTGATTAATGTGTGTCTTGGAGTATTTCGCCTTGGGTTTATCCTGTTGGGGACTCTCTGGGTTTCTTGGACTTGGGTGATTATTTCTTTCCCCATTTTAGGGAAGTTTTCAACTATTATCTCCTCAAGTATTCTCTCATGGTCTTTCTTTTTGTCTTCTTCTTCTGGGACTCCTATGATTCGAATGTTGGAGCATTTAACATTGTCCCAGAGGTCTCTAATATTGTCCTCATTTCTCTTAATTCGTTTTTCTTTTTTCCTCTCTGTTTCATTTATTTCTACAATTCTATCTTCTAGTTCACTTATCCTGTCTTCTGCCTCTGTTATTCTACTGTTTGTTCCCTCCAGAGTGTTTCTGATCTCATCTATTGCATTATTCATTGTATATTGACTCTTTTTTATTTCTTCTAAGTCCTTATTAAATCTTTCTTCCATCTTCTCAATCCTTTTCTCCAGGTTATTTATCTATAACTCCATTTTGCTTTCAAGATTTTGAATCATTTTCACCATCAAAATTTGAAATTCTTTATCAGGTAAATTCCCTATATTTTGTTCTTTTGTTTGTGTTGGTGGGCAATTATCTTGTTCCTTTACTTGCTGGGTATTTCTCTGCCTCTTCATCTTGCTTATATTGCTTTGCTTGGGGTGGCCTTTCCCTCTTCTTGCAGTTTGTGGAGTTCTCTTTATTACGTAGTTTCTTCGCTGTGTGTAGGGTTGGACAGGTGACTTGTCCGGGTTCCCTGGTTAGGGAAGCATGTGTCGGTGTTCTGGTGGGTGGAGCTGGATTTCTTCTCTCTCCTTTAGAAGACAATGGGCTGCTTTTCTGGGAGCCTGATGTCCTCTGCCAGTATTCAGAAGTTGTTTTGTGGACTTTACTCCGCGTTCAAATGTTCTTTTGATGAATTTGTGGGGGAGAAAGTGGTCTTGCCATCTTATCCCTCCGCCATCTTGTTTCTTCCTCCCCAGAACACTGGATTCTTATATTCCACTTGGTCGTGGAGTATCTCTTCCCAGCTGCTCCAGCAAGGCGCAGCCGCTGTACCTTACCTTGGACGAGGGGTATCTCCTCAAGGCCTCGCCTCCTGCTTTGAATGTAGATCAGCTCCTCTCGGCCCTCCGGTGCCCAAGCAGCCACCGCCTCCTGAACGTGGTACAGCTCCTCTCGGCCACCGCCCTAACCCTGGGCGCGGGGTAGCTCATCTCAGCCACGATTCTGCACGTGGTCGGTTCCGCTGGAGCCGGGCGTCTCCAGCTCTAACTTCTAAAGTTCCTTTGAATCTATTTTCTACTCTGTTTCTCTGCTAATTCTCCCCTAATCTGGGCATTCATTATCACATACCTAAATGACTGCAGTAATCTCCAGTCTTGTTCCTTCCTATTTTTCCAAGTTATACAGCTAAAATGGTCTTGCCAAAATGCAATTCTGACCATGACACTTCCCTATTTAATCTTCATTGTCTTCCTAGATCCTAAAACAGTAGCCCCCAACCTTTGATGCACTCCTAGGGAGCTTGTTATAAATAGAGGTTCAGACCCCAATCCTTTGCAGGCCTAGGGGGTACCTTGGCACATGCATTTATAACATATTATCTGATGTATCTGGTGTAAAATAAAATTAAGAAGCAAAGAAGGAAAAATTCTACAAGGCCTGCAAGTCCTCCTTTCCTCCTTGACTTTGCCCTCAGCAACCTTTCCCACTTCATCTTCTGCCTCTTCCTTCTATCCACTATACGTTGACTCCCCACATATTCAACAAATTTTTTTGAGCACCTAATGAACGCAGGCATTGAGGACACAAGGGTAAGCAGAATAGACATGGCCCCTGACCTTAACAATTTAGTTGGAGAGAAAGATAGTAACCTAATAATCACACTAATGAACATATAAATATCGAGGCTTCCCAGGTAAAGAATCCACCTGCCAATGCAGGAGACACGCATTCAATCCCTGGCCCAGGAAGATCCCACATGCCATGAAGCAACTAAGCCTGTGCGCAACATCACCGATTCTGTGCTCAAGAGCCTGGGAACTGCAGCTACTGAGCCGGTGTGCCCCAACTACTGAAGCCCGAACACCAAGAGCTCATGCTCTGCAACAAGAGAAGCAACTGCTATGAGAAGCCCAAGCACGGCAACAAGGGCTAGCCCCCACTCTCTGCAACTGGAGAAAAGCCCTCACAGCAACAAAGACCCAGCATAGCCAAAAGTAAATAAATAAAATTATTTTTAAATTCTAAATAAATAAAAAGTGGGGGAAAACAGTCAATTAGGTAAAATGGACAAGATTTGACCTTGGTTCATATGGTGATGGAGGGTGGCAAGTGTCAAGGATGACAACTCAGTTTTTGCCCTACACTCCTCTTTGGATGGTGATACCACTCCATGAGAAGGGGAAAATTAGAAGAAAGTCACACGAATATCAGACAAAAGGGACTTCAAAACAAAGAATACATCTGGGATAAAGAAGGACATTGTAGAATGATGAAGAGGTCAATTCATCAAGAAGCTACAGTGATCCTAAATGTGTATGCACTCAACAACAGAGTTTTAAAAAACATAAAAGAGCAATTGAAAGAACTGAAAGGAGAAGTAGATAAATCCAAAATTATACCCGGAGGCTTCAGTATTCTTTTCTCAGTAATTAATAAGATAAATAGAAAATCAGTAAAGATGTAAAAGACAGAAAACATCATCAACCAATGTGATCTAATTGATACATAAAAAATGTCACCCAACAACTGCAGAATATGTATTTTTTTCAAGTGAACATTTACAAGAATAGCCCATATTCTGGGTCAAAAAAAAAACAACAAAAACCAGATCTCAACAAATTTAAAAGAAATGAAGCCATGCAATCTATGTTCTCTCACCATAAGAGGCTTAAAAATAGAAATCAATAGCAGAGTATATCTGGAAAATCTCCAAATATTTGTGAATTAAGCTACATACTTGTAAATAATCCATGGTTAAAACAACTCACAAGGAAATTTAGAAAATATTTTAAATTAGTTAAACATTTTGGGACACAGATAAAGCAGTGTCTAGAGGGAAATTTATAGCATTAAATACTTACTTTTTTGAAAACCCTTGCAATAAAAACCTAAGCCTCCAAGTTAAGAAACTGGAAAAGAAAGCAAATTAAAACCAAAGCAAGAAGCAAGCAGAAGGCAGGAAATAATAAATTTAAGAGCAGAAATCAATGACCTTAAAAATAGAAGAACAGTAGAAGAAACCAGCGACACCAAAAGCTGATTCTTTGGAAAATGAAAACTATGGTAAAACTCATATACCAGGGAAAGAGAAGACATAAACTACCAATATCAGCAGTGAAAGAGGGGATTACAGCTCCTGTAGATGTTAAGAGGATCAGTTCAGTTCAGTTCAGTTCAGTCGCTCAGTCGTGTCCGACTCTCCGCGACCCCATGAATCACAGCACACCAGGCCTCCCTGTCCATCACCAACTCCCAGAGTTCACTCAAACTCATGTCCACAGAATCGGTGACGCCATCCAGCCATCTCATTCTCCGTCGTCCGCTTCTCCTCCCGCCCCCAACCTTTCCCAGCATCAGAGTCTTTTCCAGTGAGTCAACTCGTCGCATGAGGTGGCCAAAGTATTGCAGTTTCAGCTTTAGCATCAGTCCCTCCAATGAACATCCAGGATTGATCTCCTCTAGAATGGACTGGTTGGATCTCCTTGCAGTATAAGGGACTCTCAAGAGTCTTCTCCAACACCACAGTTCAAAAGCATCGATTCTTCGGCGATCAGCTTTCTTCACAGTCCAACTCTCACATCCATACATGACAACAGGAAAAACCATTGCCTTGACTAGACGGACCTTGGTTGGCAAAGTAATGTCTCTGCTTTTTAATATACTATCAAGGTTGGTCATAACTTTCCTTCCAAGGAGCAAGCGTCTTTTAATTTCATGGCTGCAATCAGCATCTGCAGTGATTTTGGAGCCCAAAAAAACAAAGTCTGACACTGTTTCCACTGTTTTTCCATCTATTTCCCATGAAGTGATGGGACCAGATGCCATGATCTTTGTTTTCTGAATGTTGAGCTTCAAGCCAACCTTTCCACTCTCCTCTTTCACTTTCATCAAGAGGCTTTTGAGTTCCTCTTCACTTTCTGCCATAAGGGTAGTGTCATCTGCATATCTGAGGTTATTGATATTTCTCCCAGCAATCTTGATTCCAGCTTGTGCTTCTTCCAGCCCAGCGTTCCTCATGATGTACTCTGCATATAAGTTAAATAAGCAAGGTGACAATATACAACCTTGACGTACACCTTTTCCTATTTGGAACCAGTCTGTTGTTCCATGTCCAGTTCTAACAGTTGCTTCCTGACCTGCATACAGGTTTCTCAAGAGGCAGGTCAGGTGGTCTGGGATTCCCATCTCTTTCAGAATGTTCCACAGTTTATTGTGATCGACACAGTCAAAGGCTTTGGCATAGTCAATGAAGCAGAAATAGATGTTTTTCTGAAACTCTCTTGCTTTCTCCATGATCCAGCGGATGTTGGCAATTTGATCTCTGGTGCCTCTGCCTTTTCTAAAACCTGCTTGAACATCTGGGAGTTCACGGTTTACATACTGCTGAAGCCTGGCTTGGAGAATTTTGAGCATGACTTTACTAGCGTGTGAGATGAGTGCAAGAGGATAATAAGGGAATATTGCTGCCTATAAACTCGACAACTTAGATGAAGTGAACTAATTCCTTTAAAAATGTAAAATACCAAAGAATATGCAAAAGAATTAGAAACCTAAATAGTTCTATATCTATTTAAAAAATTAAATTCTTAATTAAAAACCTTCCACAAGAAAAGTCTGGACTTTTCATTAATTCATTCCACCAAACATTTAAAGAAGAAATAATATCAATTCTACACAATTCTTTCAGAAAACAGAAGAGGAGGAAACAGTTCCTAACTAATTTTATAAAGTCAGCTTTACTCTGATACCAATGCCAGACAAAAACATTGCAAGAAAGGAATAGATCAATATCCTCCAGGAACATTAATGCAAAATCTTTTCCAAAATATTAACAAATCAAATCCAGCAACAAATGAGAAGAACAATACATCATAATCAAATAGGACTTCTCCCAGATACAGAAGATGGGCCAAATATTTCAAATCAATATAATTTATTTTACTGATAGACTAAATAAGAAAAATTGTATGTCCATCTCAATCAATACAGAAAAAAGCTTTTTTAACAGTTCAACATTCATTTATGATTCAGAACTCTCAGCAAAAATGAACTACGTCAGATGATCTGATGAAGAGCATCCACAGCAAAGCATGGTTAACATCACTTTTAATACTGAAAGAATTAATGCTCTCCTCACAAGATCAGGAGCAAAGCAAAGGGCCTAGACTAGTAAAAACAATTTTGAAAAAGAAGAAGAAAGTTGGAGAATTCATGCTACCTGATTTCAAGACTTACCATAAATCTACAATAATCAAGATAGGGGGGTATCAGCATAAGTATATATCAAAGGAGTCCAGAAATGGAAGCACACAATGGATACAGTGGTATCAAGGTAGATCACTGCAGAAAAGATAGCCTTTTCAACAAATAGCGCTGGAACAATTAGACACCCTCGTGCCAAAAAAAAAAATTAACCTCAATCCAAGTGCTCTGCTTGTCAGTGACAAGAATTAACTCAAAACAAAAAACATAAAAATATACAACTTCTAGAAGAAAACATACGGAGAAGGCAATGGCAAGCCACTCCAGTACTCTTGCCTGGAAAATCCCATGGATGGAGGAGCCTGGTAGGCTGCAGTCCATGGGGTCACTCAGTCGGACACGACTGAGCGACCTCACTTTCACTCTTCACTTTCACACATTGGAGAAGGAAATGGCAACCCACTCCAGTGTTCTTGCCTGGAGAATCCCAGGGATGGGGGAGCCTCGTGGGCTGCCGTCTATGGGGTCGCACAGAGTCGGACACGACTGAAGCGACTTAGCAGCAGCAGCAGCAGAAGAAAACATAAGAAAAACCTTAGTGATCTCAGGTTAGATAAAGATTTCTCAGAACATAAAAAAACATAAACCATTAAAGGAAAATCTGGCAATGTAATTTTACCAAAATTAAAAACTTCACCTATTGTGATGACACTATTAAGAAAATACAAAAATAAACCACAGATTGGAAGAAAATGTTTGCCAAACACATTAACTTAAGTGAATCTTAGGCCAAAATATAAAATCTAGAAGCACAAATGTTCTAGAATAAACAGAAAAAAAAATCTTTGTGACTTTCAGATAAGCAAAGAGTTCTCAAATAAAGCACCAGAGCATAATCCTTTAAGGTAAAAACTTGATAAACTGGACTCCTTCAAAATTAATTAATAGCTTCTCCAAAAGAGAAACCATGAAGAATATGTAGTTAAAAACACAAAAGGAGAAAATAGTTGTAAATCACATATTTGATGAAAAACTTAAATCTAGATATATTTTTTAATCTCAAAAATAAACAATAAAAAAGACAACACAATATTTTTAATTCAATTTTTTTATTGAAGTACAATTGATTTACAATGTTGTGCCAATCTCTTCTGTACAGCAAAGTGACTCAGTTATACACATATAAACATGCTTTTTAAAAATATTTTTTCCATTATGGTTTATCAAAGTGAAGTGAAAGTCACTCAGTCGTGTCTGACTCTTTGCAACCCCATGGACTATACAGTCCATGGAATTCTCCAGGCCAGAATACTGGAGTGGGTAGCTTTTCCCTTCTCCAGGGGATCTTCCCAACCCAGGGATCCAACCCAGGTCTCCTGCATTGCAGGCGGATTCTTTACCAGCTGAGCCACCAGGGAAGCCCGTGGTTTATCAAAGGAGACTGAAAATAGTTCCCTGAGCTACACAATAGGACCTTGTTGCTTATCCATCCTATATATAATAGTTTACATCTGCTAATCCCACATATCTAGTCCTTCCCTACCCTAACTCCCACCCCTTTGGCAACCAGAAGTCTGTGAGTCTGTTTCTATTTCGTCGATATTCTTTTGTGCCGTATTTCAGATTCCACATGGAAGTGCTATCATATGGTATTTGTCTCTTTCCGACCTACTTCACTGAGTGTGATAATCTCTAGCTGCCTCCATATTGCTGCAAATGGCATTATTTGGTTTTTTTAAATAACTGAGTACTATTCCATCATATACATGTATTGCATCTTCTTTTCCATTTATCTATCACTGGACATTTGTTTCTATGTTTTGGCTATTGTGAACAGCACTGCTATGAATATAGGTGTGCATGTGTCTTTCTGAATTAAAGTTTTTGTCTGGGCGTAATTATTTAACTTATATGCAGAGTACAACATGAGGAACACTGGGCTGGAAGAAGCACAATCTGGAATCAAGATTGCTGGGAGAAATATCAATAACCTCAGATATGCAGATGACACCACCCTTATGGCAGAAAGTGAAGAGGAACTCAAAAGCCTCTTGAGGAAAGTGAAAGAGGAGAGTGAAAAGGCTGGCTTGAAGCTCAACATTCAGAAAACAAAGATCATGGCATCTGGTCCCATCACTTCATGGGAAATAGATGGAAAAACTGTGGAAACAGTGTCAGACTTTATTTTTTTGGGCTCCAAAATCACTGCAGATGCTGACTGCAGCCATGAAATAAAAAGACGCTTACTCCTTGGAAGGAAATTATGACCAACCTTGATAGTATATTAAAAAGCAGAGACATTACTTTGCCAACAAAGGTCCATCTAGTCAAGGCTATGGTTTTTCCCGTGGTCACGTATGGATGTGAGAGTTGGACTGTGAAGAAAGCTGATCGCCGAAGAATTGATGCTTTTGAACTGTGGTGCTGGAGAAGACTCTTGAGAGTCCCTTGCTCTGCAAGGAGATCCAACCAGTTCATTCTAAAGGAGATCAATCCTGGGTGTTCATTGGAAGGACTGATGCTAAAGCTGAAACTGCAATACTTTGGCCACCTCATGCAACGAGTTGACTCACTGGAAAGGACTCTGATGCTGGGAAAGGTTGGGGGCGGGAGCAGATGGGGACGTCAGAGAATGAGATGGCTGGATGGCATCACCGACTCTGTGGACATGAGTTTGAGTGAACTCCGGGAGTTGGTGATGGACAGGGAGGTCTGGCGTGCTGTGATTCATGCGGTCGCAGAGAGTCGGACACAACTGAGTGACTGACTGAACTGAACTGAAACCCAGGAGTGTGATCTCTGGATCATATGGTAATTCTATTTTTAGTTTTCTTAGAAACCTCCACACTGTTGCCCATAGTGGCTACACCAACTTATATTCCCACCCAGAGTGTAGGAGGATTCCCTTTTCTCCACACCTTCTCCAGAAGCATTTGTTATTTGTAGACTTTTTGTTTATTTTTATATTTTTCAATAATTTTATTTATTTATTTAATGGCTGCTCTGGGTCTTCATTGCTCCACGGGCTTTTCCCTAGTTGCAGGAAGCAGGGGCTACCCTCTAGTTGTGTTGTGAGGGCTTCTCATTGCAGTGGCTTCTCTTGTTGAGCATGGGCTCCAGGGCACAGGAGGGCTTCAGTAGTTGCATTTCCCAGACTCTAAAGCACAGGCTCAATGGCTGTGGTGCATGGGCTTAGTTGCAGTGTGGCATGTGGGATCTTCCCAAATCAGGAATCAAACCCGTGTCTCCAGCACTGGCAGGTGAATTCTTTACCACTGAGCCACTAGGGAAACCTTGTAGATTTTTTTTAAGATGGCCATTCTTACCAATGTCAGGAATAACCTCATTGTAGTTTTAATTTGCATTTCTCTAGTAAATAGTGATGAGCATTTTTTCATGTGTCTACCACCCATTTGTATTTCTTCTTTGGAGAAATGTCTGTTAAGGTCTTCTGTCCAGTTTTTGATTGAGTTGTTTGGGTCTTTTATTGCTGACTTGTATGAGCTATTTGTGTATTTTGGAGATTAAGCCAAATCTTTTGCACAGACACATCATCAAAGAGGTATACATGGCAACAAAGGCACATAAAAAAGATGCTCAATGTCATTAGTCATTTCGAAAATACAAACTAAAGCTACCATGGGACATTACTATGCACCAACCACAAAAAAAACTATAATTAAAAAAAAGATAAACAGAACATTCCTGGTGGTCCAGTGGCTAAGACTCTGTGTTTCCAATCCCAATGCAGGAAACACAGGTTTGATTCCTGGTCAGGGAAGATACCACATGCCATATGGCACAGCAAAAAAAAAGTAAAAATATTAATAATAATAGGACTTCTCTGGTGGTCCAGTGATTAAGAAGCCACGTGCCAGTGCAGGCGACATGGGTTTGATCACTGGTTGAGGACAATTCCACATGCTGTGGAGCAACTAAGCCTGTGTGCCATAACTACTGAGCCCAGGCCCCACAACTGCTGAAGCCTGTGTTCTAGTGCCCGTGCCCCACAACAAGGGAGCAGCCCCCACTCGTCACAACCAGAGAAAGCCAGAGTGCAGCAGTCAAGACCCAGAGCAGACGAAAACAAACAATAAAAATCTTTTTAAAAAAGAAAGAAAAGTGATGAGAAATTATCACCAGGGAAGGTTAGTTTTTTTAAAAGAAAAGAAAAAGAAGATAATAAAAAGAGCTGGCAAGGGTGCAGAGCAATTGGAACTCTCATGCATTACTAGTGGCAAAGCAAAGTGGCACAGTCCCTTTAGAAAATAGTTTGAACACGATATTATAAATTGACTATACTTCAATTGAAAAAAAAGAGTTTGGTAGTTTCTTATAAAGTTAAACATATACTTATCATACAACCTACCATCCCATTTCTCTTATCCAAGAGAAATGAAAATATAAATCCACACTTTGAACTACACACAAATATTTATAACAGTTTTATTCATAACTACTAAAAACTTGAGACAACTCAAATATCCATGTACTGGTGCATGAATAAACAAGTTGTGTACTTCCACAAAATGGAATACTACACAGCAATATTCCCTGGTGTCCCAGGGTAAAGATTCTGCCTGACAATGCAGGAGACACAGGTTCAATCCCTGGATCGGGAAGATCTCCTGAAGTAGGATACGGCAACCCACTCCAGTATTCTTGCCTGGAACATCCCATGGACAGAGAAGCCTGGTGGGCTAAGTCCACGGGGTCGCGAAAAGAATCAGACACAACTTATCAACTAAACAAGAAATAAGCAATAAAAAGGAACAAGCTACTGATACACAGAATAACATTGATGAAATGCAAAAGCATCATGCTAAGTGAGACAGATAAGAGACAAACGGCTACATATTGTAGCCGTTTACAATTTACATGGCATTCTGAAAAAGGAAAAATGATAGGAGCAGACTGATGGTTACTGGAGTTGGGGGTGGGTGAGGGAGGCTGACTACAAAAGGGTACAATGGGACTTTTTGAGGTGATTTAAACTTTTATATCTTGATTTATGGTGGCAGATCTATAACTGTATTATTTGTCAAAATAATACATTGAACTGTATCCCTAAAAGAGTGAACATTACTGTATGCAGATTGTACCTCAACAAATCTGAATTTTTTAATTTATTTATTTTTTAATTGAAGGATAATTGCTCTACAGAATTTTGTTGTTTCCTGTCAAACCTCAACGGAAATCAGCCATAGGTATACAACATAATCCCCTCCCTTTTGAACTCCCTCCCATCTCCCTCCCCATCCCACCTCTCTATGTTGATACAGAGCCCCTGTTTGAGTTTCCTGAGCCATACAGCAAATTCCCTGTTGGCGATCTGTTTTACATATGGTGATGTAAGTTTCCATGTTACTCTTTCCATACATCTCCCCTCTCCTCCCCCCTCCCCATGTCCATAAATCTATTCTCTATGTCTGTTTCTCCTTTGCTGCCCTGTAAATAAATTCTTCAGGACCATTTTTCTAGATTCCATATATATGCATTAGAATATGATATTTATCTTTCTCTTTCTGACTCCCTTCACTGTGTATAATAGGTTCATCCACCTCATTAGAATGACTCAAATGCGTTCCTTTTTATGGCTGAGTAATATTCCATTGTGTATTTGTACCACAACTTCTTTATCCATTCATCTGTCGATGGACATCTAGGTTGCTTCCATGTTCTATATTGTAAATAGTGCTGCAATGAACAATGGGATACATGTGTCTTTTTCAATTTTGGTTTCCTCAGGGTATATGCCTAGGAGTGGAATTTCTGGGTCATATGGTGGTTTTATTCCTGAATTTAAGAATGGAAAAAAAAAACAGATGTCTTAGATCTAATAGCTTTAAGATGTCTTTGGGAATTCCAGTGTTGAGGATGCCATGCTTTCACTGTCAAGGGCATGAGTTCAAATCCTAATCTAGGAGCTAAGATCCTATAAGCTTCCAGATGAGACCAAAAATAAAAAAGTAAAAACATGAAAAAAGATTTATTGGAAATCTCCAACTGGCTACAATATCCAGTGATGTTCAGGAGATACAGATCTGAAACTCAGAGGAGGGGACTCTGTTGGATACTGTAACAGGTCACAGTGCTGGCTGTTTTATCCGGAAAGAATTCTCCTTGACCCCCTTGTTTCTCTAGCAAGTTCCTGTTCATTTTTTGAAGTTCAGTGCATCGGCACATTCCCTCCTACATGAGGTTCTCCATGAACCCAATCCTTCAACACATAAAATGTGACCTCTGTAAGAGCAACAACTTCATCAGACTTTTCTTTGCTGTACCCCCAGAGCCTAGAACATGGCTTAACACAAAACACAAAACAGTTGCCTTACAAATTGTTAATGAATGGATGAATTATTCCATCCTCTGATAGTACTTTAGGACGTTTCATAGCACCGATCATACTTTATTTTTTTGGTCCAGTTATCTGTCCCCTCTAATAGTCTTCTCTTTGATTATCGTTGTTAATTCTTATTTATCTCTGTACCCCCAGCTTACTGTGGAACTGAACCAAACTGAAAGACTTGAACTGATAATTCTCCCAGGAGAAGGAGGTAGGGGAGCGCCTGTGATGCTCCAGGTCCTACCAGGCTCATTTAATTCCTGCAACACCAGAAGAAGAAACTGCTACACAGAGAAGCTCACTGGCTCGGGCACTGACTTGAACCAAGTCACTCAGCCCACAAACAACAGAAGTAGAACATTAGATCTGTTTGATTCTAAAATGTATGCTCTTTTTCCTATCCTTTCTTTTCCTTAAAATGCTTAACTCGGTGATTTTCAGCACCTTCGGCCACGCTAGAACGATATCATCTGCTCTGACCTCAGACTCTGACAGTCTCCTCTCTGACATGCCACATCGCATGCTCGTTTTCCAGACAGCTGCTGCCGCCCATCATGTCAGCTCCCAAGCCCTAAACTCCTTTTCCTCTGAGGTCTTCTTTGCCTTAGCTTTCCCACTCAACCCACCCCAAGAGTCTATTTCAACAATGTCGTAAGCCTAGATTCCCTTGCTTCTGAGTTTCCACCACTCCCTCCCTCTCTCAGCAAGATATTCCCCGAGGATACAGATTCTTATGTGGCTGACCTCATCATAGCTATGTTATGTGACCTTCACTGCAATTTCAAAACTATTCACATAACCTAGCGTACCACACGCATGTAGATACAGACTCCTTTTGTCTCTATCCTGCTTTCACATTGGTAGGGAGGCAGAAACACGTAGAGGTTGCATAAGACAAACCCCAGGTCTGCCACCTACTAGTACTAGCACTCTTCGGGGTTCAGCTGAAATGTCACTTCCTCCAGCCTCTTAGGCACAGCACCAACCTCACTCCATTGTCATCGCTTGTTTAATTGTTGATCAGCCTGGCTAAACAGTACCAAGTACCATCCTGAGGACACCTTTCATCAACCTTGCTACTTACAACAAGATATCACCCCATTTTCTCCTTTCCATCCCTGACAAACTTAGTTGAACCCAGTCTCCCACATTGCAGGCGGATTCTTTACTGTTTAAAGATACACACACAGGGGGCTTCCCTGGTGGCTCAGTGGTAAAGCATCTGCCTGCCAAAGCAGGGGACACAAGTTCGATCCCCAGTCGGGAAAGATTCCACATACTACTAGACAACTAAGCCCATATGCCACAACTACTGAGTCTGTGCTCTGCAACAAAAAAGGCACTGCAATGAGAAGCCCACGAATTGCAACTAGAGAAAGCCCATGCAGCAAGGAAGACCCAGCACCGTCAGCAATAAATAAAACTATTTTAAAAAAAGATACACACACGGAGCTTCCCTGGTGGCTCAGATGGTAAAGAATCTGTCTGCAATGCAGGAGACCCGGGTTGGATCCCTGGGTTGGGAATATCTCCAGGAGAAGGAAATGGCAACCCACTCCAGTATTCTTGCCTGGGAAATCCCATTGACAGAGGAGCCTGGAGGGCTACAGTCTATGGGATCCATGGGGTCACAAAAGAGTTGGACATGACTTAGAAACTAAACAGCTAAATAAACAAAATCTACACACACACATATTATATATACATATATATATACACAAAAGTTTGTATATCATACATATATATGTTTATGTATATACATACATTTTCTTTGGCAATGTCAGTCAACCACTCAGTCCAGGATTTCAGCTCCCTGACCAGCAATTGAACCTGGACCCCAGCAGTAGAAGCTCAAAGTCCTAACCCCTGGACCACCAGGGAATTACCCCAAACTTCTTAAAAAGAAAAGTTTACATTCTGCCTCCACTTAGCACTAACTACTTACACCTCATCCTTTCAGCACCTGCCTTTGGTCTCCATCGCTTTATTGGAAGTGCTGTGCTTGTCCTCGGAGAAGGAAATGGCAACCCACTCCAGTGTTCTTGCCTGGAGAATTCCGTGGACAGAGGAGCCTGGTGGGCTGCTGTCCATGGGGTCGCACAGAGTCAGACACGACTGAGCGACTTCACTTTCACTTTTCCCTTTCATGCATTGGAGAAGGCAATGGCAGCCCACCCCAGTGTTCTTGCCTGGAGAATCCCAGGGACGGGGGAGCCTGGTGGGCTGCCGTCCATGGGGTAGCACAGAGTCGGACACGACGGACGCAACTCGGCAGCGGCAGCGGTGCTCGTCCCCACCCCCTAGATCTCTGTGTGTCTGCCCCCCTTGAAATCCCTTCTCTTTGGCTTTCATGACAGCCCTCTCCCCGGGTCTCTCTGGGGAGCTGACCGGCGTCTGGACCGCCTCTCCTTTCTCCTCCCTTTTTCCTCTGTCTCTTCCTCCTCTTCTCGCCTTGGGTCCCTTTGTGCAGACTCTACCCACTGTTTTTGTCTGATCTTTTATCACGGGCCAGCTCATCCACACCAGGGTTTTCCCCAAATCCCCAAGGGGCGGGGGTGGCTTCAGACAGGGCTACCACATCTGCCTGTGCACGTGGGTCAGTGCGCGAGGGCACCAGGCCAGAGACAAGGAGGCTGACCTCCTCCAGCTTGTGCAAGGGCCCTGAGGGCTAGCCTTGGCCCCAGGCTGCAGTCCATACCCCATGCCTCACTCAGGCTGTAGCCTTGCTTGTCTAGCTGCTCACAGGACAGTTTCCCCAGACATTGCTGGTAGATCTGCCAGGTTCAAAGCCAAAGCGAGAGAGGCTGATAGAGATGTGGACGTTGATGGGATGAGTTTGAAATGGGTTCTCACATACTCTACTTTTCCATTTCATCCCTTTTCCATAGACTCAGTTTAGTCACCCCTGCCCCATGCTCAAGATGAAAGTAAAAGAAATAGTGATGAGCAGAGAGCAGAAGGCTAGAAGGTAGTGAGAGGGAAATAAAGGGTCTGGGGGAAAAGGAATAAATGCGGGCAAACCAGACAAGAAAGGAAACTGACTAGCTTATTCTGCTGTCAAAGCTCTTCCAGGCAGACTGTCACATTTGATCCTCACGAAAACTCTAGTTGTAGATATAACTACTATCCTTATTCTACAACTGAGGAGACCAAGGCAGGTAAATTTCCCAAGCTCAGCCAGCCAGCAGCGGAACCCTGAACCCAGGTCTTGGGACACCGAGTGCCACACTCACTCTGTGCCCCACCCACCTCCTGGCAGACTGAAAAGAGGTGATGGGCTGGGGGATGGCACTGAGGTTCCTGGAGAGTGACCAGGAGCACCAGGGTCAGAAGCAGGGAAGGGGAAGAGGTTATAAGCACAGGAGCGGCCACCCCTGCCCTGGCAGGTGAGAGCCGCCTTTGCCAGAGGAGACCGCAGGGGACCCCAGGGAGCTAAGGGGACTCCGGAAGGGCCCAATTTCTCTGAGCTTTATCACTGGAGATTCCTGGACATTCCTGGAGATTCCTAAATGCTTCTCAGAGCTGATCTTTATCCCTGGAAAATAAGCCAAGATACAAATCCAACTGAAGCAATGATATAAAAGTACCAGAGCCTTCTTTGACCTTCTGAACCCTAAGGACACAGCCTGGACAGAACCCTCAGAAGCCCTCTTCCACTGACACTGGACAGGCAGGTCCAGGGCCTCCACAGGGGGCAAGGACCTTTCAAAGAAATTCCCAGAAGTCATGAGGGATTCTCATGGGTTCCTGTTCCCAACCCAGTTGCCATCCCCATCATCCCACCGACCTCCACAGCCTACCTAACCACATTTCCTGATCCCCCCGCTCTCCTGGAACCCCCTTTTCATTAATGGTTTGAATCAAAGTCATTTATGGCACTTCCCTTATATGCCAGGAATTCTCACGCAGCCCCAGACTCTTCCCTCGGTTTTCACTCCTGCCCTCCCTCTGTCTGTTCTCTTCCTCTCAGGCTTTGCCCCTGACTCGGGACCCCTTGCAGTCCTCCTGTGGGCAGCCTGCAAGCTAGGCCCTCCACTGAGGGGAGCTGAAGGGAGCCTCCCAGGCCAACTGCTCACCCGCCTCACCGCCCCCTACTGTCCCTGCAAGGACCTCTCACTGCCTGCAACACACATTTTTGGAAATCCTGTCTGGAGTCATTATCCTTCAGTCGTTGGAGAAGATGAGGAGAATCAGACACGTGCCCAATCCTCACCCCACCCCATAACTCCCCGCTATAGACCCCCACCCTCACATTTCAGTTCCTTCTCCAAACAGCCACCTCCGCAGGGTTGGGTACAAAATTTATAGCCTAAATGATAAAGCAAAGCCTAAGGGGCTCCAGGCCTCATGATCCCCCAATCCCTTAATCCCCCTACTATCTAGTTCTCCCAGGGCTGTGCCTCCCGCCCTCCCTGGGAGAGTGTGGGGAGGGCGAAGAAACAGCTGACCCCTCCTTATCAGGGTCATCTCAGGCTTTACTCAGAAACTAAACCTGTCTCTCAGGTTCCCAGCTCCCCAGTGACCCCTCAGCAGGACACCGGAACCCAGGACAGGATGGGGGTGGGGACCATTTTCCCTCCTTCAGGACCCCCCCTCAGCCAAGTCTCTTTACTCAGCTAGCCTTCTCTTCAATGTCTTTGTTCTGGCCTCTCTCAGCAGGGCCCCTCCTGCTCCCCCTTCACCCGGGACTGGCCTCACAATCACCCATCCCCCTTCCCACCTGGCTTCCCACCCCCAACTCAGAGCCTCAGTGCTGGGAACCAGGGTGCTCAAAAATGCCCCCTTCCCCAGCTCTTCCAGAGACACTCAGATAAAAGTGAAAAGGCTCTGAACCACAGAGGAATCTAGATGTGGTGGAAAAGGGCAGGCTGGTGCTGGAAACCTGAGGTCGGTATCTGCCCCAGTGCTGCAAGAGGTCAGGAATGTGGTCACTAACATCAGCTACGGGAGATAAGACCCAGCTGGCAGTGCTCCTCCACCACCCCCAGACAGCGCCTCCCTCCCCAGGCCCCAAAATGTCCCAGGCTGTTGGAGTCAGGCAGGAGTCAGAGAATGATCTGGAAAGAGCTTAGATAAGAATCCTTAGATCTGGACCTGATCCCTGTTGGAATTCAGAGTCCCCTAGGGGTCTTAAGTGACTTAGAAAGAGTCCTTATATCCTGGAGACATCTGCCCTTTTGGAGATTTACCCCACAGTAAGTAATCAGCATTTGTTCAGTGAATAAGTGAGTGATAATTAACGTAAGTATCCACTGCCATCCCAGGAGATAGACTGGTCACGCTTTCTTCTCCTTTTACAAGAGAAGAAACTGAAGTGCCTAATCAGGTGACTTCCCCAAGGTCACACAGCTGGCAGCGTACCTAAATTGGCTGACTTCAAGTTAAGCAAAAACATCAAAGGCAATACATCATATATGTAATCTCTACACCTTATTGTGCAATTCTGCACAACAAGACAATTCTGGAAATCTCGTGGGAGAATGTGAAGGTGAAAGCAGGAGAAACCCCTTTGGCCGGCTGGGACTTCTAAGCTCCCAGAAATCTTCCAGGCAAACCTAGTGGTCATTAATTTATATGCAAATTTGCATCTCATTTGCCTCTTGGCCTTCAGCAGACCCTAATCCTCCCCTGGCCAGCTCCCACTGGGTGCGGGGCACTGGGTGGGGGGCCAGGACTGGGATGATCCAGGGCCAAATCCCTCATTTGACCTGTGCCTGCCTGATCCACTGACCTAATTATTCCTGGGACCCCTTCTCTTCCCAGGTCTCCTTTACTGTCTGCCCCCTTCTCTGCCGTTCAGCTGGCAGCTCGATAAGAATCGATGGGTCCACTCCAGAGCAAAGAGTACAGACAGGCATGTAATGCCAGGCCCTGCCAGACAAACGAGCTGCCAGTGGTGACAGACTTGAAGGCCCAGTATCTCAGGATTCCTCCAGCTCATTCAGCAGGGGGTCACCATCCAGGTTCTGAGGTGAAGGGGAAAGGGGGTACTTCCCTACCTCCATCGTCTCACCCATGTCCTGGCATAAGCTTCCTGGAGGAGGCAGCCCCCTGGAGACAGGCAAGGGATGCAGAGAGCCTTTGGAGGAGAAGCAAGGGGCCTACAGAAAAGTCCTGGTAAGGCGGGAGAGAGAGCTGGCCACCAGGGCTGAGTCTCAGCTAGAATGTTTCTAGCTGTACACGTCTGTCCTCTCAGACCGTCTTCATGAGGGATTACTGGTCTTTTCTCCCTGCTGCTGTCCCGGCAATTAGAACAGGGCCTGACACACAATAGGTGCCTAACAAGTATTTGTTGAACTGCGAGTGCTCAGAAATTGTTTGCCCAAGGGTGTGGGTAAGGCTGATGATACACAGGTGTGTTGAAGTGAGGACTCCAGCTGAGGCCACAAGGCGCTCCCAGGAGACCAGGCCTCCATGGGAGTGAGCCGAGGCACAGGGGAGAGGAGGTTCAGGGGGAGTTTTGGGGAGTCTGAACGTAATTGGTCAGTGAGTGTGTCTGCGGGCAATGACAGCACTCGTGCTAGGGAACACGAGCAGGAGGGGCGAGAGTAAACCAGCGGGACTTGAGGCTCAGGACGGCGTCTCTCTTCCTCTCGCCAGCCCCCAGCTTTTCTTCCCCAAGACTCCTGGGGCTTTGGGACGTCCCCCAAGACGCCCCCTGCAGGCGAGAACTTGGCCTGCAGGCTGAGGACGAGGACACTCGACTCTCATCCCCCGAATTCTCCACGAGGCCAGCACCTCCACCACCTGGGAGAGGGGGGTACAATAGCGTCATTTCCTGCCCTGAAATCCCAGCTGCCAGAGTCAACTCCACCTTCTGCCCTTGGCTGGCCCGGTCCCACTCACCCACCCCCTGCCTGGGGGGTGGAGGGAGGCCGTGGCGGGGCGGGGCGGGGCGGGCGGGGAAAGGCCGGGAGGGAGAGGAGCCGAGGGCGCCGAGTCCCCGCGGTCCCACCTGCGACCCGGGCTTCCGCGGCGCCTCTGATGGCGGGGCGGGGCTTGCCGGGCCGGAGCCCACCCCCGCAGCCCCGGGAGCTATAACTTGAGTTGCGGACCTCACACACTCCACGGCCCAGCACCTGAGTCCTGGCCTCGCTCTTTCCTCGAGAACAAACACCATGAGCTTCAGCGCCCAATCCACCTTCTCCAGCTACCGGTCCCTGGGCTCCGTGCAGTCGTCGGGCCACCGGGTCCGACCGGTCAGCAGCGCGGCCAGCGTCTATGCAGGCGCCGGGGGCTCGGGCTCCCGGATCTCCGTGTCCCGCTCCACCAGCGTCCGGGGCGGCTGGGGGTCCGGGAACCTGGGCGCCGGGATGGCCGGGGGTCTGGTGGGTGTAGGGGGCATCCAGGGCGAGAAGGAGACCATGCAAGACCTGAATGACCGCCTGGCCTCCTACCTGGAGAAGGTGAGGAGCCTGGAGGCGGATAACCGGAGACTGGAGAGCAAAATCCGGGAACACCTGGAGAAGAAGGGACCCCAGGTCAGAGACTGGGGGCATTACCTGAAGATCATCGAGGACCTGAGAGCTCAGGTAAGCGGGCACGGAGGGAGTGGCTCCCACTCCCAACCAGTGTGACCCTCCAGTTATCCACTCCCTTCTCTCTCCTCCCCCTACCCCAATGGTAGGAATTTTAGTAGGGGGAGGTGTATGCACGCCTCTCCCCTCCCTATCCCCGCCCCACCCCCAACTCCACCCGGCGGGGATTAGGGATGTCCCGGATTTCCATACACACCGCCTCCCCACCCCCGCTTCACGGAGACCCCATGGGTGGGTGGAAGGGCACAGGAGGGCTTCCCCAGGGGAGAGTGGGAAGAGGACGGGGAGCTTCACAGAGGAGTGGACAGCATGAAGCCAGGCGAAACAGGCCCACACAGAGGACCCAGCCACTCCGGCTTCTGGCGGGAAGACAGTTGCAGGGGTTAAGCGGATGTGGCTAAGGCTGAGTCATCCTGGAGTAAACAGACGGCCTACCTGTGGAGAGGCCAATGGGGACAGAGCTGAGCAGGTGCACTAAAAAACAGCAGGAGAGAACCTGGGAGAGGACTTTTTAGTAGCTGCTCATTTAGTAGACAGGACAGCCAGCAGAGGCCTAGAAAGAGAGGCAATGGAACCTGGGAAAGGTGGGATTTGGGAATCCAGGAAAGGAGGGATCAGTATGAGGAGCACAAGTGAAAGGACCTGGGCATACAAGGAGAGCCTCTGGTTATTCCAGGGACCAGGAAGGTTTTTTCAGAGACACATAACACCCTCCACTCAGCTCACCTCACCACTTAACTCCTATTAATGGACCAACCTCTGTTTACAATATCCCCAGATTTTTGCAAATTCTGTGGACAACGCCCGCATCGTTCTGCAGATTGACAATGCACGTCTTGCTGCTGATGACTTCAGAGTCAAGTAAGGCTGGGGGTTTAGGAAGCTGGGGCCAAGGGGATTTTGTTCAGTTGTGTGTTCAGGGGTGGAGCTGGGTGGATGAGAGTAAAGCGCCATCAATTTGTTCTTCATGTAACTCGGTGTGAAGAACTCTGCCCCCCCAAGCGCCAGGAACGGTGTTCAGAGGATTAGTGCTTGATTCCTGACTTCAGGTGGCTGGTGTGCAGTGGGCATGAGGCTGCTTTTAGCAGGTGGCATGGGTTGAGGTTTGGGACCAGAGGCAGGCCCCTTCTGATCACCTCCACTCCCCATAGGTATGAGACGGAGCTGGCCATGCGCCAGTCTGTGGAGAGTGACATACACGGGCTCCGCAAGGTCATCGATGACACCAATGTCACCCGGCTGCAACTGGAGACTGAGATCGAGGCTCTCAAGGAGGAGCTGCTCTTCATGAAGAAGAACCATGAGGAGGCAAGCAGTGGCCCCTTGTCACCAGGGGGTCAAGACAAGTCAGGGTGGGGGAGTAGATGGAGCAAGCCAGGTATAAGAAGACTTACAGGGAAGTTGAGACCTACCAGCCTAAGCACTTCTTAATCAGACTGTTGCCATGCTCAGTGGTTAACCGGAATTAGAGCATGGTGAGGTCAAAACGACATGGGTGAGAGGATGAGATGAGGACCAAGGTGGAAACAGCTAGCAGCAGAGGTGAGATGTGATAGAGGATGGTGAGGGAGGAAGGTGCGAGCAGTTCTGTAGATGGAGGGTCAGGGTGAAGAAAAGAGCGAGAAACCACCACCTGTGGGCAACAGGCAGGGTGGTTAACAGTGGGCATTTTACCCATATGGAGTGGAAGCCCAGAACTGGTGTTGCCCAGAGAGCAAAGTCAAAAGATTCCTCAGTTCTGTTCCCCAACTGATCCTGTAGGACTCCTGGAAGAGGCAGTCACAGATAGACAGGCTTCCTGGAGCTCTGGCCCTGAGCCCTTCCTCACATTCCTCCCTCTCTCTTTTAGGAAGTAAAGGGTCTACAAAACCAGATTGCCAACTCTGGGCTGACCGTGGAGTTGGATGCCCCCAAACCTCAGGACCTTAGCAAGATCATGGCAGACATCCGGGCCCAGTATGATGAGCTGGCTCAGAAGAACCGAGAGGAGCTGGACAAGTACTGGTCCCAGCAGGTACAAGAGAGTGACGGATGCCAGGCCCGCCACAGAGGCATGAGGGTGCGGGGGGGAGGCTGATGGAGAAGGAGGAACCTGAGGACCGTATCCACCCTGCAGATTGAGGAGAGCACCACAGTGGTCACCTCGCAGACCGCCGAGATAGGAGCTGCTGAGATGACCCTCACAGAGCTGAGGCGCACCGTCCAGTCCCTGGAGATCGACCTGGACTCCATGAGAAATCTGGTAAGAACCCTCAGTTCCTTTCACTGGAAACAGTTGTTTCTCCCATTACATTTCCCACTGCTCCTACCCGCTAGCCTGCTGCTGCTGCTAAGTCACTTCAGTCGTGTCCGACTCTGTGTGACCCCATAGACGAAGCCTACCAGACTCCCCTGTCCCTGGGATTCTCCAGGCAAGAACTCTGGAGTGGGTTGCCATTTCCTTCTCCAATGTGTGAAAGTGAAAAGTGAAAGTGAAGTCGCTCAGTCGTGTCCGACCCTTAGCGACCCCACGGACTGCAGCCTACCAGGCTCCTCCATCCATGCGATTTTCTAGGCAAGAGTACTGGAGTGACTTGCCATTGCCTTCTCCGGACCCAATAGCCTAGTGCCTGGTGAATAGTAGGCACTCAACAAAGTTGCAAAGAGGGCTGAAAGCTGCAGAGCTCTCTCTCCACTCTGTCTCACCCCACCCTCTTCCCTGTGCCCTTACAGAAGGCCAGCTTGGAGAACAGCCTGAGGGAAGTGGAGGCCCGCTACGCCATGCAGATGGAGCAGCTCAACGGAGTCCTCCTGCACCTGGAGTCAGAGCTGGCTCAGACCCGGGCAGAAGGGCAACGCCAGACTCAGGAGTACGAGGCCCTGCTGAATGTCAAGGTCAAGCTGGAGGCTGAGATCAATACCTACCGCCGTCTGCTGGAAGATGGGGAGGATTTCAGGTGAGTGGGGCTCTCTTCCTACCCCTAGAAGCTAGGATCAAGCTACCACTTATCCCCACCCAAGCCCCCATATGCCTGTTCATTGGCCCACCCAGCACTGGGCTGGTGCTCTGTGCGTGCCCTGAGAATTGACCAAATGTCACCCCAGCTGTTCTTAAGGCACAGGTGGAATTTGGCTTAAGCAGCTAAGGGGGAATTAGGAAATAAGGTCAGGCTTCTTTTCCTTCATTTTCCTTGTTTCTCTTTTCTCTTCGGGGCTGTCTATAACTGGGGCTTTGTCTTCTGTTACAGTCTTGGCGACGCTCTGGACAGCAGCAACTCCAGGCAAACCATCCAGAAGACCACCACCCTCAGGCTCGTGGATGGCAAAGTGGTGTCTGAGACCTCAGACACCAAAGTTCTGAGGCACTGAGGCAGCAGAAGTAGGGTCCCCTGGGGAGCAGAAGGTCAATAAAAGTTGAGATGTTACTGCATATCACTTTGTGTCTTCCGTGTCTGTTTTCATACTCTGAGCATACAAATGCCGTGACCTGATAGACCTGTCTCTCTGATCAGGCAGAAATCACCTCTAAGCTCGGGTTTCATATGAGTGGGGTGTGGGCAGAGGAAGCATCTGGGCTCTTGGAAACAGCTTCTCAGAGAAATAAGAGGGAGCTGATAGATGAGATGGGCCAAGGGCAGTGAGGAAAACTGCAATAGAATTGTGAATCTAAGGTTAAGAAAACTGGTGATCACCTGACAAGTGCTCCTTGGTACAAATCTGAGCCTGATCCCAGCCCAGGGGAGACCCACACCCCAGGCCCCCCAGGTCCCAGATCCAGGCCTCAACTGCACATCACACACCCAGGAAGCGCCCCAAAAGTTGCTCCCCTGGAATCTCCGCAAACCCCAGCATGGCCATCTGCAGAGATGGGTCTCCAAGGAGGTGTCCAGGTGGGATGGAGTCCTGAGGGTGGGCACCCAGGAACACACAGGAGAGGACCTGGCGAGGAGCGAGGCCCAGGGACTACCCTGCAGCCCTGGCACCCAGGCTGCGACAGCTCAGCACCTGTTGCTGAAGCTGTTGTCCGTGGGGTTTGTCACCTGAGCTGAGACACCCACACCCCTGGGGGCCATGCTCCCCACCCCCACAGCCGTCGGGGAGCCTCGTGGGAATACACGCTCACACGTGGCCTGTAGGAGCAGAAAAACTATGGAGCATTTCTGGAAAATAAACTGGCAACTGAGTCAGAAATTTTTATAATACAGTGTTTTCATTCATCACCACATATTCCTAAGAGGCGTTCACGCAAGACCATATCATTTAAAAAGTTAATGGCCTGGAAAAGTCCTCAAATATATGTTTACACAATGCATATGTTAATAGAAAAGGCTGAAAACTAAAAAAAAAAAAAACCTGAGCCTGAGGAAGAAGTGGTACCAAGGACAGATGTGTGTGTGTGTGTGTGTGTGTGTGTGTCTGTGTGTGTGTGTGTGTGTAAGCGCTGCTGCTGCTAAGTCGCTTCAGTCGTGTCCGACTCTGTGCGACCCCATAGACGGCAGCCCACCAGGCTCCCCTGTCCCTGGGATTCTCCAGGCAAGAACACTGAAATGGGTTGCCATTTCCTTCTCCAATGTATGAAAGTGAAGTCACTCAGTCGTGCCAGACTCTTAGTGACCCCATGGACTGCAGCCTACCAGACTCCTCCACCCATGGGATTTTCCAGGCAAGAGTACTGGAGTTGGGTGCCATCACCTTCTCTGGTGTGTAAGTGGGCTTCTTGTAAATAACTGTAATAATTATAGGTTAATTGCTACCATCAAAAGTTTACTTCTTGCTTGTCCTCTGCCAGGTTGTTTCATGTAATGCTCACGATCAACCCAATGGAGTAGATACTATCCCATTTTCTTTTACTTCATAGACACATTTTTTATTATTTTTATATTCTTTTCTATTACGGCTTATTACAGGATATTGAATATAGTTCCCTGTGCTGTACAGTAGGACCTTATTTATCCGTCCTATATATAATAGTTTACATCTGATAATTCCAAATTCCCAATCCCCCCTCCCCCATCTCCCTTGGCAACCACAAGTCTGATCTCTATGTCTGTGAGTCTTTGTTTTGTAGGTAGGTTCATTTGTGCCATATTTTAGATTGCACACATAAGTGATATGGTATTTGTCTTTCTCTTTCTGACTTATTTAATACGACTGCCTGGTTGCACAATTCTGTCCTTTTGATTGGAAGTGTGTCATCTAGTAGTGAAAAAAAAAGGATGGCTAAAATTAATCATGCCTGATTGGAATGGTAATTTTTTTTAATTAAAAAGTATTTTTAAAATGCACAAAATCCAACAGGAAATAAGGAAAGAAAAT
Organism: Moschus berezovskii; assembly: GCF_049115385.1. Lineage (NCBI taxonomy): Eukaryota > Metazoa > Chordata > Mammalia > Artiodactyla > Moschidae > Moschus > Moschus berezovskii. Next base: position 31,243,284 of record NC_142465.1, on the reverse strand, counting down.
TAAATATGTCCCATTCCATTCCCCACAGTTAACCACTATAAAACTTTCTTAAACTAGACATATACAAACACATTTTATTTTGTATATGTAAGATCATACTGTTCTGCACCTCAATTTCTTAAACTCTGTTTTCTTAATTTCACAGTGTATCTTGGGTACCCTTCTGAATCAATATATGTAGACCTACCTTTTTTTTTACCCAGATAAGTGAATTTGGAATCTCTTCTACCTTCACTTGGAATCCATATGCATATTCCATTTACTAAAAAAATTGTTAGTCCAGGATCGAGGGAGAAAAAAGTACAGAATTGCAATGATTATGCATTCTGTCACACATCATGTTTTGGTGCCAACTTCAATTAATTTTTCCTACCCATTGTCCAGTTGACTGTTTATATCACATAAATCTGCTTTTAATCTGTAATACATAGTAACTACTACACTCTACAAATTCTTTCAAAAAATCAGAACCTTGCTCTGTATAAGGTTCAATCACGCTCCACAGACCAATTCAAGAAACGATATTTAGATTTTTCTTGATCCTTGCCTTAGTAATTTGTCATCCATCTAATTTGAGAAACATCATACAAAATATGATACCATTTTACATAAGACTTCTTATTGTATCTGTATAGGAATGATGTTGGCATCATTATTTTAAAAGAATCCTCAGCAATTTTCTCTCAGGTCTCAGCAATTAAAAAAAAAAAAACTGTCATTTGATGGGAAAGGGGCTATTATATTAGATCCCACATCATATATCTCATTATTTTTAACAGCTGCTTGATATTTTAGTGTGTGGAGGATGAATTTACTTAACCTGGATCTTCTAGCAATGAATGTCTTGGTCTCCAGTAGTTTTGTTTTTGCAAAACTGCTGCAATTAATGTTGATTATTATGCAATTAATATATAATTAATATGTTGTATGTGACCATATCTAGGAATTTATCTATAAATTCCTAAAAATGAGATGTTAGACTGCCATACTACCAAATACTAATGTTTGTGCAGTGCCTGCTTTGTGCCAGGCCCTGTCAGCATATATGTGGTAAGCAAAGTGGGTATTGCCCCTGCCTCGTGGGGCTCACAGCCTAATGATCCAAAGGACATGCATTTTATTTATTCTTTCAACAAATACTTACTGAGCACCTACCGTGTACCAGCCTCTCTTCTAGGCACTAGGGATTTTCAGTGAACAAAACAGACAAAATATCTGTCCTCATGGAGTTTATATTCTGGTGACGGGAAACAGATACTAACTTCAATACAGCATGTTAGCAAGAAGTGTTACAGGCCAGATAGAGCAAGCCAGGAAGACTAGTCAGGAAAGTGCAAATGTGATGACCCCAGGATAATGAGTCTCAGACTAAAATGGAAAACTGAGTTTTCACCTAAGAAATACAGTGTTTATTCTGCAATCTCTAAAAACATGAAGGTACTTGAAGAAAAGTTAAAGATAGTACTGTTGGAGCAACTTTGTCCTTGAGAGGCCCAGAGGACAACGGTGCCAGGACAGGCAGCCCCGAGGGCACAGGGAAGCCCCCAGAGGAAGGCATTGGGCATCTTTACCGCAGTAGGCTCCACGAGAGAGGAGTCAGAGGGTGGGTGAAGTGAGCAGAGCAAGGGTCACTCTTCCTGAGTCACAAGGAGAGGTCATCTGGGAGCTTCTGAAGGTCACCTGAGTCCTTCAAGACATCCTTCCTGAAAGCAAGGTGCCCTAGTGAGGTGTTTCTCACCCTTCTTAAACCTGCCTTCCCTGAACAAAATAACAATCACTTATCCGACTTCTTTCCCACCCGCTATCACCCCCCCACCCTAATCTTTGCAGGAGTCTACAGGAAACGAAACCTTGGGGCAAGATGGCTGAGCTTTACTTTCTGACATTTGTTATAGGAAGGCCATTGAGGTAGTAGTCTGGCGCGGTCCTCTCCACCGTTTTCCAAACGTGTAAGTATGAGATGGCAAGTGCTCCCTCTGACCACACAGGTGCCCCAGAAGTCTGATGAGCCCCACACAACGTGTTCCACTGCTCTGGTGGGCCATCACTGGAATTCTGCGGGGACCCCACAGCATGTGGGGTCTGAGTTCCTGCACCAGGGGTCGAACCTGTGCCCCTGCAGTAAAAGCACAGATTCTTAACCTCTAGACCACCAGGAAAGTCACCTCACTGAAATTTAGTCAAGGGGAATCTAGCTTTCCTCAGGCCTCTAAAACAAAGAGACTTATATGGGACAGTGAGAAGACAGGCCTGAGACTAGACTGACCCCAGCAACAGTATGGGGTGTGTACCTGGTTCTCTGGTGGCTCAGATGGTAAAGAATCCGCCTGCAATGCAAGAGACCTGGGTTCAGTCCCTGGGTCAGGAAGATCCCCTGGAGAAAGGAAAGGCAACCCACTCCAGTATTCTTGCCTGGAGAATTCCATGGACAGAGTATCCTAGTGGGCTAGAGTCCAGGGGGTCACAAAGAGTTGGATATGACTGAGTGACTAACATACACACACACACACACACACCTGCCCGAGGGTGAAGCAGAAAGTCCCTGGCAGAGCCCGAGCAGTGCTTGCAACTGATGCAAATGATCGAAGTAACCTGAGATGAGACATCTGGTATGACTAGCCCTCCCGCTGGACAATGTCTTACAGTTCCCAGGGCACTCACGCATTTGATCCTCATTAAAATCCTCTGAGGTATGCAAGGAAACAGTTATTACTGGCTCTGGCCCAGAGTGGTGGGCACTGAGGTTCACAGAGATCATGTGACAGGTCTGAAGCCACAGAGCAAGAAGCTTAACACAGGAAACTACATTTCCAGATTCCTAGTCCCAAACTCTTTCCTCTGGGGATTACAACTCAAACCTGAGATTTGGGCGGGGTGGGGGGGAGCGGGGGTTGGAGTCTCAGCCCTTGGATGCACATTTGAATTACCTGGTGAGATTTATAAACAATACCAAGGCCAGGTCCCATCTCCAGAGATTCTGACTCAGTTGTTCTAAGGTTGGGGCACAGGATTCAAGGCAAATGTTAAAAGAGTCTGGTGTGCATGCTCAGTCGCTAAGTTGTGTTGACTCTTTGTGACCCTATGAACTGTAGCCCACCAGGCTTCTCTGTCCATGGGATTCTCCAGGCAAGAATATTGGAGGGGGTTGTCATTTCTTCCCCAGGGGATCTTCCCAACCCAGGGATCAAACCCGCATCTCCTGAGTCTACTGTATTGGCAGATGTATTCTTTTCTATTGAGCCACCTGGGAAGCCCCAAAGAGCCCTTCAGTTCAGTTCAGTTCAGTTCAGTCGCTCAGTCGTGTCTGACTCTTTGCAACCCCATGAATCACAGCACGCCAGACCTCCCTGTCCATCACCAACTCCTGGAGTTCACTCAAACTCATGTCCATCGAGTCGGTGATGCCATCCAGCCATCTCATTCTCTGTCGTCCCCGTCTCCTCCCACCCCCAATCCCTCCCAGCATCAGAGTCTTTTCCAGTGAGTCAACTCGTCGCATGAGGTGGCCAGAGTATTGGAGTTTCAGCTTTAGAATCAGTCCTTCAAATGAACACCCAGGATTGATCTCCTTTAGAATGGACTGGTTGGATCTCCTTGCAGTCCGAGGGACTCTCAAGAGTCTTCTCCATCACCACAGTTCAAAAGCATCAGTTCTTCGGTGATCAGATTCCAATGGGCAGGCAAGGTTGAGAGTCAGACCCAGTCTGTACAAAGGGTCAGCACCACGGCTTTCCCTCCTAATGCAGGAAAGGAAAAGGAGATCAAGGACTCTGGTGTGGTCTGGCTGCTTTGGCTGTACTAATGAGCTTAAGGAAAGGAAATGGCAAGCTTGACCTTTTAAATTCTTGGCTCAAAGGGACCAGGCTGCTCCTAAGAAAGACTTCCTAAGTGAATCTCTTAACTCCTGTAGCCATGGGGCTGATGCAGCTGAAGCCTGATTCTGCAGGTTGTTGGATTACATACGTTGAAATAACAACCTTGCCAGGTCTTATGGGAAAAGCCAAGAGATTAGGGAGGAATCCTAAGAATGGGCAAAGGGGCTTTGGGATATATTTGAGGATGCTGAATGTCCTGGCCCTGCTAAATCTCACTGACTGGCAGAGGCAGCCCCTCTTTCTCTGTTTAATGAGGCTGGTTTTGTCTTACTTGGAAACTCTGTAAAAGCCTCACTTGCAGCAGTCAATGTGCCATGGAGGCCTCAGACACACAACTAGAGGGACAACACAAAATCTGACCCCAGAGGAGAAAAGTCACAAAAATTTAGAACATTTACTAGTTTATGAAGCACAAGGTATAGAGTAGGATTCTAAAGATCCTAAACCAGAGAGGAAGGAACACAGTTTCAGAATTGGGTTGAATTTTTTTTTTGGGCCACTGCATGGCATGCAGGATCTTAGTTCCCAATCGGGGATTGAACCCAGCCTTCAGCAGTGAAAGCATAGAGTCCTAACCAATGGACTGCCAGGGGGAATTCCCTGGGCTGAATTTTTTAATATGGGTTCAGAGATTCCAAACTCAGTGTGCTAACTCGAGCAGTTAGGAATGATTTTTATCTCTTTCCTTAATTTGTTAAAACCTGGATTCGGGAGTGGTGCACAAGGAATGAAGCTGTAATATGAGAAATCCTATTGTATAACACAGAAAAAGAAATCCAAAGACTTAGGCAGGAATGTTAAAGGGGATTTATCATGTACAATCCATTCACTCACCCCTAAATAATTCCCCCAAGAGGGCCTAGGGGAAACGTCCTTCACTGAGGCACTGAGAAATGTACTGGTGAGAGAAGCACATCATTCTTTGAAAGGGCTGTGCTGATTTTTCTCTGCACTCAGGAATGAAGATGGACAGGCTGCTATGGGAATGGGCTTCCTGATTTCCATAGCAATGATCCCAGTGTGGAGAGGCCTGAGGCAGCAGCTGATCACCGGAGGCAAAGTGGGTTTGGTTACCTTAAAAGGCAACAAGGTCAGTGTAATAATCAGAATGGTCTGACTTTCAGGAATCTTTGGCAGTAATTACCTTGTCTCACAGTTCCAGTTCTAAAATAACTGGGCAGTCTATTAAAACCATCTTTTTTGTTATAAATGTGTCTATAAGAAATCCACTTCTAAACAGAGTGAAGTAAGTCAGAAAGAGAAAGGTAAATATGGCATATTAATGCATATATATGAAATCTAGAAAGAGAGTGCTGACAATCCTACGTGCAGGGCAGCAAAGGAGACAGACATAAAGAACAGGCTGTGGACACAGTGGAAGGAGAGGGTGGGCTGATCTGAGAGAAGAGCGTTGAAACATATACACTACCATATGCAACACAGACAGCCAGTGGGCGTTTGCTGTATGAAGCAGGGAGCCCAAAGCCAGTGCTCTGTGACAGCCTAGAGGGGTGGGACAGGGAGGCTCAAGAGGCAGGGGACACATGTATACCTGTAGCTGATCCATGCTGATGGATGGCAAAAGCCATCATTATACTGTAAAGTAATTACTGTCTAATTAAAAATACAATTTTTTAGAAAGAAATTCACTTCAAATCAAGGACATAAAAATATTAGAAATTTTGCAAAATTTTACAACGTCCTGAACTTGGAAATAATCTATATGCCCAACAATAGGGACTTGGTTGAATACATTTTTGAACAATTGCTTAATGGATTATTAAATGTAGTGGGTTGTTAAATCTATTTAGAATATTGACATGAAAATTTTTTCTACAGATAAATGTGTCACATTTTAAAAATCAAGGGTATAAAAAGTAAAAGAATGAAAAAAGAAGGTATATAATGGAATATCGATCAAGAGAAAGCAGAAGTGGCAGTATAAATACAAGATATAGTAGACCTCAGAGCAAAGAAAATTGCCAGAGATAGAGACACTATTTCGGAGAAGGCAATGGCACCCCACTCCAGTACTCTTGCCTGGAAATCCCATGGATGGAGGAGCCTGGTAGGCTGCAGTCCATGGGGTCGCTAAGAGTCGGACATGACTGAGCAACTTCACTTTCACTTTTCACTTTCATTCATTGGAGAAGGAAATGGCAACCCACTCCAGTGCTCTTGCCTGGAGAATCTCAGGGACGGCAGAGCCTGGTGGGCTTCTGTCTATGGGGTCGCACAGAGTCTGGACATGACTGAAGCGACTTAGCAGCAGCAGCAGCAGAGACACTATATAATGGTATGAATTCAAGCCACCAGGAAGACACAGCAATCCTAATGTGCATGCACTGAACAACAGAGTTGTAAAATACGTGAAGTAAAAAACTTGATTGAAATGAAAGGAGAAACAGAAAAATCTACAATTATAGTTGGAGATTTCAGTACCTCTTTCTTACTAACTGGCAGAACAACTAGACAGAATATCAGCAAAGCTAAAGAGGAACTCAAAAACACTATCAACCAATAAGACTTCACTGTCATTTATAAAACAGTTCACCACCACCAACAGCAGAATACACATTCTTTTCAAGTGCCCCCTGGACATATACTGAGACAGGCTATATCTTGGGCCACAGAACTAACCTCAGAAAACTGAAAAGAATTTAAATCATATAGACTGTTTTCTTTGACCATAATGGAATCAAACTAGAAAACAACAACATAAAAATAAGAGAAAAATCTCCAAACACTTGGAAATGAAATACCACACTTCTAAGTAACCCATGAGTCAAAGAAGTCTCAAAAGAAATTTAAAACCACAGTGAAATGAATGAAAATTAAAATACACTATCTCAAAAATGGTAGGATACAGATGAAGCAGTGTTGAGAGGGAAATTCATGCTCAGCTCCCATTTCAAGAATATAGAAAAAGAACAGCAAAATAAACCATAAGCAAGCAGAAAGAAGGAAATGTAAAAGGAAGACATTTTGAAAACAGGGACACTGAAAACAGAAAAGCAATAAAGAAAATAATGAAACAAAGGACATTTTTGTGGCTGCTCTGAGTCTTCCTTGCTACTCTAGGGCCTTCCCTAGCTATGGTGAGCAGGAGCTACTCTTCATTGCAATACACAGGCTTCTCATTGCAGTAGCATCTCCTGTTGCAGAGCACCGGCTTGAAGTACACAGGCTTCAGTAGTTGCTTAGTCACCCCATGGCATGTGGAATCCTTTCCAACCAGGTATCAAACCCATGTCTCCTGCATTGGCAGGAAGATTCTTATCCACTGGATCACCAGTGAAGTCCCAAGAACTGCTTCTTTGAGGGGCTTCCCTGGTGGCTCAATAGTAAAGAATCCACCTGCCAAAGCAGGAAATACAGGTTCAATCCTTGATCTGGGAAGATCCCACGTGCTGTGAAGCACCGAAGCCTGTAGGCCAAAGTGAGAAGCCTGAGCACTGCTACTAGAGAGTAGCCCCTGTTCGCCGCAACTAGAGAAAGTCTGTGTGTGGCAATGAAGACCCAGCCAAAAATAAGTATGTAAATAAAAATTTTTTAAAAAGAACAACATCTTTGAAAAGATGAACAAAATCGACAAATCAAAAGAGAGAGAAGAAACAAATTGCCAACATCAACAATGAAATGGGATTGTGTGTGTGTGTGAGTGTGTGTGTATACAGACAAGATTATTCTAAAATTTACATCCCACTCCAAATATTCTTGCCGGGGAAATCCCACGGACAAAGGAGCCTGGAGAGCTGCAGTCCATGGGGTCTCAAAGACTCAGATACGACTTCCCAACAACAACCCACACATTTAATCCTTACAACAAACCAGTGAAGCTGATATTATTAGTTTTAACATTTTTGCAATCTTTTTATATTCACAAGACTATTTTTTCCTCTATAGTAAAATAAGAAAAGCTTTTTCAAATAAAAATATAATGTATATGGAAAGGCAAAGAAATAAGAGTAGCTAAAACAATTATATGAAAGTAGGAAAAATCAGTCCACATGATGTGAACACATTATTTCTCTATAGTAATCAAGACTGTGTGGTGCTGGTGGAGAGACAGACATACAGATAACTGGAATGACATACAGAACCCAGGAATAGATTCACACACATATGCCCACTTTTTGACAAAAGTAAAAGAGCAATTCAATGGAGAAAAAAATAGCCTTTTCAACAAGCAGTACTGGAGCACTGGACAATCACAAATGAAAAACAACTCCACCATCTCAACCTATGTCTTACACCTTATACAAAAATTAACTCAAAATTGATCACAAACTTAAATGTAAAACACAATACTAAAAAACTCTAAGGGAAAAAAATATAGGAGAAAATATTTGAGATCCAGGGCTAGGCAGAGCTCTTAAACTTGACATTTTAACAGCAAGCTCCATAGAAGGAAAAAATTGTTAAATAGGACATTATCAAAATTAAAAATGTTTGCTCTGTGAAAGAAGCTGTTCAAAGGATGAAAAGACAAGCAACAGACTAGGAGAAATTAGTTGCAAACCATACATCTCCCAGGTATTACTGTCTAGAACATATAAAGAATTCTCAAAACTCAACAGTAAAAAATAAACAATCCAATTAGAAAATGGGTTAAAACTTGAAGAGACAGTTCCCTGAAGAGGACATACAGATGGCAAATAAGCATATAAAAAGATATTCAATATCACTATTGGGGAAATGCAACCTAAAATCACAACAATATATCACTACACACCAATTAGGATGACTAAAAAATTTTAAATGGACAACACCAAATGCTGGAGTGGATGTGGAAAAACTGGAACACTCATACATCACTGGCAGGGATGGAAAATAGCACAACTCTGAAATCCAGTTTGGCAGTTTCTTAAAAATCTCACACACAATGCAGCCTTGCACTACTGGACATGGATTCTAGAGAAACAAAAACTTTATCTTCACAAAAAGAATCTGCACTGGAAAAGCAACTTTATCCTTTGTAAAAATTTTCTAATTAATTTATCTGTAAAGATTTGTTTATTAGCTGTGACACACATGATCTTTTAGTTGAGGCATATAGGGTTTAGTTCCCTTACCAGAGAATGAACCCAGGCCCCCTGCACTGGGAGCTCAGAGTCTTAGTCATTGGAACCATCAGGGAAGTTCTGTATTCTTATAATGGCTAAAAACTAGAAACAATATAGATGTCCTTCAACAAGTAAATTGTTAAGTAATAGTACCACATTCTTGCAGTGGAATATTTCTCAGCTATATGCAATAGCCCAGGTGCATCTCCAAGGAATTATGCTGAGAAAAGTCAATCCCAAATGTCACATATTGTATGATTGCATGTCTATTTCATTCTCCAAATAACAAAACTATAAAAATGGGGAACAACTTAGTGATTTAATGGTTGTGGGGAGGGGCATGGGTGTTGAAGGAAATGGGGCCAGAGCAAAGTGTGTGGCCATACAAAGATAACACCAGAGATCCTTGTGGTGATGGAAATGTCTTGTATCTTTACTTCATCAAAATCAAAGCCTTGTCTATGATCTATAGTACTACAGTTTTGCAAGAGGCTACTTGGCCACCTCATGCGAGGAGTTGACTCATTGGAAAAGACTCTGATGCTAGGAGGGATTGGGGGTGGGAGGAGACGGGGACGACAGAGAATGAGATGGCTGGATGGCATCACCGACTCGATGGACATGAGTTTGAGTGAACTCCGGGAGTTGGTGATGGACAGGGAGGCCTGGCGTTCTGTGATTCATGGGGTCGCAAAGAGTCAGACACGACTGAGCGACTGAACTGAACTGAACTGAATCCTTGGGGGAAACTGGGTAAAGAATGCATGGGATTTCTCTGTGTTATTTCCAACTGCATGTGTCTACAATTATCTCAAAATAAAAATTTAATTTCTTAAAAATGGGTTTGTAAAATGTTTTTCATTTATTCTCTCCAAAAATAACCTTAAGATTACTTTTTCATACTCGATCCTTCTCTTAAACATATACGCGCTCAACACACACATACTTGAGATTTTTTTCCCCCTGAGTTCTATGTGTTCTGATTGGAAAGCGCTCCTCCTTCTTATCTTAGGAGACTGGGGCGTTGCAGGTGCCCCGGGACTCGCCCTGGGTGCTACCAGAAGTTCCAGAACAAACTGGAAACCAGGAAACCCAGCTGAGGGGTTCTGGGGATACAGCGGCCCTGCACCGGGCACGAACCCACATTTGCAGAGGCCACCGGGCAGGGACAGGCGGGAGAGCCCTGAGCCCTTGGGGCTGCAGACACCCAGGCGCCCCCTGCTGACTCCACTGGGGACTGCGGATAGGAGAGGCAGACCCGAGGGTGTGGGGACTCAGTGGGAAAAGGAGGGTGCGGGCCGGAATGCAGCTTCCCCACGCTATTTGCTCGGGCAACGAGCCGAGACGGCAGCGCAGAGCTGAGAAGCAGCTCCACCAGCTCCAGAGAGTCCTTTAAGGAGAATTTTTGAGATTTAGGGTCCGGCTTCCTGCCCGCCGGTCCCCACCCCCGCGCTGCCCGCGGCCCCACGCTCTGGCGCCTTCTCTGCGTCCTTCTCAGCACCCCCATCCGTCCCACCTTGGCTGTGGCTTTAAGGGGAATCCCACCCCGACACAAAGCTTCTTTATGTTCTCACATTTCCTCTTTGCCCCTCAGCTCCACCCACAAGGACTGCAGCCCTGGAGGAGGTCTTGGATGTGATCTGGTTTGAGTAGAGCCCGCTGGCTGCCAGGGCAGTGGGTTGGCCAGGTACCCACTGAGGGAGCTAGGGAGGGAAGACGGCTTCTGGATCCAGGGGTGGCAGCCCCCTCACTAGACAGCCCAGCCTCAAATCCCAGGAAAACCACTCATAGACTGGGTGACCCTGGGACAGATTTCTTACCTATCAGTGCCTTAGTTTTCTTGTTCCTAAAATAGAGCTAAGGGTAGTGCCTGCTTCTTGGGGTTGTTCAGTTCAGTTCAGTCCCTCAGTCGTGTCTGACTGTTTTCGACCCCATGAACCGCAGCACACCAGGCCTCCCTGTCCATCACCAAATCCCAGAGTTTACCCAAACTCATATCCATCAACCATGATGTGATGCCATCCAACCATCTCATCCTCTGTCGTCCCCTTCTCCAGTCCTGCCCTCAATCTTTCCCAGCATCAGGGTCTTTTCCAATGACTCAGCTCTTCGCATCAGGCGGCCAAAGTATTGGAGTTTCAGCTTCAACATCAGTCCTTCCAATGTTGGGGGGGTGGTTAAATGAATTAACACATGTAAAACTTGTTGGACCCATCTAATCTATGCAGATCCCATGGACTGCAGCACACCTGGCTTCCCTGTCCTTCCCTATCTCCCAGAGTTTGCTCAGACTCATGCCCACTGAGTTGGTGGGTGATGCCATCCAACCATCTTATCCTCTGTCGCCCCCTTCTCGTCATACCCTCAGTCTTTCCCAGCATCAGGGTCTTTTCCAACAAGTCAGCTCTTTGCAGCAGGTGGCCAAAGTATTGGAGCTTCAGCTTCAGCATCAGTCCTTCCAATGAATACTCAGATTCATTGATTTTCTTCAGGATTGACTGGTTTGATCTCCTTGCTGTCCAAGGGACTCTCTAGAGTCTTCTCCAGGACAGTTTGAAAGCATTGATTCTTCAGTGCTCAGCCTTCTTTATAGTCTAACTCTCACATCCATACATGACAACTGGAAAAACCATAGCTTTGGCTCCATAGACTTTTGCTAGCAAAGTGATGTCTCTGCTTTTTAATATGCTGTCTAGTTTTGTCACAGCATTTCTTCCAAAGAGCAAGCTTCTTTAATTTCGTGGTTGTGGTCACCATCCACAGTGATTCTGGAGCCCAAGAAAATAAAATCTGCCACTAGTTTCTACTTTTTTCCCATCTATTTACCATGAAATGATGGGACCAGATGCCATGATCTTAGTTTTTTGAATGTTGAGTTTTAAGCCAGGTTTTTCACTCTCCTCTTTCACCCTCATCAAGAGGCTCTTTAGTTTCTCTTCCCTTTCTGCCATTAGAGTGGTGTCGTCTTTGTATCTGAGGTTGTCGATATTTCTCCCCAGCTTGTGATTCATCCAGTCCAGCATTTCGCATGATGTACTCTGCATATGTTAAATAAGCATGGTGACAATATACAGCCTTGTCATACTCCTTTCCCAATTTTGAGCCAGTCCATTGTTCCATGTCCAGGTCTAACTGTAGCTTCTTGATCTGCATACAGGTTTCTCAGGAGGCAGGTAAAGTTGTCTGGTATTCCCATCTCTTGAAGAATTTTCCACAGTTTGCTGTGATCCACACAGTCAAAGGCTTTAGCCTGTCAGTGAAGCAGATATTTTTTGGAATTCCTTTGTTTTTTTTCTATGATCCAGAAGATGTTGGCAATTTGATCTCTGGTTCGCTCAGTCGTGTCCGACTCTTTGCAACCCTGTGGACTGTAGCCCACCAGGCTCCTCCGTCCATGGGATTCTCCAGGCAAGAATACTGGAGTGGGTTGCCATTCCCTTCTCCAGGGGATCTTCCCAACTCAGGGATCGAACCCAGGTCTCCCGCATTGTGGGCAGACGCTTTAACCTCTGAGCTACCAGAGAAGCCCAGTAGATTAAAGGCCTAAGTGAAGTGAAGTCGCTCAGTCGTGTCCAACTTTTTGCGACCCTGTGGACTACAGCCTATCAGGCTTCTCCCTCCATGGGATTCTCCAGGCAAGAATACTGGAGTGGGAAATCCAGTTTTGTACATCTGCAAGTTCTTGGTTCACGTACTGCTAAAGCCTAGCTTGAAGGATTTTCAGCATTACTTTGCTTGCATGTGAAATGAGCACAGTTGTACAGTAGCATTGTCTTTCTTTGGGATTGGAATTAAAACTGACCTTTTCCAGTCTTGTGGCCAATGCTGAGTTTTCCAGATTTGCTGGCATATTGAGTGCAGCACATTAACAGCATTATCTTTTAGGACTTGAAATAGCTATGCTGGAATTCCATCACCTCCCCTAGCTTTGTTTGTAGTGATGCTTCTTAAGGCTCACTTGACTTCACACTCCAGGATGTTCAACTATTGTTAAGTGACCACACCATCATGGTTATCTGACCCCATGGACTGTAATCTTCCAGGCTTCTTTGTCCATGGGACTCTCCAGGCAAGAATATTGCAGTGGGTAGCCACTCCCTTTTCCAAGGGATCTTCCTGACCCAGGGATTGAATCTGGGTCTCCTGCACTGCAGTCAGATTCTTTACCTCTGAGCCACCAGGAAAGCCCTTGTCCGGATCACTAAGACCTTTTTGTGTATATTTTTCTGTGTATTCTTGCCACCTCTTCTTAATATCTTCTGCTTCTGTTAGGTCCGTACTGTTTCTGTCCTTTATTGGGCCCATCTTTGCATGAAATGTTCCCTTGGTATCTCCAATTTTCTTGAAGAGACCTCTAGTCTTCCCCATTCTATTGTTTTCCTCTGTTTCTTTATGTTTTTCTCTTGAGAAGGCTTTCTTACCTCTCCTTGCTGTTCTCTGGAACTCTGCATTCAGATGGGTGTATCTTTCCCTTTCTCCACTGTCTTTCACGTCTCTTCTTTTCTCAGCTATTTGGAAGGGTTCCTCAGACAACCATTTTGCCTTCTTTCATTTCTTTTTCTTCGGGATGGTTTTGGTCACTGCCTCCTGTGCAACGTCTAACCTATAGTAAGTGCTATCTAAGACTGGATATTATTATAAGCAGGTGAGCACTAGAATTCCCCCTCTTCTCTTCAGTTTCCATAGTCGCCCTCCCCTGCTCTTTCCCTCTCTGTCACAATCTGCTTATGCCGACTGGTCGCAAGGAATCAGAAGGGTGGCGCACAGACTCCTCCCATCTAGTGAGTCTCCCCCCTCTAGCCCAGGTCCCTCTCCCATCTCCCCACCCTGGGGAAAGTCTCAGCTCTCCTTGGTGAAGAGGAGTAAGGAGAAAGATTTCCCAACTCCGCCTGGGCTGGGTCACCCACTGGGGTGTGAAAAGCAGGGAAGTTCTAAACTCTGAATCCCTGGGACTTCCCTGGTGGTCCAGAGGTTAAGGACTTCGCACCTACTGCAAGGGCCCAGGTTCAATCCCTGAACGTAGTCAGGAATCTTAAATCCCACATGCCATGGCAAAAGAAATCCAAATCCTTGTCCCAGCTGTGTCCCTACCTCTGTGACCTTGAGTCAGCCACCCTCGGGGCCTTAGTTTTTTCATGAGTGAAATAAAGATATTGCTTTTTTGAGCACACATCTATTAGGTGTAGACACTGGCCTGCCTTGCCCTAACTACTTCATGGGTGGTTGTAAGGATTACCTGAAATAATACAGGTGGAAGTGAGTCATGATGTTCCATAGAATTCCACACATTTTACAGTCCTGGAGTTTTAGGAGGCGGACCAGGTCACTCAGTGCCTGACTTCCCATTCCTCCCACCTCCCAGCCATGTTGGCTCCAGGAGATTAGGGATTTTGGTCTGCTTTGTCCCCAGAAGTAACGAAGGTTCAAATTTGGTCTCTCGGAGCAGGAATCTTCCTTGTGGCCCTCCTGACATCTGTCCTCTGTGTGAAGACTTTAAGATAGCCTATAAAGGATTTCCCCCATAGTCCGGTGGTTAAGAATCCGCCAGTGCATGGGACACGGGTTTGACCCCTGGTCCGGGAAGATCCCACATTCAGTGGGGCAACTAAGCCTGTATGCCACAACTACTGAGCCGCACTCCAGAGCCAGAGAGCTGCAACTGCTGAAGCCTGTGTGCCTAGAGTCCGTGCTCTGCAACAAGAGAAGTCACTGCAATGAGGAGCCCAAGGACCACAACTAGTCAGCAGCCCCTGCTCACCACCATTAAGGAAAGCCTGCGTGCATCAACGAAGACGCTGAACAGCCAAAAATAAATAAATAAATAAATATTTTTTAAGATAGCCTATAAGTATCTGAAATCACTTTGCTGTATACCTAAAACTAATATAATATTAGAAATCAACTATACTTCAATAAAAAAAAAGAAAACGTTTTTAAAGATAGCCTGTAAGTGACTTAAGATAGTGCCCCTTTAAGGGAGTTTGGGATGGACATGCACACATCACTGTATTTAAAACGGATAACCAATAAGGATCTACTGCATAGCACAGGGAACTCTGTTCAATGTTGAGTGGCAGCCTGGATGGGAGAGGGGTTTAGGGGAGAATGGATACATGTATATGGATGGCGGAGTCGCTTTGCTGTCCACCTGAAACTATCACAACTTTGTTAGCTGGCTATACTCTAATATAAAAAAAAAAAAAAATGTTGAAAGATAGTGCCCCCATTGGGCACTCTAGTTACTAGAGTATTATTGCCACTGGTACTGGGCTGAAATCTGCCTTCTTGTAACCTTCAAGATACAGCTCTGCCCACTAGAATTACACAGAACTCCCTTCTCAGTGAGATATTGCCTGTGAAAGTGAAAATGTTAGTTGCTTAGTCATATTCGACTCTTTTCAACCCCATGGAGTGTATCCCATCAAGCTCCTCTGTCCATTGAATTCTCTAGGCACGAATACTGGAATGGGTTGCTATTTCCTTCTCCAGGGAATCTTCCCAACACAGGGATCAAACCCGGATCTCCTGAATTGCAGGCAGATTCTTTACTGTCTGAGCCATCTGTGAGTGATTATTATTCTCCTAACCTGTGCAGAGGGAGCCCCAAGCACTGTGTACAGATTTAGCTCCACTGTTGGCTTTGGACTCCCCTTGCTTGGGACTGAGCTGGAAAAACACTGCTCTACCTAAGAACATATCAAAGAATTTGAGTGAATGAATGGTTTTAGTGATCCTCAGCTCTTGGAAAGCTGCTTCTCCCAAAGGCCCTGACCAAAGCATGAAGTGGCTGGTGCTGCAACAGGAGGGATTTAGGGTAAACTTTTAGGGATTCAATGCCCCGGGCCTAAAGCAGACAGAGTTCCCCCCTACCCCACCCCAGGCAGTAGGGTCAGCAGGTCCCTATCAAAGTTGCTGAGTTTTCTCCACCAGCCAACCGCAGTCATTTACATTGTTGGCTTTCCTCCAGGCCTTTCCCACACATACCTGTGTTAGAGTCCTGTTTTGTGTCCCCTGCTAGAGCTAATGATTTACACTCAAAGCCAGATGAAAGGGCTCAGGAGCCCGTGAGGGGAGGGAGGAGAGCAGGAAGAGACTTTGAAGCCACCTAGATTTGGAGAATGAATTACAGCCCGTTATGGCCCAAGTCCTCCGCCCCAAGTTAGTTCACTTTGCCAGACTAATATTCCTCCTTGCCTTCTTCTTCCAAAGCCACTACCGTCTATTCCAGGAAGCCTTTTTCACTCTTCCATCACTCTTCTTTTCTCTGCCCCCCTCACCTCACCCTCCCCTCACTAATGTCTAAGGCAGTATTTTTCGAACAGAGGGGTATGAGCAGAAGAGTTGTCTATCCAGCATATACATATAATTTTTTAACAAAACTGATAGAATAGGGTAAAATAAACTATACTGGAGTGCATCCCATGTGGTAAGGGTGGATGCTGTTATACTGTTTCATGAAACTCTTAATGTGAAGAGAGAGATCTGTTTTATAAATATATATATGCATACATACGTATACATATATATATATATATATATTACTGTAGATTTTAATCAGAGAAAGTGTAAAAGCCACAGTCTAAAGCACTTGGTTCTGTCATTTTGATGACATATATATATCTGGATCTGGATATGACCCATCTGCCTTACCCATCCCTCTTCCTCCTTCCGTCTCTAGATAGCATCCAAAAGAACTTTACTTTCTGAAGTAAAGGAAGTATACTAAATCCGTCCAGTATGGTAGCCACTAACTCCACAGGGACTACTGGGCACTTGAAGTACAGCTAATGTGACTGAGGAGATTTATTTTTACTATAATTTCGATTAATTTAAATTTAAATAGCCATACTGGTGGCTAGTGGCCAAAGACTACTGTACTGCACAGCGAAGCTATACACTGAAAGCTCCCTGCGGGCAGAGACTAGGCTGTCTTGCGCACTCTTGTGCCCCTGAGACTTGACAGAGTTCCAGCGTGTGGTAAGTCACTTATAAACAGTCAGGTGTTTTTGTTTTTGAGACAGAATAAAGTGTCCCTGACCTGTAGCACTTTCCAGTTTCCATGGTATAAATACTCCCACCCTGGTCAATTTAAAGCTACTAATGGTTTAATTCTCGGAAGCAAAATTCCTAAATTTAGCAATCAACTCTCATTAGTCTTTTTAAAATTAATTTATTTGACTGCACTAGGTCTTTTTTGCAACGTGTGGGGTCTACTTCCCAGACCAGGGATGGAACCCAGCTCCCTGCACTGGGAGCTCAGAATCTTGGCCACTGAACCAGCAGGAGAGTCCCCCTCGTTCATGCTTGAATGAACGAGTGAAGGAATGGACAAATAGTGAGTGAATAACCTACCAAGATGGGACGCTGTAAGCAGAACACTCAAGGGAAGGATCAATAAGGAGAGTGAAAGTGTCGGTCCCTCAGTCGTCTCCAACTCCGTGAGACCCCATGGACTGTAGCCCACCAGACTCCTCTGTCCATGAAATTCTCCAGGCAAGAATACTGGAGTGGGTTGCCATTCCCTTCTACAGGGGATCTTCCCAACCCAGGGATCAAGTAAGGGAGATTTTCTTAAGTTGTCCACAGTCATCTTTTGGGAATTTCTTGGCAGTCCAGTGGTTAAGACTCTCTGCTCTCACTGCCCAGGGCTGGGTTGAATCCCTAGTCAGGGAACCAAGACCCCACAAGCCTTGTGGCATGGCCAAAACAAACAAACAAACAAAAATTATCTTTCTCCCCCTGTAAACCCTCTTTGTACAAAGAAACAGAACCCACTGGGGGAACGGTTGAACTTCCTCAGTCTGCGGCCCCACTTCACAGCCACAGACTCTTCAGTTCAGTTCAGTTCAGTCGCTCAGTCGTGTCCGACTCTCCGCGACCCCATGAATCGCAGCACACCAGGCCTCCCTGTCCATCACCAACTCCCGGAGTTCACTCAAATTCATGTCCATCGAGTCGGTGATGCCATCCAGCCATCTCATCCTCTGTCGTCCCCTTCTCCTCCTGCCCCCAATCCCTCCCAGCATCAGAGTCTTTTCCAGTGAGTCAACTCTTCGCATGAGATGGCCAAAGTATTGGAGTTTCAGTTTTAGCATCAGTCCTTCCAATGAACACCCAGGATCGATCTCCTTCAGAATGGACTGGTTGGATCTCCTTGCAGTACAAGGGACTCTCAAGAGTCTTCTCCAGCTCCACAGTTCAAAAGCATCAATTCTTCGGCGATCAGCTTTCTTCACAGTCCAACTCTCACATCCATACATGACCACAGGAAAAACCATAGCCTTGACTAGACAGACCTTGGTTGACAAAGTAATGTCTCTGCTTTTTAATATACTATCTAGGCTGGTCATAACTTTCCTTCCAAGGAGTAAGCGTCTTTTAATTTCATGGCTGCAATCAGCATCCGCAGTGATTTTGGAGCCCAAAAAAATAAAGTCTGACACTGTTTCCACTGTTTCCCCATCTATTTCCCATGAAGTGATGGGACCAGATGCCATGATTTTTGTTTTCTGAATGTTGAGCTTCAAGCCAACCTTTTCACTCTCCTCTTTCACTTTCATCAAGAGGCTTTTGAGTTCCTCTTCACTTTCTGCCATAAGGGTGGTATCATCTGCATATCTGAGGTTATTGATATTTCTCCTGGCAATCTTGATTCCAGCTTGTGCTTCTTCCAGCCCAGCGTTCCTCATGATGTACTCTGCATATAAGTTAAATAAGCAGGGTGACAACATACAACCTTGACGCACTCCTTTTCCTATTTGGAACCAATCTGTTCCCTCAAAGAATTTCCAACAGGCCCCAACCTAAGCCACTCTAGCCAGAAGAAAGTCCTGTGTATTACAAAAGCTATTGAATGAATATTAAAGCATGTGGGTTGAATACTAAGCTCATGTAATATGGTTATCATTTTTTTAATTTCCAGGTACAGAAATTATACAGCCTCCCCCAGTCAGGTAAATAGCCTTTGTAATAGGATGTGCTAAAACTATAAATCTTGCTGTCTTTCAGGAATGCGCAGTGCAAATGTTTATTGGCCCCAGGCACCATTTTCCACCTCTCCTTTGAAGGGCTCGGCAGTTCTCCCCTGGGGTCGATCCTGCATTCCACACGTGTTCAAGAAAGGAAGGGCCAGTTCCTATTTTTCAGATAGCCTGAACTCCTGGTGGAGACCTTAGCCCTAACTGATTCAAAACAACAGAGTGCTCAAATAAAAATTCAATCAACAAAGTATGAGACAAGGATATGAGAAAGGTCATGAGCTGAATTCAAAGCCAAGGAATGGCAGGGCCGTAAATGCTACAGGCATTCGGAGCAAAGATGGAGATTGTGATTCATGCAGAAGTGGGATCTGAGAGATGCCAGGGCTTGTGCACTGGGAGCAGTGCACATTCCAGATGAGAGAATAATGAGAACACAGTCCCCACGGTCAACCATGAAAGTGACACTAACCCTAGCACATAGTGTCCTCTGGCTCCTCCGCCCATGGAACTCTCCCCCAACCCAGGGATCAAGCCCAGGTCTCCTACATTGCAGGCAGATTCTTCACCATCTAAGCCATCAGGGAAGGTGTTCTCATAGTTGCTGCTGCTAAGTCACTTCAGTCGTGTCCAACTCTGTGTGACCCCATAGATGGAAGCCCACCAGGCTCCCCCGTCCCTGGGATTCTCCAGGCAAGAACACTGGAGTGGGTTGCCATTTCCTTCTCCAATGTGTGAAAGTAAAAAGTGAAAGTGAAGTCGCTCAGTCGTGTCCGACCCTTAGCGACCCCACGGACTGCAGCCTACCAGGCTCCTCCATCTATGGGATTTTCTAGGCAAGAGTACTGGAGTGGCTTGCCATTGCCTTCTCTGGAGAAGTTCTCATAGTAGGTATTCAATAAACACTTGTTCCTAGCTTCCCAGAGAACCTTCATCTGCTCTTGGCTATGGCAATGGCAAGAGAGCATGGATGGGTAAATGCCAGGTGTCAGGCAGTCAGTCCATCTCTAGGGAGATAACCTGAGGCTGACAGGAGCGTACCTTAGGGCTGAGCTGAGCCAAAAGCACAGACAAAAAGGTCTTGTCCCTGCAGCTGCTATCTAGGATGCCAGCCCCTCAGCTGCCTCAAAATCTCAGGCCTAAATAAGGAGGCGACATCCTGCCTGCTGAACATGGCTCTGCTCAGCCAAGGTCTGAAAGGCCTGCTGTCCACCTTAGTGCTTCCTTGAGCCTACCTGGCACCAGGCCCAGCTTCTCAGAGCTCTCAGATCCCTCCGTTGGCAGGGCCAACGGTGGCTGGATCGTGACAGCCCTGGTGAAAGCAAAGTCCTATTGGGGTCCCCTAGAGCTATCTTTCATTTGCCACCCACTCCCAGGCCTCTATCACCTCTCCTTAGCCTTTTCTAGCAACTTCTTTGGCTCATTCAAGCTCCCACCAAGTAACAGAAAATCATCCTTAAAAGGCAGTATCATAATGTTCAAGCCTTTAACCAACAGTTTCAAATTCCAGAAAACTCTGAAGACCAGAATTTTGTTTTGTTTTGCTTGGCTGCGTGGCATGTGGGATCTTAGTTCCTTGACCTGGGATCAAACCCACACCCCCTGCAGTGGAACTGTGAAGTCTTAACCACTGAACTGCCAGGAAGTCCCTAGAAGTTTTTTGTAATTTACTTACCTGAAACCCTGACATGAGGCTGTGTCTAGGTTTTACATATCTCACCTGGGAGGAACGCTCCTACAGCTCCCTGCTGAAATAGTAAAGTATCTGATTTCATGATTCCAGGGGCCATCTCAATCCCCACTTCGATTTTCCTTAAACATTACATGCACTACGTTTCCTTTCTAAAATCTAAAAGATTCTGAATTCCAGGAGTCATCTGGACCTCAGGGTTGGGTTTGTGGTTGTGGATCTGTCGCATCAGCCCAGGCTTAAATTTAGAGCGAACAGATTCCAAGCCTGAACACCTACTCCTTAGAGTTGATGTTGGGCAGGGACCCCAGGAAGACAAGATTGGGGGTGGGGGGACATGGACCGCTCGGGCGGTGACTGTTTCCCAACTGAGACACAAGTGCAGTGTTTTCATACTTTAACAACTACGAGGCAGCCCGGGGGCATACCTGCTGCCCAGCAGCCGTGGCCTCACCCTATCCAGCACTCCGACCTTGAGCAACACCCTCACCTCCTCACCTGGGTTTCTTCATCGTTTAAGTGAACCCACCTTGGAGGAGCTCCAGGTGGGGACGCAATGAACTGAAACTGAAGGAACTCAGAGGGTAAGGACTACTTGAAGTGTTCCTTCACCCAGTGAAGTCTTCCTGGACCACCTGAGACAACAGGCCCCTGTGGGCAAGACAATGTGTAAGTTACAGGATGAACTCAAGGAGAGATAGGATGTGCACACACAATTAAAAGCGAAGATCAAAGTAAGATCTCCAGGGAGAGGAGAGTTTGGCGTGGAGAAAAGAAAGCTTGGGAGGTAAGAAAAGTGCCCTGGGCGGTGTCAGGAGACGTGGGTTGGGCCAGGCTGACTCACCAGGCAACTCTAATGTGACTCTTTCCCCTCTGGGTCATTTTCCTCATTGACAAAATGTAGGTTAGCCTTCAGTGTCCTCTGAGTTCCCTTCTGCTTTCTATGATCTGAGGGCCTGTCATTTAGGAGAAGAGAAATTAGACCTGGTCTTTGTAACTCCCTGTGACTGGCCTTCCCTTGTGGCTCAGCTGGTAAAGAATCCGCCTGCAATGTGGGAGGCCTGGGTTCGATCCCTGGGTTGAGAAGATCCCATGGAGAAGATAAGGGCGACCCATTGCAGTATTCTGGCCTAGAGAATTCCATGGACTGTATAGTCCATGGGGTCTCAAAGAGGAGTCGGACACGACTGAGCGACTTTCACTTCACTTGTAACTCCCAGAGGAGCAAAGTATGTGTATTGCAGGGGTAGATCTCTGCTTACATGAAGGACTGGGTGAGGTGCCCTCCTACATGAAGGCTGTCCACCTCCTTCTCACCCGAGTGAGGCAGC
Source organism: Moschus berezovskii (assembly GCF_049115385.1). Taxonomy (NCBI): domain Eukaryota; kingdom Metazoa; phylum Chordata; class Mammalia; order Artiodactyla; family Moschidae; genus Moschus; species Moschus berezovskii. The sequence goes on along the minus strand of NC_142465.1, from coordinate 31,221,345 downwards.
CTGGGGATTGGGCACTGGGCAGGGAGTCAGAGAAGGGGATCCTGGCACCAAAAAAAGCAAGTGAGCCACCCTGGGACAAGTCGAGGGAGGAATGAAAATTCAAGGGTCTGGCCTCCCAGCACGATTGCTAAATGCTCTCTGCCTTCCTGTAGTAGCAGCTGCAAATGGCCCAGGCCCAGATTCCCAGAGAGACAGCAGTCCAAGAGGCCAGCCAGTGGCCCTACAAGAACAACCCTGGAGAGACCACTGCTTCCATCCCATCTCGGGGATAGGGTCTCCCAGGCCCAGTATCTGCATTCCAGTGAACAGTTCTCTTCACTGACAGTTGACCCCCAGAAGTCAACAAGGCATGGGTCTGGGGGTCACAAGAGAGAAAGGAGATATTCCGGGGAGACTCTATGATTAGACTGAGCTTCTGGGATGTACCCCTGAACCCCAGTGAGCTAGCCCCAAACCATCTACCACCTTGCTCTTGAATTTCTGCCCTCCATTTCTCCATTCCCCATCCCACCTTTCCCGCCTCCCTCCCAGTGGACTGAGGTCAGAGTGTGCCATGCAGAGGTCAGTTGGTACCAAGGAAACGAACCCTTCCCTAAGGTACCAGATAACTGGTGCCCTCTGGTCCAGAATAGTTCACCCTGTCCTGTGCCACCCAGGAGGCAGGGAAGCTCCATGGTGGACAGAAGCATTCACAGTGTAGACCCAAGGTCTGGAGAATCCCTGGATTGAGAGATGGGGGCACGTGTCTCTCCTGGCTTCCTCAGCCCCACGCCCCCTGGACCTTTACTCCAAACACTCGTGGGCCTGCTGGGACAACAGCAATGGCAGAGGCTGAGGAGTAGGGGAGATAAGAGTGGATGGGACCCTTACCTCTCTACTCTGGAACACAGTTTACACTTTGCTTCCAGAATTATCTGTAAATCCACACCTGTCCCCTATCACCACTCCCTCCCCTAACGATACCTTCAATGACGTCCCTTTGTTGAAAGTATACAATCCGACCTCCTTATCCTTGCATGCCATCTCTCCTACCACCTGTGTTTGTCTCCCTACTTAACCTGCCTGTCTCCTTCTTCAAACTCTTTGCTCCCTCACAATTCCTCAGCTGCCTCCTGCCCACTTCTCTGTCCCCCCCCCCACTCTTCTGTTTCCTATTCCACACGTCCATCAAGGCTCAGCACTAAGGACACCCCCTCCCTGAAGCCTTCCCCAGATAACTGGTGCCCTCTCATTAAGACCTCTCATTGAGATTGTTCTTTGAGTATTTGGGGTGCCTGGTCCCGTATGTTGGCTGGAATTGATTCTTTGAATGAATGTTTTTGGCTCTATGATGGCATCTGCTCTA